>NC_092210.1:10820935-10865286 GCF_043381705.1 Parasteatoda tepidariorum
TTAGTGGATAACAATTGTAAAAAATAAGTGAAAACAATCCCACGGACAATGCGACGGATTTAAGGTTATGTCAAGGTACGTCTCTTGTGAATATCAATTGATTGTTAGGTTTTCTCTTTTCTAATTGCCATTTATATTTCACCAAATGCAGCCATGAGGGATATTAAATTATTTATTGCAAAATCTTTATTGCCACTATCCATTGCAGGTTCACAAGCTATGGCAGACGTTACTGGTGAAGAAATTGAATATTGTGCGCGGCCTGTGATCCTCGCAGGAGATTTTAATGTGCATTTCTCGTTACCTGAAGCTGAAACATTATTAACCTTCCTTAACGACAAATTTGGATTAGAAATGATAAATGGTTGGAATGATCCAACAACCGAAGGGGTAACTACCATTGATGCAGTTTTTGCAAGAAATATTTAAAAAATCGAACTCAAACATTTCGTATTTTACTTTAGTTATCATAATCCCATTGTAAATGTTATAGATTTGGATATTTCTCCACTCGAAAATGATAATTAAAAGATGCGATCAATTGTGAATTGTAAGCATTGTTAATAAAGTTTGTCTTAAAGAAACAATATGATTTTACTAAAAGTCAATTTCTACCCCTTCCTATTTTCATTTCCACATTACGAAGTTTCACTTCTTCCGCGCGGAGGGACTCCCCGCGCTATTTTTTTTTTCTACGTTTGAGTCATAAGGAAGTGTTAATGCACAATATCAATAAATTTCAAATCTTAACATGATTTGCTGAAAAAGGCTACAGTACAAGTAAGTACAGGTAAGTATTTACAGGTAAGTACAGGTAGTAAGTACAGACAGGTAAGTACAAAGAAAGTAAAGTAAAAAATTGATGCCGAGTTTTAGTACATATTTTATAACTGTATTTAATTGTATTTATTTCGATTTTGCTGCATTAATATTAATATTAATTATAAGCTAGATTCAATAGACTATATGAAATTTTGACTGACCATTTTCCCGTTAGCTTTCATTAAAGAAATTTATAATAATTTTAAGTCGAAGTTTTTTTTTTTTTTTTTTTTGAAAGTAAGCAAATTTTGAAAAGTTGTTTGATATTTCGAAATTTTTATGAATTTTTTTAGCTAATTTTGTCGTCTTTTTTCATTTTATATAAAAAAAAAACATTTTAACCCCACGTGAGTAATTTATTTAGTTGCATAATTTTAATTATTTGTATTCTGACTGGATTACGCTAAAGTTGTTGATAATCCAATACATAAAACCAAGACCTTAAAACTTAAATATGCATGCCTTAAGCATGCCTGATAAGAAATACTAATATAAATTTTTGTAAACACATTTGATGATTTTAAAAATTATTTTGTGATTGAAATCGGCAGGTCTCAGATTAAATTAGTTTGCTAATAATGATGTAAAATATTACAAAGCAGAAAGTTATAATAAAGTTTTAATAAGTAATAAAGTTTTTTTTATTAAATACTGATTAAACTGTTAAAAAATAACCATAAATTTTAAAACTTTGCCATATTTTGTAACAGACAGATATGCAGAGATAGTAATAATAGTTTAATTATCGACACTTTTTAAATAAGAGATTTATTGAAAATTTAAATCATTTGTTAAATAAATTTTTTTTTCTTTTAAATTATTTTCAAACGCTGTATGTGTACATGCATTCTATTCGTCATCTTCAGTTTTGTTCATTGAAAGTAGAAAATTAAACTTACATACAACTGAAAATGAAAAATACAGCTGAAAATCAGTTATGTTTGGGAAGATAAACAGTTGAAAATTAATAAAGTTACATTATGACTGTAAGTTTTTAAGGATCTTCTTACTTTAGTGTAACATTCAATTTGTGTACTTTTATCTTCACTTTTGTCTCTTGCTTTATATTACATGTTCCTACAAAAAGTAGGTAATATTCAGGAAAAATCTTTTTTGGACAAGGGATAACAACTAACCCTCTTGGTTATTTTATTTCGCGTCTATTGATTTCTTATTTTCATGATGCTTGAAATGAACTACTTTTCTAATTGTCTTATATGCATCGAAGTTTAATCGTTTTTTTAAATGCATTTTTAGGAAATTCGACAGACTGGATATTTTTCTACATATTTGTTTACTAAGTTTTTTTAATATTTTAGAAAATTTGCAACAAATATTAAGCCAATGTAAGTATTTACATATTAACGATTTATTTTGTATTTTATGAGGATTACGTAAAATTATCCATTGACATCATATATATGTTTCATTTTTCGAAAATTGAGTTTTATAGTAAAATATGCATGCAGAACAGAATAAAATGCGTCTTATTTAGGAGCATTTGATTTAATAATGATATTTAATTATATTATTGTTATTTCTTTTTGATTTAGTAACAGATGGTCTTGATCTTGGTAAGTAGTTTTCACGTGCCTAATTTTTTCTTAACATTTATACTCAAAATTTCTTATAAACATTTTTTTGTTATTTTTGTTCTATGTCAATAAGAAGTGTTGATGAAAATCATCAATAAATTTTAAATCCTAACATGGTTTGATGAGAGAGGCTAAAGTAAAAAGAAAGTAAAGTAAAAAATTATTGATCCCGAAGTTTAGGTGCAGTTATTTTATAACTGTATTTTATTGTCTTTGTTTTGATTATGCAATATTTAGCAGTAACAGTAATTTAGATATATTCAGAAGCTAATGAAATTTTGACTAACCATTTTCCTGTTTTCTTTCAATAATACTTACTGTAATTTTAAGTCGAAATATTTTCTCAGAGTAAACAAATTTTGAAAAGTTATTTTATATTGTTGAAATTTTTATGATTTTTTTTAAACTAATTTCATGTTTTTTTTCTTCATTTGATTTAGGAAACATTTTAGCCCCACGTGAGTAATTTATTTAGTTTCATAATTTCAATTATTTCTATTATGAATGGATTACGCGAAAGTTGTTGATCCTAAAAATGAAACCAAGACCTTAAAGCTTAAATATATTTGCATATTGATTAGAAATGCTAAGATAAATTTTTATAAACACAAAGAATTTCTTTGACGATTTTAAAAATTATTTTGTGATCGGTAGGTCTTAAATTAAATTAGTTTGTTATTAATGATGTAAAATATTACAAAATCGAAAGTTTAAATTATAATAAAGTCTTTTTTATGGAATACTGATTAAACTGTTAAAGTATAACCATAAAGTTTGAAATTTTGACGCATTTTGTAACAAAAAAAATATGCAAAGATAGTAATAATAGTTTAGTTAGCGAAACTGTTTTAATAAGAAATTTATTGAAAATTTTAATTATTTGTTACATAACTTTTTTTCAATTTAGAGGGCATCCAAGACCTGTTACAAAAAAGTAAGTTATTTTCCAATATCCTTAATTTACGAATAGAATGACTTTAATGAAATTTTGACTAACTAATTCCATCTCAGCTTTTAATAAGGAAGCTTTCCATAATTTTTCAGTCGAAAGCAAGAATACAAGCATTTTGATTTTTTTAGGGGGGTGCCAATTTTAGAAAGTTCCTTTTACTATTGAAATTTCTATGCAGTTTTTAAACTTATTTTCTTTTCTTTTTTAAGCTGATTTAGGTACAATTTTAGGCCCAGGTGAGTAATTTATTTACCTGCTTTAATTTCATTTATTTGTATTCTGTATAGATTACGCGAAAGTAGTTGTTGATCCTATAAATAAAAGCAAAATCTTAGCAATACCGTAGAGCTTACATATATTTCCTTACCTGATAGGAAATGCGAATATTAATTTTTGTACATGCAGAGAATTGATTTGACGATTTTAAGTCAAATTGTTATTGATTTGACGATCAGTTTTTGATAACGATTCAAAATACATTTGAAAACCGAAAGTTTAAATTATAATAAAGGTTTTTTTATAGAATAATAAATAAACTGTTAAAGTATGACCAAAAATTTTGAAACATTGCCGTAATTTATTAAAACAATGTACAAATACAGCAATTGTAGTTTAGTTAGCGAAATTTTATTTTTTGTTGAAGTTTTTAATTATTTGTAAAATAACTTTTTCTTTTACTTCGGACTTTGTTTTTTACTTTAGAAAGCCAATTAGAAGGCGGTAAGTAATTTATAATTTATGAATTGAATATAGTCAAGCTGCTTCAGGTGGATATCTGATTTGTTAATTTAAATTCAGAACAACTCTAAATTTCGTATAAGTATGTTTTGATGAAATATTAAATATTATGTATACATTATTTGATTACTTAATTATTATATCAAATATATTTTAGATAAATTATTAATTTAATTTATTATTCTTTAAAATGTCAACTCATAATCGACAGTGCTTATTCTACCTCTTGCTTTCTTATCTCTAGGGACTTTTAAGGGAATGATTAATTTTATATTGAAGATTTGAAGGATTTAACTGATAAATAATTTTAAAGCTTTTGAAGTTGTCGTTAAAGAGCATAATTATACCATTAAATTTGACTAAAATCCATAACTCTTTAACAAAAAATATAAAACAACGCCATGTTTTGTTCAAAATCTAAAAAACAAAATCTCAGCTACTGAGTTTTGACCAAAATTTATTTGCGGCTTAAAGAGTTTTATTTAATTGATTAATCCATGCACACTGTTTTTTTGTTTAGATAGTCCAATGAAATATTTCTTAGAAAATAGTACAAGTGTGCTGCGTAAAAAAATAAATTAATAAATGCACCACTCTGAATATCTCTTAATCTGAAGATTGGGCCTTCACGTATTCAATCCATATGTTTCGAAGGGGTGACCTCAAATATGTTAATTATTTTGTGCAGACGATGCAGTAAACTATAAAATCAGATATAAAAAGTGTGCTTTTTCCTAATTAATATTCCTTTTTTTTCGACGGATTTGTAATTCTAACCCCCCAAAAATAGGGGGTAGCCACAATCTGTGAAATACAGTCCCAAAAGTTTTGTCAGAAAGGAGGTCCAAACTTTGTACTCGTTAATGTTAATTTTACCTTTTGTGTATTTCGTTATCTCGAAAAATTTTTAAGCAAATTGAAATATGTTTGCACACAGTTATGAAATTTATCTAAAGATAATTCCATGAAAAAAATAACTCTTAGTAAATATTCGTTATATTTTATTATTTTATTTAACAATAGTTGAAAAAATTTCTGATTGTAAGGTATACGAATTTTTACTTCATTTTAAAGAATGTAATTTTGCATGGCGAAATACAAAATTTGAGAGAAGCCGGTAAAATCGTACCTGAGAAATTAAATTTTAAGAATACGATACTTTTAAAACAAACTACTTTTTCAAAATTATCGTAGAAGGGTTTAAACTTTGCAAAATTTTTCTAACGAAACTATTGCATCCCAATTTGCGGCTGCCACCTAAATTTTGGGGATAAGAGATCCGAATCCATCGAGAAGGAAAATCATGTTCATTCAGAGATCGTGAGTTTTTGGTACTCATTTGGTTGCTTAAACTATCATATGAAAATAAGAAGTGTTGAAGCGCATTATCAATAAATTTCAAGTCCTAAAGTATAATGAGAAAGGCTAAAGTAAAAAAAAAAAAAAATTAAAAATAATTTATTGTGAGTTTTAATATATATTTTATAAATGCATTTAGTTGTAATTGTTTCGATTATGCTGTATTTAATTCACATTGTTAGAATCGTAGGCTAGATTCAATAGGAAAATCCAATCAGAATCTAGTGAAATTTTGACTAACCGATTCCATCTCAGCTTTTAATAAGGAAACTTTTCCATAATTTTAAGTCGAAAGCAAAAATACTGCACTGTCAGAAATTTCTCGCAAAAAATGGCTAAATAACAATTTATTTAATTGCTATTTTACCATATTTAAACAAAACGGTCAAATAACCACAAATAAGATGGTAACGAAACTATTTACAGTGTGAAAAAACAGTTATTAACTGTTTTTACCTAAAACACTTAAATAACAAGAATTTTATTGCACCCACTAAACCAGCCTAATGAAGCAACTTAGTTCATTGCAACTGCGTACATATTATAGCCGAGAGAGCTAATCTGTCAATATCATGGCCGACAGTACGGGGGTTCGAGTCCCTGAGTAGACACATCCATTCCCTTTAACACACATGAAGAATTTCCAGTGGATTGCACTCTCCAATGCCCATTATCTCAGGAGAATCTTTGCTCCTATGTTCAGATAAATTTCTTTTTTCAAGGTTTTCAAACCATGTAAGCAGTAAATGGTTAAAAAACCGTATAGTTTTGTGTTCATGATTTTATAACCATACTAGTTGTAAACGGTTTCAAAACCGTAAAGATAAAAAATATTCTTTACCGTAAACTTCGGAAGGACATACTGCTGCTGGTTATTTCACCATTATTTTAGAATGAAAATTCTAACAGTGTAGCATCTTGTTTTCTTTTCTGGGGTGGGATGCAAATTTTCTTTCAATTACTTGGTATTGTTAAAATATTAACTAACTTTATGGTCTATCTTCAGGTGAGTTTGCTGATATTTTAACATCAGGTGAGTAATTTACTTAGTTGCGTAATTTCAATTATTTGTATTCTGTATCGATTATTTGTATTTGTATTATTTCGATTATTTGTATTGCTTCAATTATTTGTATTTGTATTCTGTTACGCAAAAGTAGTTAATGTTTCTATAAATGAAAGCAAACTCTTAGTAAGAGCATAAAACTTAAATATAATGGCATACCTAGCAGGAAATGCTAATATAAATTTGTGTAAATACTAAGTTTTCATTTGGTGATTTGAATAATTAATTTGTGATTGAAATCGGTAGGTCTTAGATTAAATTAGTTTGTAAATAATGATGTAGATTATTACGAAACCTAAACTTTAAATTATATTAGTGTTTTTTAAGAATATTGATTAAGCTGTTAAACTAAAACCATAAAATTTGAAACTTTGCCGTATTTTGAAAAGAAAAATGTATGAAAATATAGTAATAATATGTAAGTTAGCAAAGCGTTTAAAAAAATATTTTTTTTTTGAATTTTATGTTTTGTAAAATAACTTTTTCTGAAATTTAGATGGTTTGAAAGCTCTGCTAGGAAACGGTAAGTGATTTTTTAATATCTTTAAGTTGTTATTTTATTTAACAATTATCTAAAAAAACTTTAAGCGTAAAATATGCAAAATTTTACGCCATTTTTAAGAATGTAAATTTAAATTGTAATACACAAAATATGAGAGAAATCGACCAAACAGTTCTTGAGAAATCAAATTTTAAGTTTACGATATTTTCAAAATAGACGACTTTTTCTAAATTAACATAGAATTTTCTCAACTTTGTACCATTCTTCTGATTAAACAGTTGTGACCATATTCCCAATTTGCGCTTACTCCCCGGTGAGATATCCGAGTTCATAGAGAAAAAAAAAGTGTGTTTAGTTCATTGCTTAAGCTATCGTATGATCTAATTAATTAACAAAATAGTTGTATTTTATGTATTAAAAGTTTAAAATTAGACTTACATACCCACGGAAAATAAAAATTACGCAACGAGTTATGGTAGAGAAGATAAACAGTTGAGAATTAACAAGTTTTTGGGACAGATTTTGTGACTTAAATATCGCATGCTCTAATTATTTAGCCATATGGAACTCAACCACTCGAACCATTAAGATTCAGTCCAAGAACGTGAAGATGCGAACATTAGATCAAAAGTTAAAAGTTATTCCGAACATTAGATATAAATAATTAATAAACTTGCATTATTACCGTGTTTTTTTTAAAGATTTTTATATTTTACTACAGCCGGCCAGGTGGCCGAGTGGTTAGCGTGTCTGCCTGCGGAGCCATTGGCCGCATGTTCGAATCCTGCTCAGGGCACGGATGTTTCTTTCTCTCTCTGTGTTCTATGTCCTTTCCTCTTTGTGTGAATGTGACCCGCCCTATAAACAGGTTTGTGGTTGTGTGACGTGGGCGATGCTGCTCCACCGCCGTGGCTTGGCCGCAGGTTCCCACTGGGTAACGAGAAGAGAGTAGCAGTTGTGGCATTTCTGTGGCCAATGGGACTACCCTAAGTGCCCGCCATTAAATATATATATATATTACTGCATGATACGGTTTTGTTTACTTTCATTTTCACTTCCGTCTCTTGCTTTGTATTACATGTTTATTTTGTTATTAGAAAAACAATTAATATTCAGAAAACACTTTTTTTCGGGCAAGAGAAGGAAAGTAATACTTTTGGTTAATATTATTACGTATCCGTTGATTTCATATTTTCATTACGTTTCAAATAAACTACTTTTCTAATTGTCTTATATGCATCAAAATCAAAAATGTAAGCATTTTAATGAAATTTTATTAAATGAAATTTTTTTTTTTAAAAAAATGAAGTTTAATGAACTGGGGATAGTTCTATCTCTTTTTGCACCAAGTTTTTCTTTATATTTTAATCAAACATTAAGCAAAATTAAGCATTTACGCATGAGCAGTTTATTTTGTATTCTATAGGTTTATATAAAGTATAAAAGTATAAGCCTAAAGTATAAGCCTAGAAGTATATATTGAAGCCATAAAAAAATTCCAACTTTCAGCTGGAGCTTTATGATAAAATATGCATGCATAACCTAATTAAATATTTCTTATTTAGGGACAAATATATTTAGATTTATAATTTTATTATCTGATTATTATTATTTTTTATTTAGTACAGGAAAATTTCGGTGGTGGTGGTGAGTTGTTTTCACATATCAATTAAGAGTCTCAATTATTCTTTGTATTTGTTCTATGTTTAAGTCAATTAGAAGTGTTGACGCACATTATCAATAAATTTCAAGTCCTAACATAACATGATGAGAAAGGTTAAAGTATGATGAAAAGTAAAAAAATTATTGATTCCAAGTGTTAGTGTATATTTTATAACAAACTGCATTTAATTGTCATTGTTTCACTTATGCTGTATTCAATTTACATGTTTAGAATTTTATACTAGATTCAATAGGCTATAATCAGAAACGATTGAAATTTTGACGAATTATTTCCATCTCAGCTTTTAATAAAGAAACTTACCAACATTTTAAATCGAAAACGAAAATACAATCATTTTTATTGTTCTTTTTATTGTTTTGTTATGGATGCAAACCTTCGAAAGTTCTTTTATTGTTAAAATATTTACTTATTTAAGGGTCTTCTTTCAGCTGATTTAGCTGACATTTTAACCTCAGGTGAGTAATTTAATTAGTTGTACAATTTCAAGTAATTGTTTTTAGTAGGGATTACATATAAGTAGTTGTTGATCCTATAAACAAAATCAAGACCTTAAAGCTTAAATACATTTAAATGCCTGATAAGAAATGCTAATGTAAATTTGTGTAAATGCTAAAAAATTATTTGGAGATTTTAATAATTATTTTGTGATTGAAATCGATATAAGTCTTAGTTTAAATTAGTTTTTTAATAATGATAAAAAATATTATAAAACGGAAAGTTTAAATTATATTAATGTTTTCTTATGGAATACTGATTAAACTGTTCAGTTATAATCTTAAATTTTGAAACATTGCCGTAATTTGTAAAAAAAAAACACAAACACAGTTATAATAGTTTAGTTAACGACTTTTTAAAATTTTTTTTAATACTTCTAATTATTTGTGTAATAACTTTTTTTTTAATTTAGATAGTTTAAAAATACTGTTAGCAGGCTCTAAGTGAATTTTTAATATCTTTCAGTTATGAAATAAATATATTCAAGCTGCCTCAAGTGGCTAGCTGACTTGTCAGTTTAATTTTAGAAAAACTCTTAATTTCGAGAAAAATATGTTTTGAATGTTAAATATTATATTTACATTCATTGATTAATTAATTATTATATCAAACATAGTTGAGATGGTTTACAAATTTAATTTGTTATGTTATAAATATCAACTCATAAGTGACAGTAGTCATCATATCTCTTGCTATCATATCTCTGTGGGGACTTTTAAATGAATGATTAATTTTACATTGAAGAATTAAAAGATTTAACTGATAAATAATTTACGTTTTTGAAGTTATAGTAGTTTTAAATGTTTTGTGTCCACAGGTTTCTAAGACCAAACACAGATTATGATTAATTTCTTTAATTTCATTAACGTCTTATTTATACTTGAATGTGTTATAATTTAGTTTCAAGTTAGTTGTCATTCAAATATGTAAAGGACTACGATGTCTAAACTCCAAAATACTTTTCTGCTTCATTGGAAATACTGACCTATAATTATACCATTGGTTTTAACTAAAACCCATATATGTCTAACAATAAATTTAGAGACAATACCTTACTTTTTAATGTAAGATCAAGATCCAAAAAAAAATTTATCTAGTGAATTTAAAACAAAATTTATTTGTGGTTTAAAAAGTTCTAACTAATTGATAAATTCATGTATAAATTTTTTTCTGTTTAGATGGACTGAAACACTTCTTAACTAACATTGCATGTTTGCCAAAAACATAATAAAAATAAATGCTCCACTCTGAATAACTTCCAATCTGAAGCTTTGACTCAATCTATATGGCTTGAGAGGTTGACCCTTAAATATGTTAATTAATTTGTTCAGACTGTACTTCACACTATAAAAAATCAGATGTAAAAAGCGTACTTTTTCTGAATTAACATACCTTTTTTACGACAGATTCGGATTTCTGACCCCCCAAAAATAGGGAGTAGCCGTAATGTGGGAAATATGGTCCCCATATTTTTGTCAGAAGGGATGTCCAAAGTTTGTACTCCTTAATATTAATTTTGCTTTCTGCGTACTTCGTTATCTCAAGAAATTTTTAAACAAAACGAAATATCTCTGCACACAATTATGAAATTCATTTATCTAAAGAATAAGTTAACTTCTAGTAAATACTTATTAAATTTTATTATTTTATTTAACAATTGTAGAAAAAATTTCCAATTGTAAGATTTTTCAAATTTTAGCATCATTTTGAAGAATTAAGTTCCCCATGATAAGATGAGAGAAATTGATGAAATAGTTCCTGGTAAATCAAATTTTAATATACGATATTTCCAAAACAAACTACTCGTTCAAAATTAACGTAGAAGGGTCCGAATTTTATAAAACTCTTCTGTACCAAATTATTGCAACCATATTTCCCAATTTGCTGCTACCCCCTATATTTTGAGGGTGAGAGATCCGATTCCGTCGAAAAAAAGGGTATGTGTTTTCTGAGAACGTAAGTTTTTGTGACTTATTTCCTGGTTTAAACTATCGTAAGTTCTCATTAATAGGCAAAATATAATTCAACCTCTCGAACCAACAAGATTGAGTTCAAGAACGTGAAGATCTAAACATTAGCTCAAAAAGTATTCAGGGCAGTCCATCTATTTTTTTTTTTTTTTGCGCGCTGTATTTGTATATACATTATTCGAAAACTGGAGTTTAATGCATTAAAAGTAGAAAATTAGACTTACATACAGTGGCCAACTGAAAGTGAAAACTGCGTATGAGGTATGGTTCAGAAGATATACAGTTGAGATTTAATAAAGTTACTGTACATTAACCATCATGTCAACCATCTAATATTAACTTTTTGTAAAGGAGATACTTTCTAAAATTGATCAAGATTTCAAAAATAGTAATTTTTATGAATAGTCATGCATACAACATCTCTCTTAATCTTTTGTTTAATAAATGGACATAATGAATAAGTCACGTGTGTTTTGTTTCTAGACCTTTATTTGCAGGAGCTGATATTATTCTTAATGACACACTGCGCATTTGAGGGAGTTATTTTCTTTACCCTAATTAAAAGAAAAATTAAATTATCTTACATTTCTGTTTTCAATTAATTATCTTTGAAAGTTGCCTTCTTATAGATGCCGGAATATCTGCTATGCTGCATTCTACTGATTTGTCTATCAAACTGGCAAGCTCCGCAAGTTGATCGACATTTCAAAAATAGCAATTTGTGACAATTATTATTAAAAAACATTAAACTAAAGTGCATTTGAAATCATATAGATAGATAAAAGTGCCAGTAAAAATACGAACGATTAATCACTGTATAAGAGGGAAGAGCCCATAATGACGTAGGAAGGCATTTTTGGCTATGGATCAATGCGTAATTTTTAATCTTTAGGATGCGCGTAGCCTCTCTTTCTTTGTATTAAGTTAACCTGCATTTGCTTTTAATTTCAGTTAATGGAATGGCAGGAAAATTTGGATCGGACAGTTTAGGTTCGTTAAGAGGTGGAGGTGAATTTCGAAAGAGACTTTCAAGAATAGGGAAAGAAAATGGAGGAGCAGGAGGAGAAAGTGGAGGAGAAGATGGAGGGGCAGGAAAGGAAGATGGAGAAGCAGGAGGAGGAAATGGAGGAGAGGAAAGAAGTTATGGAGGATCGGCAGGTGGAAATGGAGGTGAATTCCAACATGGAAATTTCGGGGGGTCTGCGTTAGGAGAATCAGGAAATTTAAACATCGGTTTTCCTCGGAGGGAAAGAAGAATTTGGACACATAAAACTCTTTAGCTAGGTAAATGTATTTTTATTTCGTAGTTAATTTATTGTTCAGTTTATTTTATTTCCATTATGAGTATTGTTAATAAAAAGTCAAAAACTTCACGAAGTATTAGTTTGGAATCAATGTACTTGTAAAAACAGTTATTAATTTATTACTAAAGTTATAATTCTACTTTAATACACATACTATCCGTTGTCGCTTGAAAAACAACTATTTAAAAAAATAAAAGAATTGTATGAAATCGTTATTTTTGAATACATATGTAACATAATATAATATAATATAATATAATATAATATAATATAATGTAATGTAATGTAATGTAATGTAATGTAATGTAATGTAATATAATATAATATAATGTATAATTATTAATAATATAATATATAATTAATAATATAATATTTCTACTACAAATGTTTTCTAGGAAAAGAATTAGAGAATTTAACAGACATTTAATTATTGAACGAAATAAAATGTCCTATGCAATTTTAACATGAAAATCTGTTACGTAGAAAATGTCTGCTTTTATAATTTTCTTAGAATACTGAATAGAATATAATTAAAAGTTTTCTTCCTGAAAAAAAAAGAAATAATATGGTATGTGAAAAAATAAAGCGAAAATAACATGCAGTAAATGTGATAATAAATTAACAATAGTATCAAATTAATGTAAGCGAATATTTATTTGAAATTAAAGTTGGTTTTGATAAAGGTTTTGATGGAAAAATAAGCGATTGAAATTATTTCGACAATTATTTTAAACAAAGATTGTCTTTTTGTTATAATAGTTTGTATGGTTTCAATAATAAAAAGAAATTTACTATTTTACTTTAATTGCAAGAACAGTACTATTTATTGTAATTTGATTCATTTTATGTAAACTTCACTTCTTTTTGCGTCAAAAAACTGCTGTTATATTTGGGTTGATATTTTTGTGCTAAAAGAGGCTTAATAAGGCGTTTAAGATGTAAACTGTAGTTTTTATCTCAGCTTTATTTTGATTTCATAATTTTTAAAATTACAATAACTTAAATATTTTTCAGGTTAACCTGCTTTAATGCCTGGTATGATGTATATATATTGTCCGAAGAGGTTGTATTTCTAAATTATTTGAAATTTATATATGATCAATAAATGTTTTTTAGATGCATATGATGTTCATGAATTTTCAAACAAACTTTAAAAACAGAATCAAACTTTTATGAGTACTTCAAATAATCACTGTAATTTACTTGGTAATTTAATTAATTTAGAGACCACTCATACATTTAAAAAAAATGTATCAGGAGGAATCTCATAACTCCTAGAGGAATCCTATAACTTTATAAAAATATCCTATTATTTACCGTCGGGATAACATGTGTTTCATTATTGCATTTTTTTGATATAAAATAATATTTTCGCAAAAAAAGAAAAAAAAAAACACAAAAATCACTTTGTTAAAAAAATAAGTAATTATTATAAATTGCGTTTAATCTTTTTGCAATTCATTCAGTTAATTCTAGAATTTATTTCAATTATCACAATTTCATGTTAGCACATTTTGTTAATATGTTAATAAAAACAAAATAAATGATTCACAGTATTTGAAAAAATAATCAACTGTAATTGCACATGGAAATAAATGAACTAAAGAAAACAAAATACGTGACACAATAAGAAGAAATGAAAGAGAAGTACGTTGCATGTCATGTATATGTCATGTGGTGCTGTATGTCATGTACTTGTTAACAACATGACATACAACGTCAACCTAACGGCATTATATTAATTTAATTGGTAAACTACAACGTATAAAGAGTCATTTTTAAGGAGAAAATATTAATAAATGAGAAATAATCTTAGAACAAATCAAATTAGAATATATAAAATTAAAAAAGTGTGATCGGTATAAAAATGTTCCTTTTAGCATCTCAAATATCAATTCTCTAGTTTATTTCATGCAGTTTGCAGAGCGGCTTGAGAAAGATAATTTTACTAGTAAATTAAATACATCGTCAACCTTAATCCATTACGTTAATTCAAATAAGAAACTACAACGGATATACAGTCATTTTTAAAGCGTAAAGGGGGGAAAATATTTGTAAATGGGAAATAACCTTCGAACAAATCTGATTTGAAAAGGGGAAAAAGGTGATAAGTTTAAAAATTAATATAGTCCTTTCAGCGCGACAAATATCAACGTTCTAGTTACATTCCTGCTATCTGCAGAGAGCCTGAGATGTAATTTTACTTGCAAATTAAATACAGAGTCAACCTATGTCAATTCAAATAAGAAACTAAAACGGATAAAAGGTCGTTTTAAAAGCATAAAAAAGAGGAATGTTTTAATAAATTGGAAATAACCTCCTGACAAATCAAATTGAAATTTGAAAAATAATAAATAAAAAAAAGCATGATAGGTTCAATAACAGAAACAGTCCTTTCACCACGTCAAATATCAACTCTCGAGTAGCCATCCTGTAATCTGCAGAGCACCTGGAAAGAGTTTTACTTGCACAACATCAGCCTTACGTCATTATGAAAATACTAACTGCTTTCAAGTTTTCTTAGCATTGGGAGGGAGCGATTTTCATTCTCTTTTCTTAATTCTTCTTTTTTTCGCTTATTGCATAAAATCCAAAGTAATCATAATATTTCCAAAGAAGTGGAAATAAACAACAGTTACTTATAAAAGACAGCTCAAAATATTTAAGATTAATCTCGCTAAGTTATGAAAGTTTTCTTGCACGTAACTTATTAAAATCTTTTCTATCTCCGGTTATTTTCCTCAGCCAATCATATTGGAAATATTTTTAACGTTCCATTCAAAAAGGGAGGATAGAATGTTTTGTTTTAAAAAATCCTTGGTTATCAGTGATTTTAAATCCGTCGGGAACGTATTGTTTACGACACCATCAATTTCTTGAGTATCTACATTTGTCATGAGGTTTATGATAAAACGTTGCCTTTTGTTGTAAATGTCACCCAAGCAGAACTAATATTTGAATATAAATGTAAATTTATGAAAAATGTAACAGTGTTTTTGCAATTTTCTTTTCTTAGTTGACTTATGATAGTTTTGGAGGAAAACGCCTCAGATAGAATTAGCATTTTCTTCCGTTGTTTAAAAGAATGAGCTGTAACTTAAAATGATTTCTTACACGGGGGGGGGGGGGTAAATATTATGACCAAGTTTAAAACAAATGTTTTTCCCTCAAAATTTTGTGAAATGTTTGCTTAGCTTAACACATTTTATACACGAGTCGCAAACAAAAGCAACAAAACTTAGCAACAAAAGTAACAAATTTTAGTAAGAAAAAGCAGCAAACTAGTAACGAAAATAACGAATCATAGTAACAAAAATAACAAAACCTGATACAAAAATGACAAATCATAGTTACAAAAGTAGCAAATCTTAGTAACAAAAGTAACAAATTTTAGTAACAAAAGTAACCAAACTGAGAAGCAAAAGTAATAACACAAGTCACAAGCCTAAATAACAAAAAACACTTAATCACAAAACTTTGCAAACAAAAAAATAGACATTCCAATATCAGAATGCAATTTTTTTGGTTCCATCTTAGAGGAAAGATCATAAGATATTGGAATCCTTAAAAGAAATTTTTGTTCACAAACTGAGATAAAATAACGGTAGATAAGTTGTGGCTTATATTTAAAAAAATTTGGTGTTACCTTTATAGCTTATCATTAAGGTCACTAATGATAATGCTACATATTATGAGTCGTAATGTTTCCATGTCTAGTTGGAAGTTCAGTAGGTTGAAATTAAAATTTTGTATACATATGTAAAAGTTTATTTAACCACACTGCAAATATGAACACAAAAGTAGAATAACTTTCTGCTGACTTTCTTTTCCGTGCATTGCTTTTGATAACAGATCTGATTGCTGATCTTAATAAATACCAGATAACATATTGTAAGGTTAGTTTTGAAGTAGCAGCAACCTTTTCCACAAAATCCCAATAAAGTTTATGAATGATTAGCTAAAAAACCATTTAAGCTTAAAGCAATCTTAAATTTAACTACGATAGTTGACGCGCAATGAAGTTCGCATTAAACTTGCATAAACAGCCCTTTAATTTCGAGATTGAATCTCAAAACACTGCATATCATCATTAAAAAAATGTTGCATTTGAAAACCTTAATATACAAAGGGAAAGACGAAAGGGAAAGAACAAAATCAAGGTTTTCAAAGCAAAGAAATTACATTTTTTGTGGTAATGCGTACCTTTCTTCAATCTTTAAAAAATAATATTAGCGTTATAAGATTTGTGCTTTGTAGGAATAATTATTAACCAGTCAACCTTAATGTATCAATCAAGAGAAATATTAAATACAACGTTTGCTATCTTGGAATAGCATGATGGTAATTGGAAAACGTATTTTTGGAATCATAATCAAGGCAGCAAAAATGAAGGTAGAAACGTAACTAATATTTTGTCAGACACTTAAAAACCTAACTACTTCAAAGTGACTCTAATATAAGAAATCAATCCAGAGTGAAAGCGCTTAAAAAATTTATTATATTTTTAATCACAAGAACGTTGTAAAATTATTCAAAAGCGCCTTTCACCTTCTTATAAAAACATATATAACTGATAATTTTATGGCAATCACAAATAATTTCTTTCAGATAAGTTTCGGTAAGGTTTCCTAATTGCTGGGATAACATTTAAATTAGAATAAATTTCAATGACTTTGATATTGTGTTGCCATCTATTTATTAGACAGAAAACTAATTTTCGAAGAGCAAGAACTTAATTTTATCGATAATCGTGATTAAAATATGTTAGAATGGGATACCTGTAAGTGAAGTCATAGTAGGTGAATCATGGCATTTGTAGAGTGAGTGTGTCCAGCCAATCAGGTTCAACACACACGCGTGATATGTCTTACAGGAATTCAATTAAATCTGATTTAAATCACATGGTTTCAGGCATAATCACTTTAAATTCATTTTCGAGTTACAAATATCCAAATAGCACAATAAATACTCATAATTTTCAAATGAGCTTCTTCTAATCACATACTATACTTTAAGGATGTTCGCAATGTGATTGAAACATCATTCCCGGGAGTATTTTTAAGCTTTAGATGCATATATTTTAAACAGCAATTATAAAGTTTAGTTTAATTTTAAACTACTACATAATCAACTATGTAAAAGCAAAGAGAATTCAATGGCTATGACATCTTGAGAGAATGTAGGAAAACAGAGGCACTAAGAAGATATTCAAGGGGCAGTGCCAGGGCCAAAGGAAAAGAGGAAGGCCAGTCAAAATATGGTTTGACGAGGTGGAAAAAGACCTTAAGATTCTAAAAGTTCGAAATTGGAAGCTAAGACAGGCGACTTTGAAGGGAAATTGTTAGTAAGGCTATGGTCCAACATGGACTGTAATGCCAGGGAGTTAGTTAGTTGGTTTTAGTTTAATTTTCTACTCTAGTTCCTTCTAATGGCAACTAAGTGAAGAGAATATACCAAAAGTGTCTTATATTCTACTGAAAATACTACAGCATGTAATGTAAGATAGTATTAAAAATTGTATCAAGAATTTTTCCCCAAATGCATGAATACAAAATTAAGGATGTTTAACTATAGCAAATCTTTCTTAAATCAAGGAAATACCATGAGTAAATTGTTTTCTATGCTGCATTTTTGCTGCCAATGTTTAGTTATTATTATTATTTGCCTTCATACAACGTAGGGTATTTAAATATCTAGTACCCACAAAATATTCGATGATTTGAAAAAATTAAATATAGAAAAATGAAGAAATAGAAATAAGTTGAAAGTTGAGCTCTGTTTAAAAAAGAAAAAAAAACAGAATTTGTTTTTAAAACTAACCACAAAGTTCGACTGCAGATGACTATGCAGATATGAAGAATTATAAATTCAAACTCAAATATTTTCACAGGAGATTTTTCACAGACTTGCACAGCTTTCCAGCCGCAAATGGCAGTTATTTTGAAAACATTGCTTGATAGTTTTTTTGTCAGCAGTGCTACCTGTTGATCATATCTGTCTTTAATTTTGAAACACCTTGATGAAAAGAAAAACAGAAAAAAAGACTTTTTTTCCTCGGCAGAACGCAGCAGATCATAAATTTCAATCTCCTTAAGTTTTTCTCTAATTGGATTTTCAAGATATCGTTGCTTTCTAAGACACTCGAATCCAAGCAATTATCATATTCTTGACGCTTTACATCATTGCTGTAAAAAAATCCAATAAAACTCATTGAAAAGAAATAAAAGTTCGAAACACGCATAAAGTTCCTTAGATTAAAAATCGAAAAACAGTTTATTTTCCCTCTTAGATACATAAATCAAGTTTTTATTGGATCGGTTAAGTTTTCCTTTTAAGGCATTTCTAAAACCCTGAAGCCTTTATTTCCCATTTTATAACCACATTTGTTTAAAGCACTCTCTAAAGAAATTGCTTCCCTATTGAATGCAGCTTTATTTAATCCTTTCTTATTATTTTTTCTCAAATAGCAATATATCACTGACTGGCTTACAATTGATTACATGTAAAATATTATTTTCAGAACAGAAATATCGAAACCAATCAGGAATGTCGAAAGGAATGATTTATTTCTGATCATTTGAATAGGTCTCAATTTTTAAATTCTCATTTCGTTTTTTAAATATATTGTTGATTAATCTAAATATATCATAACAATGTGATTTTTTTTTTAAAAAGCAACTTGTAAATTTATTATTCATCGGTTTCTTTATAAAAAGAAACTATCTGTCTTATTACTTATCATAATGTTTATTATATATATATTTTTTTTTAAATTTTGTTTTAGAGTGTTTTGTATTTGCTATCTTTTTAAACGAATCTGTTCGTCCACCCACGTGGTCTCATGTCACTCCCACAAAAAAAAAAAAAAAAAAAAAAAAAAAAAAAAAAAAAAATTAAAAANAAAAAAAAAAAAAAAAAAAAAGCGTGATTGCAAGCATATAAAATATCTGCACCACGCGTGCCTAGAACTTCTTCAATTCTTTTCAGATTTTTACGTTAGAATGAAAAAAAAGACAACTTAAATTGGCCGAAAGTATTTCGCCTCGTATTTTTAAATCTATAGCTTGCTTTTATGAAATACGTCTTGAATACGTCTAAAACGAGTTGGTTCTATGGTGCAAAGTTTCAAAATGGGTCTCTGAAATGTTTCTCATAACATTAAATTTCAGACATTTTTTTTTTTTTCATTTTGAGCATGAGTTACAAAATTCCATCTATTCTCCAAAGCATACGTTGCAACTATTTAAGAATAGAATTTCTTGGAAAAAAAACTGTCGTCTAATAAATTCCGGTTTCACATTGCAAATTTCCGATATAAATAGCTGAGTAAAATAAATCCCTTAAAATGTAATTTTTCTGTGAAATTTTTTCTCAAATTCAAACATGTTTTAAAGCAAGTTTAAGACGAAAGAAACGTTTAACTTTAATCTTACGCTAATATTTTAATACGCCAATATATGATAACACCAATATTTCAAATAAGAACACTAGCTAATGCTGCAGTTTTTTAAAGATTTTGTTGAAAAAAATTACTTGAAAATACTTTAAGTTCCATGGTTAAAATTTGAGATTTCTATTTATGACGTGTCCACAAAAAAAAAAAGGAAAAATCAGACACATTTTAAGTAGTATTCACAATTTCATTTACTGCAAGTTTCGGATAATGCTACAACTTAATTCCAAAGCATAAGCTACTATTTTTAAAAGGGACTCTAATGAAAAACATTTCACGTCATTACGTTAAACCGTTTCAGTTCTGCATTGAATCTCAGGAGAGCTCATTATGATGTAAAATTGCAGTCAAATTTCAACTCAAACTCAGTAAGTTTGTATCACCGAATCAGTCAAACAAATGTACAGATCAACTCCTAAGTTTATGCCAGTATTTTAAATCCCCTCTGCAGAGGATCAGTCCCGCAGTGGACTGATCGTTAAGACACGGTTCCCAGCAGATCACCGAAGTCAAGCATCACTGGCTGCGGTCAGTGTGCGGGTGGGTGACCCACTTGGATCAGTCTGCGTAGGGACCGAGGGTGTGCGGTATTGGTCCTCGTTAAACTGTGCTACCGTAAAGTGCTCGACTTCGCGCGCAGGTCGTCGGGCTACCGAAGCGGGGGTGCCATCCCCTCTGCAGAGGATCAAAATTGTGATGGCATGTCTTCGGATCATCCTCCGGGATGTTTCCCAGACCGTCGCCAATAGCCCATTGTGCAGCTCTAGTGCGACGTAAATTAACAACAACAACAACAGCAGAGGATCAAAATTGCGATGGCATGTCTTCGGATCATCCTCAGAAATGTTTCCCAGACCGTCACCAATAGAACTTTGTGAAGCTCTAGTGCGACGTAAAAAAAGTACCTACCTACCCAATATTTTAATAAATGACATTTCTGGAAAACCTTGCAATCTAAACAATGTCTGTTTGTTGGAGCAAATATTTGAAGCGAATCTCTAAACTATTACTAGAAACTTTATATGCCAGTAGTATATTGTCCCAAAACTAAATTTTTTAACTACATATTTTCTGCAAAATTACAAATTCAACTCCCGAAAATAGATTTTCTTAAAAATAATTAATTAATCAAAAAAGAGTTAAATTCTCATTGCTTGTGTTCCTATATGTATTCCATGAGGGCCGTGATGACTCTGGGGATACAACGTTTGCCGTCCAATGAGGTGAACCGGGTTCGAATCCCCGAGATAGTTTGGTCATACGAATTTCACATCCGCCTTGCACCGACCACAGTGTCGACGTAAAATATCCTCAGTGATAAACGGATCATGGGTAAGAGTCCCCTTACCGCAGAGTTGGCCAAAAATGTAATCGATTACATTTTTTGACTACAGTAATCAATTACTTGTAATCATGATTACAATTTTCAAAAATGTTGATTACAGCTGTAATCATGATTACAATATTAATTACAGTAATCAATTACTTGTAATCGTGATTACAAAGTCTTATTACAGCTGTAATCATGATTACATTGTCGATTACAGTAATCAATTACTTGTAATCGTGATTACAACTTTCAAAAAATTTTGATTACAGCTGTAATCAAGATTACAATTTTGGATTACAGTAATCAATTGCTTGTAGTCATTATTCCAAGTAATTGCGATTACAAGTAATCACAACAAAAACGATTACGGGCAATTATGATTACAAGTAATCAAAATATATGATTACATGTAATCATGATTACATGTAATTTGATTACATGAAATTCGATTACATACAATCTAAATACACGATTACAAGACTATTGTATTCTTATAAATGATTATATTTTACAGTAGATAGTACAATGTATTTTATAATGATACATTTTGCACGTATTTACATGTAATGCATTTTGTACGTATTTGTATACGTACAAATGAATGTAACTAAAATGTATGTACAGATGATTTTATCTGGTGCATATGTTCAGACTTTTTAGTTTCACACACATATACATACACTTATATTGTAAGTATAAAATATATGTACGTGTGCATATAGATAATAATACGTATATATGTGCAAACAATGTAGACATGTACATTTATACACAATGAATATATGCATTTTATGCAAATATTTGTGTATGCAAAATGTATATCTATTTTCATGTACGCATGTATATACAAGTACTTGTTGTTTGTTCGAACATACATTGTCTGTACAATGTATGTCCCATGCATGCATGTGCAATTTATTTATGAACAGTATAATATATGTATGCGTGTACAATATAGGTACATGTGTAGTATGTACAATATATGTATGTATACATGTACATGATATGCATGTCCATGTCCAATGTATTTATGTACATATAAACAATATGTTCATGTTCAATGTATGCATCCAAATATGTATAACACATTTGTGTACGATTGTACGTACATTGGGCGCATTTTTATTTTACACATATTCATACATGCATTCGACATGCATAACGTATGTACATACACACATTTGAGATGCATATATTGTACAGATGAATATATTGTACAGATGAATATATTGTACAGATGTATATTTATATAATGTACATATGATGAAATGAACGTATGTGTGTACATATACAGTACATATGTGCATAAATATATTAGGCATAATTCTTTCGAACAAATTTTACATGTGTACATGCATGCTATCCCTATCTATGCATATGTCCAATGAATGTATCCACACATGTACAATGCACGTATGTTCCATGTATGCATATCCATATGTACTATATGCATGTACAATACATGAATGTATGTACATACATTGTGCATGCTTACATACATTACGCGTATACATATGTACATGACATTTATGTCTAAATAAGTGTACAATGCAATAAATAAAATGCATGTAAGTTAACTTTTAATGACTCAATCAAGTTAAATGACAAAATCAAACGATATTTAAATTTAGTTTTCAGCTTTAATTGTTCTATATCATTTTGAAATTCTTTGAATAAAAAATTATTTTCAGGTATTTTCATGAAATGTTTAACAATACAGATTTATTTTTTTTATAACATAATACATGATTCATAGAAATTTTTTAAATTGTAAAAAAAACGGTAAATTTTATATGTGGAAATAATATTTAGAAATTTAAAATAAAATTATCGTTTGCTTTCTAAAAAATATGAGGTCGAGTTTAATATGCCTTAGAATAAATTTTAAAACGAACTTTAATAACTTTACTTATATAAATTTTTTTAATGTATGCACAATGTATGTGTATATTGTAATTTCATATATGTAAATGTACGCATGTATTTATACTTTACTTGTAATTATGTACATGTATACGTTGTATGTACATGCGTACATTGTGCAGATAACTATTTTTTGTACATCCATACATTACATGCGCATAAGTATTAACAAAGTATGTAGTTATACAAGTACATACGTACGTTGTACATCAGTACATACTTTGCGTGTACATATATCGATGTACACATTATTGTGCATGTATGTGCACACATTAATGTGCATGTACGCATTTTATTTACGCAACTATGTGCATATATTGCATTTTTAAATAACATTCTTACATATTGTAAATAAATACGTACAATTGTATATGCATACGTACATTGTATATACGTGCTGTTATTGTAAATTTATACAATGTATGTACTTAAGTACATAAAAGCATGCAAACGCATAAACACTATTTTCATATACGTTCATACATATATTGTCCATGTATACAATGATTCAAAACATTGCCTTTTTGTACAAACTAACATGCATGCGTACATGCATCATAAATGCATAATTTTATGTACCAAGCATATGCGTATTGCATTAAGTATATTACAATATAATTATGAATATTGTACGTACAAACAACGTTTGTGCATACATTGTATATATAGGAATCGCAAATTGTACGTTTATGCGTGCGTACATTCTATGTACATAAAAACATGTAAACTCATGCACACTTACATAATGAATTTGCATATAGTATACAATCGAAATAACTTGTAATCGTATAGTTTGATTACAAGTAATCACAATTACACGTAATCATGATTACATGTAATCATATATTTTGATTACTTGCAATCATAATTACCCGTAATCGTTTTCGTTGTGATTACTTGCAGTCGCAATTACTTGGAATCATGATTACAAGTAATTGATTACTGTAATCGACCATGTAATCATGATTACAGCTGTAATCAGACTTTGTAATCATGATTACAAGTAATTTATTACTGTAATTGAAAAATGTAATCGATTACATTTTCGCTCTACTCTGATGTAATTAAAAATTTTGATTACTTGTAATCGTGATTACAAGTAATTGATTACATAGCTGTAATTATCTGTAATCAATTACAGTTGTAATCGATTACAGTAATTGACGGCCAACTCTGCCTTACCGTCAGGCTAACCATGAGAGGTTTTCGTGGCTTTCCTCCCCATTTAACTCAAATAGTTAGTTCCATCAAATAGTTCACGAAGGCAAAATATCTCCCAATATTTGATATAGGAGTTTCCTAGTCTTCCGGATAGGATTCAAATTTACAAGGCTACGGAATTGAACATTAGTATCCCCAAACCCTAAAAATTGGGTCGGCTGTTCAGCGACGGTCATAATACAAAATATACATTTCATGATGCATATCACTCGTACAGAGTGATATGGGTCATGAAATATTTATTTTACAAGATATATATACAAGATACCTCATTAATCCAATTTTCCTAAAAACATTGTAAATTTATGAAGATAATAATTAAATAATTCAATTGATAATTATTAAATAATTAAATAAAGAAGATAATAATTTATTTGTAGGTTATTAAAAAAACCTGTTAAGTTAAAATTTTTGAAAATAAAGTCAAGTATACTTTTTAGAAAATTACATTAAGCCTTTTTTTAAAAAAAAAAATTGGTATATTTTTATACGTCATTTGGAGCAATGTATGAAATGTTTTCAGAAGTATTTAGTGCCAGCAAATAAAAAGAGAAAAACACTACATTTACAATAGTGTGAGTCTATAACCTTAAATAGCTATTACATATTGCTTAAATAAAACTTTAAACATACCTTATTGCTACATAGAAAGGTTTTGAAGAATATCAAAGAAATATAAAAGGTATATATCTGCTCATAGTTAAAACTGCATAAAATCATACACAAAGATTACAAATAATTTCTAATTTTTGTTTAACAATGTGAATTAAAATATTTACTTCAACAATAAATGTCAAATAATTAAAATTATCTTTAAAAATGTAAAAATTGCATTGTTATTCAACAATGAAATTCCAAAGTTATTGTATTACATTCTATTTTACTCATTTTAGTTGTTTGTTTCAAATCAAATACAGTGAAGTCCAAGTAATTTAAGCAAGCGAATTCTTCATCATTGTACAATGCAAGTTTGAAAATGTAGAAACATGAGAAAAGAAAGTTATGATAAATATTCCAAGAGTGTTAAACGAGTTAATAAATCAATTGAAATGTTGAAAAAAGGAAAGCAATACAACCTTAGGCCTAATTGGATCTGAGCAAGCAGAGTGCAGTAAACAGCTTACGAGATGTAAAAAAATAAATAAGAGAAGTTGAAATGAGGCCAAAACTGAAACATCCAAGCAGTGAGCTTGTTCAATTTTAAGTTATAAAAAAATTTTAGTCATCACAATATCATTTCTTCTGATTGTACTGCTGTGCACTATTCAGGATGCAGAATTTTTGAGTGAAAAAGGGTGTCCTCAACTTTATCAAATTTTGGCTGTAAAGATATTCTTCATCGTTTGTTCAACCTTCACTCATATAGGACCGTTCATGTGAATTTCAAACGCTTCAACGTGCTGATATGAGATGATAATTCTGCATGATTGTATGGTTTTTCATTATTGTGCGATACTGTAAATTCTAAAATGACACCATGAAAATTACCAAATTTTTATCAGCGGTGGTGATGCTTAGTTACATACGGTAATATTGGTAATAAGCTGTTGGTAATAATTGGTCGTTTCATCGGATAACATCGGACTGAGTTATTCGAAATGCGAAATTCGGAGCTTTAAACGATATTGAATTTTGACCAAAAGATGTCTTTCGTGGCTAAAACTATATTAACTTAAATAGGGTTGTTCATTTAGATGTCAAACTAGATAACGTGCTGATTTCGAGAGATAAGTCTGAACTAATGTATGATTTTACGTTATTGTGAAATGCTGAAAAATCATCTTTAATAATGCCGTACAAAATCGCTAAACTCTTACTGACACTGGTGATACTTAATTGTGGTAATTAGAATTTACTAGTGATTCAATTACTGCAAATATGCAGTCAAAGGTACTTAATATAGTTACTGTGGTAATAGAATTTTAATGCCTTTCACCAAAACAAAAAGTATAGTTATCTCTGTTTTTATTATAAAATTTGTCTCTGCTATCAAACGAATTTTAAAAAATAAAACTGAATTTTTTTGCTTAGGTAGCAAAGAGGTAAAGCGGAATGAATAGGTACTATATCGTTTCGGGAAGTCATAAAAATCACTAAATTATTAATGACGTCAACTATGCTTTATTATTTGTAGTAATCGATACTACGGATATTGGTTTTAATATTTGTTAATAATCTTAATCGGCTGTAATTAATATAATGTAAATTTCATGAGACTTTTTGCAAAATAAGATTCGTGAAATGAATTAGCTATATATTCACCTAGTTGTGTATTACACTACATTTCTATAGTATTTATGCTATTATTATATTATTTATATGTACCATATAATAGGTGTATAGTTATAAGAATAATGAAGCTAAAAAAAAAATTCAATGTGACAATCTAAAATATAGATTATTTGTAATTTTAAACTCAGTTTAATTTTTGCAATTGTAAGAAAAAAGGAGAAGAAGAAAAAGAACGAAGCCTTGAATAGAAAATTAAAAAAGGGCTCATTTTTACTTAGAAATAAAAATTGGAAAAGAGAAACAAAAAGAAAGTTGTGCAAATATTGAAATTGCGATTGCCGACAGTCAGGCATATTTGTTTTGAATGTAAAAAAAAAATGACTGTATGAGTTATTGTTTGCTTTTCATCTTGTATATGAAAAAGCTATTTTGTATCCTGGAGTTAGGTTGCATTTCCACCTTTATTCATAAATTACAGAAGAAGAAAAAATAGTTGTGATTATTTTGAGATGGGAGATGAGTTGATGTATTGATAATACAGCCAGCTTTGATGTTTTTGTTTCATTCCTGACATATTAAAAACTTATTTATTAATTTTAAATTTTTTTGATTTTTTAAGCGATTTGGAGACTGCTTCTCCTCTTTGCCCTGCTAATCAACCCGTGGGATGGCATCTCGCTCATTATTCTTTTTTTACAATAACTTTCAAAAGAAAAATTATTTTATTAATAAAATATATATTATTTAAGTGAGCAATTTTTTTAATATGGTGAACGTAATGAAATAAACAATCATGATCACATGGATTTTAAAATTAATAATCTATTTAAAAATAAAAATTAAGCTTAGGAATATGGCATCAAAGACTCAATACAAAGGAATAGTAAACGGTTTTGTATTTCTATTGAATCAAGTTTTTGTTAGATATTTTGAACAATTTCAAAGTAAATGCTAAGATTTACATTTGTTAACAGTCTCTTTTTTTCATTTTTTGTTGTTACTCATAAAATAAACCCAATTGGGTTTATTTTATGAAAAAAAATGCGTGGAAAATTCGCGTAAAGAATTATGTGAAAAAAATGTGTGAAAATATTGACTTAAAAATAAAATAAATTTCAAACAATTTAGATTTTGAAAAAAAAAAAGCTCGTGGTAATTCTATAGGTAAACATGTACCTTTCAACTCGTCGAATTTCCTCTTTGTGGTTACATTTCTGGTGGACTGCAGAGCAGCCCTTATCGCATTTTTTTACTACTTATTCTTGAACTAATAATCGAAAGTGAAATTTTTTTTCCATTATGCTCCTCATATATTTTTTCCACACATCATCGTAAATATAAGTTTCTATATCTTATAGCTTCGCAGCGAAACATACCATAACGTTAAGATAAGCACACAGAACAACAGCGTGAAATTTTGAGAAATAAAGTAAAACCTTAAAAGTATAATATAATTCTAATATAAGTTATATATACATATTATAAGTGTAAGTTATAAGTCGCAGTTATAAGAATATGAGTTTGTTTTTATACTTAAAGAAGTTGCTCCAAAATCACCTAATTTTTATGTATATGTAAGGTGCGTCATATTTTCGGCTGGATTTTGATAGGCTTATAATTTTTTTTCCATAAATATTCCATATGTGAACCTTTTGGAGGTTCTGCAGATTTTAAGTCTAAAGTCAAATATTTCTCTCATCAAAAGAGAAAACCAATTTTAATTAAAATTTGTAGCACCAAATATACAAGTTTTTTAAATAATTATAATGATTGTAGTGCTTGGATTAATAAAGTGATAATCTAAACTATTTCCAAAGATTATATTTTCCATAAATTGTACTTATCAAAGATTACATTTTTCTTTAATTACCAATCTCAATACCAATTTGATTATCTGATGATGATATGATATTCAATGGACCATGATAATTATAATGCAATATAATTGTAAGGAATTTGTGCATGTTTGCAAAAATATAAAATCAATTAATTGGTTTTAATGTAGTTTCCAAGCATAATGTAATTTAAAATTTTCAGAAAATTATAGTAAATAACAGTAATTTCAGGAGACTCTAGTATATTCTTATTGCCTAAATGGGAATTGCAGAGTTTCCATCAAAAACGCTATCTCTTACATCTTGAAAATAGGGCATATTGTTATGTTTCTTAACCCTTTCTATTCTTAAAATAATCTATAATTCCTATACGCTGTAATTTCAGTACCCTTCTAATGATTATAATTTTTCATAGTTGAAAAATAAAAACCAAAGAAACTTTTCTAATTAGGAATTCCATTGCAAAAGGAGATCGAGAAATGATACGTAGGCTTACGATTGTCACTATTCAAAATCCAATTTATTTCCTTTGAATTAAGCCTTTAGTACTGACCAATGAAATATTCCTAAGCCGAATTTCAACATGAGTGCTACGCGGAAACTTTCGATTGAATTTGACTAAATTCTGCTAAGACTGAATATCCATTCAGATACAAAGGAATCCATTTGCAAGATTGATAACTTCATGAAAGGGGAAAGGAGAATAGATTTAAAGCATTGGTAAAGAATTTATAATATTTGATTCTTTATTGGCATATTTTGAACAGCACAGGTATACACAGATTACTGACAAACATTGTATTTTCTTTTGCTTAGCATGAAATGGTTCACTACTTAAACTTTTTTAAAACTGTGTAGAAATAATGTGTCAAGCTAGGTCTTTAAAGATTGAATAAAGGCATGTAAAAAACTCTTTAAAAAAATCATTTTTTAGCCGTTAATGAGAACATTATTTTTAGTTCTAGCTTTATCTGCACTCCCAAATGCAATATTTTGTTTGTGTTGAAACTTAATGATAAGGCCAAACTTCACTTTTAAAGTGTTAAAGAAAGTATATAAAAACCTTGTTTCAGTGATGGTACAATCATAAAAGCGCGAAGGTGAATTTATTCTTAGTTGGATAATTCTAATATTAATATTCTCTTTCTTATTATTAATTTTCGTCCCTTAATGTGAATACCTTTTTCTCTTTTTTGACACAAAGATTTAAAAGTATATAGTAAGGTTGTTGGTTACGGAACATCTTGTATATAGCGCCTCCGAAAAAGAATGGTGTCTCAAATCTTATAATATGCTTTTTTTTTAACTATTTCAATTCATTTCTTTAAATTATTGGTTTTATTTCAGCAGCGATGATTTCTATCTAGAGCTGCCAAATTAAATTGAAACTTGTAAGTTTTTGCTTTATTTCTTACTTTCCTTTGTTTTTATTCATTATATCACAATTTTGCGAAATCTCCATTTATTTTAAATTCTGGGGAACATGGATTAAATTTAAAGAAAATTAAAAAAATCATAAATTTATATGAGAGATGCTCGGTTATGATTAATTTTGTATTTACTAAGTGCAACGGGATCTTAAATTAAAATGTCTTTTCTTTCATAGCTGCATGGTTGTATAATAAAAAATGACAATCAGTCAAATTGACATGTCTCATTTGAGCACAAGTGAAATTTAATTTTGTGAATTAAAAGAAAAAATCAAAAGCTGACCGATAGATAGCATTGCATTCGTCACAAGATTTTGAAAACAGATTGCTGTACAATATATGTTAATTTTGTAATATTAATTATAAAATCGGAGTTGCTTTTTCTACGGTTTTGGAGTCAGGCAAAATTAAGTACTGATTTAATTTTTTATCTTTTTCAACGATTTTCAGCTCAGGGTCAGTTAAAAATCATTTTCTCCTTTCAGCTGTGGCACATTTTGTCAGCGTGAGGGGAGAGGGTTTGAAAACAAGAGGCTGCTACAAATATATATCTTTTAATTAGCATCTTATTATAAGTATAATGTTATCTATTAATCAACTTCGGAACTAATTCTTTTCTAGCGAAAAAAAAATAATAAAAAAAAAAACATTTCTTTACTTATGCCCAGAAGCAATGTTAGGTCATTATCGCCACTAGTTTTTTCTAATTTTATTTTCTAAAGCTTTATTTTATTTTTTAAAGCGAAATCTTCTTTATATTTGTTGCTATTTCGAACTTAAAAGTTAAATAACTAGAATTTCATGGAGTAACAAGCTCAAAATTATCACTTTTAATTTTTGTGAAGCATTTAATAAACGATAAATTATTTCCATTCTGCGTTTGTCTTAAATTATACGAACACAATTGAAGAAAACAATATACTCTACATTTATTTTCCTACTTAAAAGTGATTAATGATAAATTACGACTTCTTTTAATTCTCCCCTCATTTCTTTGACCTTTTTTGGAAGCCGCAAAAGCATGGAGAAACTTTTTCAGCGGTATTTTTAACGGTCTTAAACCATTTTTATATGTCCTTTAGCTTTTATTGAATTAAATAACTGTTAGAATAATTATAAAAAGTTAATTTCTTAGCTTTTCAGAAATAAAAATTTATACACAAAATAAAATTAAAAATACTCAAATTCAAAATTTCAAAAAATAAATGTCTACATGCAAGTGAAAACAAAATTAATGTATAATGCCTACATAGAATGCAACAAAATAGTAATGGACATATCGCTTTACTTTTACTCTTCCATTTAAGGCAGTACTGTACCTATTGTTGTAATGTATTTGAAACTCCACATCTAAAGAATACCAGAGATTATTCTTAATAGATGTTGTGGACAGCCATAATGTATTGGTAAGGCTTAATGGGAACGGGAGACTAAAGGAATATTTCAAATGGTTTTCCTACAATTTGTCTAAATCCTTCTAGAACGATTTTCATTCATCCAGAATCATTTCGATGCAAGATTATATCTTGCAATCTTCAATTGCAATATTTCCACAAAAATATATAGTTTTATATTTCTTCATTTATTCTTCTATCCTTGTTATATTTAAAATTATTTAATTGCTTTAATTTTTTTTTCACTTTTCATTTTATTTAGGTATACCATATTCTATTTTCATAATTAAATTAAATGATATAAGTAATTTCTTAAATTTTTTTTAAAAATTTTATGTCATGCCCTTTTGGAATTAATTAAGAAATAAGATATTAATAGTTATAAATAAAATAATTATAAGCTATTACATAAATATTTTATTTTATAGCCGTTATTGAACAGCCGACCCAATTTTTTAGGTTTACGACTGCTAATGTTCAACTCCGTAGCCTTGTAATTCTGAACCCAATCCAGAACCCAAGATATTAATAATATAAGCAATATGTAGAGTTAAACGATATTAATATTTGTAATAAAATAAATATGATATGGATATCAATATTTATTACCACCCCTGAGTTTGATGTTCATATAAAAAATAAATGTTATATTTGTTTTAAAATGTAAAACAAGTGAAAATATTATTAACACTTTAAAGTTTCAATATCTACTGAAAGGTGACAATGACTTCAGAATGCAAAAGGTTAAAAACCTTTTAAAAATAAGGTAAAAAACAGGTTAATAACCTTTTCCAGAAAATTATTATTGCAGTGCTGCTGTAGTCAGTTAATTGTAGTTCAAAATTCTTAAGAAAAATATTAAATGCAATGCTTTTGAAACCAGCTCTTTACTTTCTTTCTTTGAAATAATCACAATCTTTAGAACTTTACGCCAGAGTTGGCCGTTGATTACAGTAATCGATTACAACTGTAATTGATTACAGATAATTACAGCTATGTAATCAATTACTTGTAATCACGATTACAAGTAATCAATTACTTGTAATCGTGATTACAACTTTCAAAAAATTTTGATTACAGCTGTAATCATGATTACAATTTTGATTACAGTAATCAATTACTTGTAATCATGATTACAAGTAATTGCGATTACAAGTAATCACAACAAAAACGATTACAAGTAATTATGATTACAAGTAATCAAAATATATGATTACATGTAATCATGATTACATGTAATTTGATTACATGTAATTGTGATTACTTGTAATCAAACTATACGATTACAAGTTATTACGATTGTATACTATAGTCAAATTTTTTATGTAAGTATTCATGTGTTTACATATTTTTATGTACATAGAATGTACGCACGCATGAACGTACAATTTGCGATTCCTATACATACAATGTATGCACAAACGTTGTTTGTACGTACAATATTCATAATTATATTGTAATATACTTAATGCAATGCGCATATGCTTAGTACATATAATTATGCATTTATGATACATGTACGCATGTATGTTAGTTTGTACAAAAAGGCAATGTTTTGTATCTTTGTATACATAGACAATGTATGTATGAACGTATATGAAAATAATGTTTATGCGTTTGCATGCTTTTATGTACTTAAGTGCATATATTGTATAAATTTACGATAATAGCACGTATATACAATGTACGTTTGTATATAAAATTGTACGTATTTGCGTACAATATGTAAAAATGTTATTTAAAGGTACAATATATGCACATAGTTGCGTAAATAAAATGCGTACATGTATACATGCATATTTATATGTACATCGATATATGTGCACGCAAAGTATGTACTTATGTACAACTTACGTATGTACTTGTATAACTACATACTTTGTTAATACTTATGCGCATGTAATGCATGGATGTACAAAAAAATAGTTATATGCACAATGTATGCATGTGCATACAACGTATACATGTACATAATTACAAGTAATGTACAAATACGTGCGTACATTTAAATATATGTAATTACAATATACACATACATTGTGCATACATTAAAAAAATTTATATGAGTAAAGTTATTAAAATTTGTTTTAAAATTATTCTAAGGTATATGAAACTCGACCTCATATTTTTTAGAAAGCAAACGATAATTTTATTTGGAATTTCTAAATATTAATTCCACACATAAAATTTACCGTTTTTCTTACCATTTAAAAAATTTCTATGAATCATGCATTATGTTATAAAAAAAATAAATCTGTATTGTCAAACATTTCATGAAAATACCTGAAAATAATTTTTTATTCAGAGAATTTCAAAATGATATAGAACAATTAAAGCTGAAAACTAAATTTAAATATCGTTTGATTTTGTCATTTAACTTGCTTGAGTCATTAAAAGTTAACTTACATGCATTTTATTTATTGCATTGTACACATATTTAGACATAAATGTAATGTACATATGTATACGTGTAATGTATGTACGCATGTACAATGTATGTACATACATTCATGTATTGTACGTGCATATATAGTACATATGGATATGCATACATGGAACATACGTGTATTGTACATGTGTGGATACATTCATTGTACATATATACATTGCACCATATGCATAGATAGGGATAGCATGCATGTACACATGTAAAATTTGTACGAAAGAATTATGCCCAATATATTTATGCACATACGTACTGTATATGTACACACATATGTACATTATATGAACATTATATGTTCATTTCATCATATGTACATTATATGAATATACATCTGTACGCTATATGTATATACATCTGTACGCTATATGTATATACATCTGTACAATATATGCATCTCAAATGTGTGTATGTACGTACGTTATGCATGTCGAATGCATGTATGAATATATGTGAAATATAAATACGCCCAATGTACGTACAATAGTTCACAAATGTATTATGCATATTTGGATACTTACATTGAGCATGAACATATTATGTACATGTACATAAATACACTGGACATGCATATCATGTACATGTATACATACATATATTGTACATCCTACAGATATACCTATATTGTACATGCATACATATATTGTACTGTTCATAAATAAATTGCACATACATGCATGGGACATACATTGTACAGACAATGTATGTATGTTCGTACAAACACAAGTACTTGTATATACATGCGTACATGAACATAGATATACATTTTACATACACAAATATTTGCATAAAATGCATATATTCATTGTGTATAAATGTACATGCCTACATTGTTTGCACATACATACGTAATTATTATCTATATACATACGTACATATATTTTATACCTACAATATAAGTGTATGTACATGTGTGTGATACTAAAATGTCTGAACATATGCACTAGATAAAATCATATGTACATACATTTCAGTTACATTCATTTGTACGTATACAAATACGTACAAAATGCAGTACATGTTAATACGTGCAAAATGTATCATTATAAAATACATTCTACTATCTACTGTAAAATATAATCATTTATAAGAATACAATAGTCTTGTAATCGTGTAATTAGATTACATGTAATCATAATTACATGTAATCAAATTACATGTAATCAAATTACATGTAATCATATATTTTGATTACTTGTAATCATAATTACTTGTAATCGTTTTTGTTGTGATTACTTGTAATCGCAATTACTTGGAATCATGATTACAAGTAATTGATTACTGTAATCAAAATTGTAATCATGATTACAGCTGTAATCAAAATATTTGAAAATTGTAATCATGATTACAAGTAATTGATTACTGTAATCAAAAAATGTAATCGATTACATTTTTGGCCAACTCTGCTTTACGCATCATAATCTCCTCAATTTTTGAATTTGGACTATATAAGATGGACTTTTTTGATAAGATAGACTTTTTTTGATGATAAGATAGACAACTTTTGATGCAGACATAGATGCAGTGCTGTACCTATAAATACAGCTCTTTGGATGATATATTCTATAACTCTACATCTCTTACGCTAGGTGGCAGTACTATATAAATCAACTAAGCCACATACTTTAATGAACGTTTAAAATGAAAACGTGTTTAATAATCACATATAAGAAAATAAGCGTGAGAGACATTTGATTTTACCAGATATAAATTCTAATATTTATATCGAAATTTTTAAAAATAGAAATAGACTTTAGAGAGATAAAAACCGTTTGCAATTCTAAGAATTATATAATGTACTAGGGTTGGTCAAAAATACGGAAATACTTCTATACTAACTCTATGTAAACAATATTTCTTTTAACAGCTAACGTTTTCGAAAATTTTACTTGGCAAAACTGTTGGCAAAATTTGAAAGATCATGTTTGGAACTTTTAGAAATGATGTCCTTTTGAACCATGCCAAATTCGGATAGATTAAAACGAAGAGATGTAGTTAACAACTTCTTTCTAAAAATTAATATCAGCAGTTTTGAAATCCTTCTATAGGATTGTGATAATTATGTAAGAATGACTTAAAAATTATAGTGGTCCTAAGGAATTAAAATAAAAAGTGTTTAACTGGATACGCTTATTTTGCTCGATGCAAATTTTGCACGGATAAAAAGGACGCCATTTCTAAAAGCTTAAAGCTTGATCTTTCAAATTTTGCCACGGAAAATCTTCTAAAACATTCTCTGCTAAAACAAAGATTGTATACGTAGAGTTAGAGTTTTATTTAATAGCCATCGTTGAACTGACGACCCAATTTTTTGGATTTACGACTACTTATGCTCAACTTCGTAGCCTTGTAATTTTAAACCCAATCCAGAAGACAAGGGAACTCCTGGAGCAAGTATTGGGAGAAATTTGCTCTCGTGGAGATCCTTTGGATGGAACTAACCTGCATTTACGTTACATGGAGTGGAAAACCACGTAAACATCCCACCGTTAGCCTACGGCAAAGGAATTTATAGATGATTTCTCTACAACTGAGGCTACTTTACGTCAGCACTGTGGCCTTTGTAAGCCGGATGCTGAATTCATATCGACCAGCCACGGCTGGGAATCGAACACGGTTCACCTAATTGGAAGAAGAGCGTTCTATCCGCTGAACCATCACTGCTACTTGAGTTAGTGTAGAAGTGTTTTCATATTTTTGTCCAACCTCTATAGATTGTCATTAGAAGTAGTTAACAAGTAAAATTAATTTGCTCTTATTTTTTGGCACATGTATTGATTCCTAAGTATTTTTTTCCAAGTACAGTTGAATATTTTTTTATAAAAAAATCGTTCATTTTGCTGTGATGATCATGTTAACAAAATGTTCTTACAAAATGTTCTGTAACAAACTGTAATTATTATGCAATGAAATGATATTTTTAAACAAAATTTCGACTTTTAAGAATAATAAAAAACAGGATTGAAAGGCGGCAACCAATGGGGATGGTGACGGAGCCTCCGAGGAAAATAAAATTACACTAAAAAAACTTTTGACAGTAATGTAAAGTGTTGATAAATAATAATTATAATTGAAAAAAACTATATTGCACATACACTAAACTAAAATAGTCACTAACTATAATTATAATCTAGTGTGTATAGTAGTAGCAAAAAGTAGTGATTATTTTTTTTTAAATAAATAAATAAACACTACTTTAATTTTGATTCATTGAAAAACTGCTTGATAGTTTTTAAATTCTATATCATTTAGTTTGAGTCGTGACAACTTTAAAAAAAACTATCGAAACTATAAACTATCGAAAATTTTTGATTTTTGAAGACTTTTAAGCTTCTAAATTAATAGATAGCTGTTGGAGGTTTTCGGTTTTAAAAATGTAATAACTCAAAAAGAAATCAGATCTGAAGTTTAGGAAAGTTATTGAGAGGCGGGCTCGTGTCTCCCCTCCCCCATGCTGCGTCTGTACTTACAGTACTCTTCTTGTTTCTTCAGTGTGCGGTCCACGAGATGAAATTCTATGCAGATTTTCTGTTTTTTTTCTTCTTTAATTTATTTTATTTATAAGTATGATAAGTATAAAAACAAAGTAACGTTTGAGATTCTGAATCATAAAACAAACATTAATTTATGAACTGCATGAGTTTAATAAGATAATATGCATTTAATTTCCGGTTAAAACCAGAGGGACTGCAAGACTATACCTTTAATTTCCCTTTTGTAAACAGAGAAACTAACTGCAAGACAATATATCTTTAATTTCCATTTATGAACAGAGGGACTGCAACACAATGTACCCATTATTTTCCTTTATAAGCCGAGGGACTGTAAGACAGTATACCTTTAATTCCCATTTATAAACAAAGGGACAGTGAGAATATTTACCTTTAATTTCCATTTATAAACCAAGGGACTGCAAGACAATGTACCTTTAATTTACCTTAATACAGAAGAACTGCAAGACAATATACCTTTATTTCTCACTTACAAACTGAGGGACTGTAAGACAATATACATTTAACTCTCCTTTATAAACTGAACGATTGCAAGACAATATACTTTAAATTTCTCCTTCGAAATCAAGTGACTGCAAGACAATGTACCTTTAATTTACTTTCATATACAGAGGGATTGCAAGACAATATACCTTTAATATCCTTTTAAAAACAAAAGGTCTGCAAAAAATTTCTTCCTAGAAGCAGTAATAATAATTTACGAATCTCCAACCAAACTGTCTCCCAGCTTGACTATTTTTATTAACGCTGGTAAAAACGGTAAAAACTAAAGTAAAATGAATTCATAAACTAAACTGTGAAATTTTAGTATAATAATATTTCATCCTTCATTTTACAAATTAAAAGAAAAACTGAGAAAAAAAACCTTCTAAACGTATTATTCATGAAAGCAAGTTCAGAGCGACGGAAGGAAGGAAAAATGAATTTTCAAAAACAACAAAATTCCCTGGAAAATTAAAAGTAATCTAGCGAGAAGATACTTTATCTAAAATTAATATAAACTAAAAATTCATTTTTTTTAATTGAAGAAAACTCATTAAAAGAATAAGATTACCGATGATAATTTGAGAAATAATTTACACGAGAAAAAGGAAGACTTTATTTAAATATTTACTGTCTTCGACGATGGAAAAATTAATTTTTTCCTAAAAAAGATTTAAAAAAATGGTTCCGAAAGAAGAAATTGTAATATTTTGCTTAAGGGATAGCTCAATTTTACTTCAATTATTACTTTTAATATATGCAATTAATTATTTCCGTAAAAACTTTATATAATGAATATCAAAATTAGTTTTTATTTTGAATAAACATGAACTAAATTGGAGGAGACATTTTCAATATTTATTTATTACCACACTAATGACTTAGTTGTCAAAAATCCTTACTGGAAAAGTATGAAAACAAAATAATTATTTTCAAGATAATAGTTATTCTTTGTTATTAGAAACGCGGCAGTTAAGCAAGAATTTAGCTATGTTTTACAATCCTTTAAAGTAAAATAAAATAAATATTCCAAAAACTATATTTTTCAAATAAATATACTAAAAATATATATCAATATCTTCAGTATAATCAATATACCAAAAATATATCATATCAATATTCTTAGTATAATCAATGTACGAAAAATATATAACATAGTTTTCTCAGTGATTTTCTCAGTGATATAACATATTTTTCTCAGAGTGAATCGTAATTGTTTAAGATTACGAACAACATTATTTTACTGGAACAACAGAACAACATTATATTGTTGACCAGCTGATTGGAATTCGACTCTCAGTATGGATCCTGCAATTCTTTTTTATACTCGAGAAATTTACCTATCATTATCTCCTCATGCAGGCATCGACGCAGTGTTGCATTGACAAATCCAACTCTTCGGATGATATACTTTATCACTTTACATCTCTCACGCTAGGTGGCAGTATTATATAAATCAACTAAGCTACATATTACGGCTGTTATGAAACTTTTGAAAAATATAGCTAAAACCACAATTTTAAATACATAACTGGATTCTGACGCATTCGGTGACATCACACATGGCCATATAAAAAGTTCAAAGCCTGCTTAACCAATCAGAAGAGGGACAGAATTGAGAGGAGTGCTTTTTGTAGCCACTTACCACTCTGAAGCTGTTTGTGTAATTAGCTGAATATATAACTTCCTTAAGGTTTATTTTAACACAGCAACACCATTTAAAATTTACCACATATAACTAGGTTTCTTTCTAAGTAATATAGATTTCAAACGAAGCTTCAAGTATTTACACTTAATTTAGGAGCAAAAAAATATGCTGGCATCGAATATAATAAAATGACATTTACTTCTTTAACCTTCTTCTTTTAAGAGCTTCTTGAAGGAGGTATTTAAAATTGCTTTTATGATTATGAAGATCTGTCACATTATTGACAGCGGTTCTCAAAAAAAAAATAATAATAATAACCTTTAAATTAAAAACCGACGTGCATGAAAGAGATTCCTAAGTTTTTGTAGTCACTAGTACCGACATAATAGAGGTAAAATGTGTTAAGATTATCGATATTTTTTAAAATTAAATTTGATTGCACGTCAAAGTGACAGTGATTAATGACGTTAATATGCAAATTGCAAATAGAAAAGAGAATTTGAACAAAATCTATTCCAGATTTCAAATTTAATTTTTGAATCAATAATTTAGTTTTTAATATTAAAAATAATATTACATTTCTTGGTGACGTTCATAATACACTCGTAGTTTTAATTACAAAAATAAAGTTGATTGTCATTTTAAATGCAATTTCTTCGTTTAGCGACTTTTGAAGTACATTATAACAGGATGAAAACAGTTAAATTTATGCAGGCGTATTAAATATTTACGCTTACTTCAAAAAAAGAACAGAAAAATTCTTTTTCCATTTAAAATTCCCTTTAAAAAATTCAGATGTTTTTCAAATATCGCACACTTTTTTTCCTATAATTAGTTTTAGATGCATTATCAATTTTTAATGCATTCTGACATTTTTATGTTTTAATCTATATAAACAAAGAAATAAGGATACATTACATATATTTTTTGTTTAATGATTAGGCAAATCGTTAATGTTTCTATCCGCATCTCAAAAAGACTATCAAAAAACGTCAATTATTAAATTAAACCAATATAAAATCTGGACCGAGATAGCCTGGTTGGCAGGGAGCTGGTGTCACGCTCGGGAAAACGGGAATTCGACTTCAGCCGGTTGAAAATTCCCCGTGTAGTAAATGGCGACTAGTGCACGTTGAATCCATCGGGTCACTGAGTCCTCCATGTTCCCCAAACAAATTATACCTCTGGGGGTTCTGGATTGGAGATTGATCATTCTCAGGTTTAGATCAAAATTGCGATCTGTGGATGAATGGATGGAATGGGTTCGCTCTATAAACGGATGTGACATACGAGTGAGGAAAAAATCGAATTCTCGGCCATTGATGACATCACTAACAAGAACAATCACACCTCTTGCCATAATGGCCAACCACAACAACTACAATAGAAAATCCAAATTTTTGTACAGAAAATCATCCTGTATTAGCACCATGTATCTAGCACAAAATTAGAATTTGAAAAGTATAAAATTATGAAAACTCCTGATAGTATAGTGAGGAGTAAAGAGCCAGGAGGTTAGAGACTTAAAAATAGCGAAGCAGAGTTCTGATTTTATGAATTTACATGAAGAGAATTGTTACTTCAAATTTAATATAATATAACAACAAATGTAGTGTTTTGGAGTACAGTGTACAATGCATAATTTTAATGCAACAAAAATTATGCAATTTGAAATCATATTGCATACCTGCATAAAAGTCTATTATACTTTTTATTTTTAAAACAAATTGGACAAGTTTTTGTCTGGTTTTCATCGTCAATTTAATCATACCTAGCAAAAAGATCTTCTTTTTCCCACTATATTAATATAAATACGATTTTTAGTTTACAATAATAAATGAGGTTCAATATGGTTAAAATAAGATTAAATAAATAAATTATAATAAAGTTAAATTTGACTAAAATATTGGGAGCTATATCTTCTATTTTTTAGAATCTGTAGCGTCCAATGGGATCCTTGATTAGAAGAACAATCGAAGTTTTAACGGTATTCTTTTAAATCTTTATGTATTGGTTACTCCCATTATGTTTAACTTTCATGTTGATAATATTTTTACAAAGTTTTTGAAAGTCGGCATGTGGGTCAGTTGTATAAAGTTTCTCTGGTTTCATAGCACAGAAGTTATTGAAATGGTCATACGTGCACAGATACACGTAACAATTTTTAAAAAAAATTATAATAAACCAGGCCGCCGACCGCATTTTCATAGGTTTCGGCAAAGGTAAACTTTAAAGTATTAAATTAGAGCCCCAATTTTTTAAAACAGATTAAGATTATCGAGGAAAAATATATCTTACAAAAACCTTGCAGATGTCATTGTAATCTCAAAAAAAAAAAAAAAAACAACGGTTAAAATTAATGAAATTGGAAATATCTCGAGAAAATTTTGTCGGAACTAAGAAACGGTCAATAGTTATTTTGTAATGAAACTAAACTTGACCCCCGCACTCGAATTTGGCACAACCCTTAGGCAATATTCCACATATATTCCACTTATATGCGCATGTAAAATATTTCATAGGTATGAAAAATATTTCAGACGTATATATTTGACTTTTTGTTCAGATGCATAATTTTTCTACGCATCAAGATGCACGTTAAATTGTCGCGGCAAGTTCTCTCGTTAGTTGTGGTGCTGAAGTTTGAAGGGAAGTTGAAAATCATTTCAGGCCCTGACCTCGTCTTCTGTACAAGATCAAGATTACATGAACTCGTAAACATATTTATCGCTCGGAAAGTTGCATCTAATAAAAAACTTAGTTTCATTATAAGTTAGAAACTTATGCTTATAAAATATATACTCCTGACCTTATAGAACCAATATTCGGGAAACTGAGACGAATAAAGGTTCCCTTAGGAAAATTTGCCATAGGTTTGCCATAAAAAAATGCCATAGGATATTCCTATGGGGTTTTGCCTATGGCAAAATTTTGCCATACACTTTTGCCATAGGCAAAACCCCATAGGAATATCCTATGGCATTTTTTTATATGACAAATTTTTGCCATATGTATAAGGCAAAAGTGCATGGCAAAATTTTACCATATGCAAAACCTCATAGGAATATCTTATGGCATTTTTTTATATGGCAAATTTTTGTGATAGGACTAAGATGTGTTAATCCTTATGACGAAATATTTTTCCATAGGCTATGGTACACCTTTGCCATACAGCTATGGTAACATTTCTCGTTGATATTTTACCATTCATCAAAAAATAGTTACTTACTACAATCTTTCGCAAATGGATATTAAAAATGCAAAACTTAATAATTGTAGAATAAATATATGTCCAGAAAGCTTTTTTGTTTTTAAAATTTCTCTCATAAACTCCCCCTGTTTCACTTGCAGAATCCTTTCTGAATGCTGTTCTTATTCAAATAAATTTTAAACGGTTCCCTTAGGAAATTTTGCCATAGGTTTGCCATAAAAAATGCCATAGGATATTCCTATGGGGTTTTGCCTATGGCAAAATTTTGCCATACACTTTTGCCATACATGTATGGCAAAATTTTGCCATACGTATATGGCAAAAGTGTATGGCAAAATTTTACCATAGGCAAAACCCCATAGAAATATCCTATGGCAAATTTCTGCCATACATGTGTGGCAAAATTTTGCCATAGGCAAAACCCCATAGGAATATCCTATGGCATTTTTTTATATGGCAAAATTTTGCCATACGTATATGGCAAAAGTGTATTGCAAAATTTTGCCATAGGCAAAACCCAATAGGAATATCGTATGGCATTTTTTTATGTGGCAAAATTTTGCCATACGTATATGGCAAAAGTGTATGGCAAAATTTTACCATAGGCAAAACCCATAGGAATATCCTATGGCATTTTTTATATAGTAAATTTTTGCCATTAAACTAAGATTTGCTACAGCTTATGACGAAATATTTTTCCATAGGCTATGGTACACTTTTGCCATACAGCTATAGCAACATTTCTCGTTGATATTTTATCATACATCAAAAAATAGTTACTTACAATAATCGTTCGCAATGTATATTAAAAATGCAAAACTTAATAATTGTAGAATAAATATATATCCAGAAAGCTTTTTTTAAGAAAAAATTCTTTGATAAACTTCTCCTGTTTCACTTGCAGAATCCTTTCTGAAAGCTGTTCTCATTCAAATAAATTTTATATGATTAGTACTAACCATTAGAAAATGGGCCCGGCCGCCGGAGCGAGTGGGGAAAGTATTGGTTATGTTGATTAGGAACAAAATATATTGAGTACAGGCAACCAATATTTGTTAAAACTGTAAAAAACAAGAAAATAGAAAGAGAGTCTGGAGGTCGGAGCGAGTATAAAAAACGTTAATTTGATTGATTGGTATCATAATTAGTTAGATGAGCGTCAGATATTAGAGGAACCTAAAAGAAAGCAAATTTAAATAATGGTCCGATGGTCGGAGCGAGTATGAATTTTTTTAAATTTTGATATGTGATACTAAGCTACTAAGCTACTATTAAACAGACTACTAAAACAATAACATACTATAGGTCTGGTTTCTTAGGACAAGCGCCTTATCTGGGCGTCAGCGTGACGTCAACGTCCCGCTGACGCCAACAAAATACTGGTTTGTTAGCTCAAGGCCTGGTTTCTTAGAACTAGCGCCTTATCTGGGCGTCAGCGGAAAGTTGACGTAGAGTTGACGCCATAAAAAAACTTTTTTGATAGCTCAGCGTGAGCAGTCGGCCCAGCGCAGACATTTTCTCTCATTGCGCATGCGCTAATAACGTAAACAAATATCTATTTTGAATTTGTATTGATTTTGTTATTGTCGACCAGTGTTTTAGAGAACAAATAATGACTTTGTCCAAGAAAAAACACATTGCAGCTGAGCTAAATGAAGAGTGCTATGTTTAATGAAGAAGCTATGTTTAATGTCAAAATCAAAATCTTGGCTGATTTCAATGTGCTGTTGGATGTTGTCCGCCATTGCT
>NC_092210.1:10867210-10884573 GCF_043381705.1 Parasteatoda tepidariorum
AGATGAGCGTCAGATATTAGAGGAACCTAAAAGAAAGCAAATTTAAATAATGGTCCGATGGTCGGAGCGAGTATGAAATTTTTTTAAATTTTGATATGTGATACTAAGCTAAAAATTAAACAGACTACTAAAGCAATAAAATATTATGAAAACTCAAAAGATAAAGAGTGTGGCTAATGGTCGAAGCGAAATTAGTTTAAAATAGACCAAACGGGACAAAAGTCGAATATGTAACGATGCTACCACCACTGGTGTCATGTGAACTAAATTTTATCTATAAAAAAGATGGTATTAGACTATGAAAAGCTAAGAATAGAAAACAGGCTAAATTAGTTGATCCCCTACCAGCGAGGGATATAAAACGCAGAAAATTTATGTTGAGTTGTGATAAGTACAGTTAGAAAAGAGAACGCAATATAGAAACATTGGTAAATACAAAACATGTTTAAGACATGAATGAAATTGGTAAAATTAATAATTGCTATTGACTCTTGGTCAGGGATAATAAATAAAAATTAATTGGGTATAGGGAATCGCTATGACGAAAAATTTGTAAACTTAAGGAAAGATTAAATTGTTAAAAGCATTTTTGGTAACAGCAGCAGATGATATGGCCAGGGACTGTCCCGTTGATGATATTGAAGCAAAACAATTTTCAACCAGTAATCCAGCAAATCTAGTTAAATGATGACCCTAAGCTATGTATAAATATGTAACAGAACATTGCGCAAATATATGTGGATACTTAAGAAATATTGGTTGTAAGATAGTAAAACACAGAGACATGATAAAAAAAATTTAATGACAAGCAAAAATTAAACACAAAACAAATATATAAAGCCCTTACATATGTAAGATAATGTAAAAAAGCATTGCAAGAACCTAAGTGGAATAAAAATCAAAAACTAATGAGAATGTAAACACTGCCTTTGAGATTGATGTATGACAGCAATAAAATGAAATTGTCACCGAACAAGTTAAAAGAATTAAAAAATTTAAATTATTAAAGAAATGATGATCTTGTTTGATCATAAACACTTAATTTTTCATCCTAAAAATTACTTACAAAAGTAATGTGACTTTAAAAATTTATATAAAATCAGAGGGAGGGGATAAATAAAAAAGGAAGAATGTCGTTCAATCAGAAACAGTTGGGAGAAAGAAATATAAGAAGTTTAGACAAAAATATAAACAGCAAGATATTAATTAAAGTGTACAAAGTCGGCGTTAACAAATTGCAAAATTTAACATAGCGACAGCCTATACCCAATCGCGACATATTTCAAAAAGATACAGATAATAAAAATACCAGACCGCCGGAAATTAAAAACTTAATAAATTCAGATAGATAATTACATAGGCGTTTGCAGTAAAATGTTTTTGACCAAGAATGAGATCGAAAAAATATTAAAATTAGTCGCCAAAGTTAGCGAAAGATTCCACTTGTAGTGGATGACACGTTAATATGGCGGTCTGATACTCTAAGCCTAAAAGAATGGAACATCGGATTTTGGGAATGGGAAAATTAGTCACCCGGAAGCCAGAAAAGATTCACCAGGAATGCGTTGTGGGATTACATGTTGAATTTAAATAACTTCGGGGTGAAAATATGGATATTTATTTCTTTTAGAAGATGTTTTTGAGGACTCCATAGAACTTGTTGTTTCGTTGGTGGGGATCTAGATCAGCTTTTCTCTATAGTATACTGCCACAGAAATCCTTATGGTTACCATTGGCCGTTGGTATACTGCCATACGAATTTCTATGGCTGCCATAGGTCAATGGTGACGTGCCATTCAAATCCTTTTGGTTACCATTGGTCTATGGTACACTGCCATACAAATCTTTATGGTTACCATTGGTCTATGGTATCTTGCCATACAATTTCTATGGTAGCCATAGGCTTTTGGGGTTTTGCCATACAAATATCTATGGCAACCATAGGCGTATGATATCTTGCCATATAAATTTCCATGGTAGCCATAGGCTTATGGGGTTGTGCCATACAAATCTTATGGTCACCATAGGCTTATGGTATCTTGCCATACAAATTTCTATGGTAGCCATAGATTACCATAGGCTTCTCTATGGCAAATTTTCCTAAGGGTTTGGTGGCTGTTATCAACCAATATTTTGTCTCAATTGGTTCTACAAAGGATCATCTGAGTTAAAGGCTATTTACTCAGCCTGACTTAGCATAACAATTAAAACAAATGTTTTCATAACATTTACGAGAGTTTTCATATTATATGTGATAAAATTAAATTTACCTAAAACCAATGTTTGAAATCTTAAATGGTAAAATCTCTAATAAAACCTATACGCATTTCAGTGTCACAATAGCACACCTTCATCAGTAGGATAAATGAGAAAGATAACTTCCACTAGTTCATCTTCATTAGTAAGATAAATGACAAAGATGATCCACAATGGTACATCTTCATTAGTAGAATAAATGACCAAGATCATTTAATCCTACCGAAATTGCGTCTTACGAAAGAGATACATATATAGTTAAATTTTAAACATTAAATGTCAAATAATATAAAGAAATAATGATTTCTAAACGTTTGTTTGGCATATATCGTGTCAAGATTAACAACAGAGTTTTTAACTTTGATGTTGTAGAAACTCTTCCAAAAATCAAGGTCAATGCAATAACTAAGGCTCGATTTTTCTTTACCTCATATCATTCATAAATGAATTTCACGTTTCATGCGTTGACTTGGATTTTTGCGAGACTTTCTACATCATCGAGAAAAATATATTGTTAATGATTGTGCTACTATACCATATTTTTCAAGCATTCGAACATAATTAATGTTCTTAATTTTTAATTCGCTGTCACTTTAATATTTTACTTTTAACTGTATATTTATCTCCTTAGTTGGAGATTAAATCATCCTTATCTTTTATGCTACTGATAAAGCGTACCATTGTGACACCAAAACGCTCATATTTTTTTTCAAACAGCCTATACTAATTTTACACACTGCTTCGAATAAAATTTAAATAGTTTTAGTATTGTGAATTGCAATTTTTATTCAAAAATAAGTCATTAAAATATTTTTTAAATGGTACTTATATTTTCAAAACAGATGAATGTTACTTTTAAAGGAAAAATTTATTCAGAAGTCAGCTGCTTGCTGAAATCTAATAATTGAAATAGAATGATAAGATAAATTTTTTTAAGCATTTTAATTACCATACATATCCAAGTAAGAAATTTCCCTGATCAAACTTTCCTAATATTTTCCTTAAACCAACTAAAGAACTATTATTAATTACTTTCTAGAATACTTCTTTCATATCTGAAAACTTTTTTGTATATTTAACTCAGGCTGATTTTTTTTTAAACTTCCTCTTAGAGATAATGATTAAAATTTCATCTGATAAAACAAATTTGGTATGCGATGTATCTAAAAAATGTAGTTGAAAATACATTAAAATATGAAAAGAAATTGAATATTTAAAAAAAACTGTTTTACTGTAGGTATCTAGTGCAATTTATTTTTTTCCATTTGACACTGAAAATGCAAAAAATTTGCTTTTAAAAGATTAACCAAAAAATAATAGGAATAATTACTATAAAGTCTTTCCTTCAAAGGATTATTTTATTTTTTAAAAGATTTCCTTATATTCCACCATCGAATCCATTTGTTCCATTGAAACCATGAATTTATTATGATAAAGTTATGATTTTGAAAAGAGTTCTTATGAAATTAAATAATTTAGAATAGATGGTAAGTGAAAAAAAACGTTGTGTAATAAGAAAAAGCGAAATTAATTGATTAAAGTATTTTTTTCATTTCGTAGAACTGTAAAAAGAACGTTTTACTCTTATTAGTTTCAACGATTTCAAAACAGTTTTCGTAATGGGTACTACCCCTACGGTAACTAGTACTGTTTTAATTGGAACTAAATACGCTAATATAGATACCAAAATAATTCACATAGGTAGGGTAAACCAACCAGTGAAGAAAAATTTCATATATATTGATTAAAAATGAGAATTTGAAAGTTTTTCTTTAGATTGATTGGTAACAATAGCTTACTGCCAAACAATGGGAAGTCATCTAGCAATGTTTTGGATTACCTGGTCACATAGACATCTCTGTAAATTTTTTTTAATTTGTTATTATCTCTGCAACACCTTGTTTCTTTGAAAAAATTATAAGGTGAGTGTTTGTATTTATATGTTTGATGTGGAATAAATTGCATGTAATAGTTTTACTTTTCTCACTGTGAAAAAGAGAATTCAAAATACAGTTATTGAAGTTACGTTTTATTTTTTTAACCATCATGGCATAATCAAGTACTGAGGTAAGGGAGTGTTTATTCACTGGATCACCAAACGAAGAAAAACCAGTGTAGAAACAAGTGTTTCTTTACTGGGCTTTTTCTAAGTTAATGAAAATGAAAGGAAAACTTTAATTTTCTTGTACCTTTAGTGATGTTTTGCATCAAAAGTATGTTAAAAATACGAAAACCAACTTCTAACCAGTGAAGGAACAGGCATGTTCCCTCACTGTGCATAGATTTCCCAGTGAATGAGCAGTATGTGTTGATCAGATTCCACCCAGCTTCATACTTATAGGACAGTTCATTTTCACCATTATAAATAAAGCTATTCAGCGTTTCGCCTAATCTTTTTCTACCCCCTGAAGAGTAATGGTTTCACCCTACTTACTTAAACCGGTTTGGACCGGATGGAAGCATTTTTCAGCCAGCTGCAGACACGTAAACTTCGTAATTTTCATGATTTTTTCTTGCTGAATATCATTGTAACCGTACGAAAAGGTTCTAAAGGTAAATTTAAATATTTTTTCAGAATTTATATTTCAAAATGTCTATTAACAGATATCTTATAACGTTTTAAAATTATTTTTACTTTTATTAGTTTTAATTAGTTTTAATTACAAATTTAAACTACTGTCCTAAAAATAGGACGCTGGGCGGATACGTTAAATTTTCTGATTTAGTTTATTTCATAGGTGCTCAAGATGTCGCGGAAAAAAATTTCTGAAACTGCCGAAGAAGCTGTAGAATATCTTTTTTCGGAGGAATTAGAGTCCGACATTATTGCTTTGCCTCCTGAAGTAGATGAATTAACATATGAAGAAGGTTTTGATGACACTGAAACTCTTGACCCATCTGTAAGAGTCGTTGTAGGTAGTATTGAAATTTCTGTACCTTACAAAAACTATGATGATCATAGAGAGAAAGATTTATCAAACAAAAGTGAAAAGCGAAGTTGCTCGGAATCAGGATCAAATACACGTAAGAAAGATAAAAAAGAGTTAATAGCAGATTGGAAAAAAGTTCCGCCAAATTATAATTTTTCTGATAAAAGTAATGAATCAAAAATAAACTATGAAAAAGCTGTAAGCACTTTATAGGGTATATCACCCGTAGAAGTTTTTGAAGAATTTTTGCCTCCATAAGATGGAAAAACAAACCAGATTTTTCCTTAACAACTGAAGGATAAAAAACATTTATCGGTTTTTTGATTTTCTCTGGATATCATACACTATCAAGTGAACGTGACTATTGGTCAGATGAAGAAGATTTAATGGTTCCTATAGTAAAAAACTCAAAGACTAGAAACAAATACTTTGAAATAAAATCTATGATGCATTTTACTGATAATACTGAAGCTAAGTTCCAAACAAATGACAGAGCTTTTAAAATTCGAAAATGAATTACTGAAATGAACGCAAATTTTCAGAAATGGGGAATTTTTGACAAGCATCTATCTATTGATGAAATGATAATTCGATATTACGGTCATCATTACTTCAAGCAATACATTAAAGGTAAGCCCATAATGTTTGGGTATAAGATGTGGGAACAATGGCTACTGCTATAATTCTGATTTGTACTGCGGCAAGGAAGTTGTCGATGCTGCTTCTACCGTGGTTCTTTTTATAGAACCCTATGGAACCTTGTAAATAAAATGCTTCAACCAGTTACTGATCCCAATAGTCATATAGTTTATTTTGATAATTTTTTTAATTCCTATAATTTGTTAGTTGACCTAAGAAAGAGTGGATTTCGAGCAACAGGAATAATAAGAAGTGACAAAATAGAGCATTGTCCCTTTGAAATTGATTCTACTTTCAAAAAGACTAGCCGTGATTCACTTGATTTCTACTTTGATATGAAAAATAAAATTACTGAGGTAAAATGGAATGATAACAAATGCGTTACACTTGCAACAAATTTTGATATCTGTTTCAGGGTGTGAGAAAGGAAAATCTGAAAAAAATAAAATCGAGTAGCCATGTCTCGTAAACAATCATAACAAAAACATGGGTGGTGTAGATTCTCATGATTGACTCTTAGAGAAACATACCATAGAAATCCGTGGAAAAAAATGGTATTGAAAAATGTTTACCCGAATTGTAGACATGACAGATGTAAATACCTGAGTTATTTACAACACGATAAATGCAGAGAAAATGAGTGTCAAAGAAATAACAAGTCATATCGCAATAGCCTATCTAAAAAAAAGTAACACTGGACAAAAACAAATCGGTAGACCACGTTATACAATTTCATCTCGAGAGAAGGCAATAGACACTGTTAGACGTGATGGAGTTAGCCATATAATAGGTAAAGAGAAAAACAAAAACGATGTCAAATGCAAAATTGTTCTGGAAAATCTTTGACATTTTGCATGAAATTTAACGTAACACTTTTCCAAATTACCATAAATAGTATGAATATGCTTAAACTTAATAAAAAATGTCAAATTTATTTGTGTTTCATTTTATTTTGCATTAAATATTAAAGTTCAATTGTTTGGGAACAGAAACGTAATCGAGTAACTGAAAACAAAGGAGAAGTACTAAGTGTTCAAAAACTTCCATATCCGCCCAGTGTCCTATTTATAGGACAGTATTTATCTCGGATCCTAAATTAATGGTGTGGAGTTTAATTGCATATTATATTTAATTCAAGAGTTTAAAACATAATTTTAAAAGTTTTTAGCAAAATTTCAATTTTAAATTAAGTTGGGCGTTAACAGGTTAATATGTTGACACTTTACTTTTCAATTCATGATTACAAAAAAAGTTAACATTTTCCAAATATTTGTATGTTATAATTTCAAGAATAGGCTTGTTTTTAGAAATTTGTTTGACACATAAATTCAAAAAGAACATTAAAAAATAACCAAAATTAAGTGTTCCTTTACTGGGCAATTTTGTGCTCCTTCACTGGTAAGAGCTGTTCCTTCACTTGTTCTTCTTACTACTTGTTATTTGAACCTCCAAAACTTTAAAACAATATCATGTAAGTTTTTTACACTATTTTTTCAAAATTTGCAATTAGTAACAAATATGTTGACACTATCATTTTACTAAAATTACGAATTTTGAAATTAATATGATTTCTTAAAAGGCAAGCGAAGCCTAAGTGTTCCTTCATTGGTTAATTTACCCTACGTTGGTAATAAGTTTTTATGATTCTTTAAAAGAGATCAGAAGTGAAGACAATTGCTTGATTGTGGTGTAAATTTTGACTATTAGAAATCACAGTTAAGCTTATCTGGTTTTCATCAATATTGAAATTTACTTCATTATTTTTACCTTATTTTATAACCATTTATGAACAGCCGACCCAATTCCAAGTGTACAAGTAACAACGCTCAACTCTGCAGCCTTCTAATTTCAATCCAATTCAGAAGACAAGGGGGGAAGGATCAAGTACTGGGAGAAAATATGCCTTCGTTTTGGACTCTTTGATGGAACTAGCTCGCATTTGCGTTACATGGAGAGAAAAGCCACGAAAACCTCCCTCGGTTATCCTGACTCAAGAAGATTCTAACCCATGATCCGTCTACTTATGAGCATATTTTTCGTTAGCACTGTGGTATCTGAGCCGGGTGTGGAATTCGTATCGACCAGTCGTGACCGTAATTCAAACCCGGCTCACCTCATTGGGAGGCGAACGCTCTATCACCTGAGAAACCACGGTTCTAACCTTATTAATTTTATATTGTTTTATAACCGTCGTTGAACAGTCGACCCAATTTGTGGGCTTATGACTACTAATATTCAACTCCGCAGCCTTGTAATTTTGAACCAATCCAGAAGACAAGGAAACTCCTGGATTAGTACCCCCCTTAGGAATGATTTGTTATGGGAACATGGAGGACTTTGTGACTCGACAGATATAACGTGTATTAGTAACCATTTACTACACGGGGAGTCTACTGGTCGGCGGGGATCGAACCCACGACTTCTTGGACATGGGCCCAGTGCTCAACCAACCAGGTTATCCCGGCTCCAACCTTATTAATTACGTATTTTGAATTATCCAGTATAATATTATTACCTTGTATACATCCAGTTTTGAGGCAAATCCAAGGTAACTAAAAAATCAAACGCACTTCTGTACTTCAGTAAGAACGCTAATATCAGCTAAGTATCAGCTAATTTGATCATTATTATGGGCAACATGCTGTTCTATTAGTGGGACGGTATGGATTAAACACAAAACTTCCTTCATTGCTGCATGATATGAACATTTTTATGACAACACGGCACTTTTTACTCTATCTCTAATAGCTGTACAGGCGAAGGATAGAGGAAATAATTATTGTTACCTAAATAATCGAAGTCTTATTTAATTCAGCGTAAAGGAATGTATGGGAAGCAAAACTAAACTTGTCAAGTAGTATTGATTGATAAGTAAATAGGTATCAGTAACGAAACTGAACTTATAGATAAAACCTAAACAGCTTTTAACCAGTTTGCTGTATCGGTTTAAAATTGGTTTAATTTAATTCAGCGTAATAATTTAATTCAGCGTAAATAAAATACAACGGACATTATTCATATCTTGTCAAGATTATTATTTTTAAGTCTATAACTCCCTTTTAGACTCTCTTTTTTCCGATTATAACCCTTAGAGATGGAACATAATTTTAGGATTTACCTTTTAACAAAGAATTTTTTTAACATAATTTTTATGCTTTTTCATTATTTTGTATTAACTAAGTGAAAAATATTATATTTATCATTTCAATAATGTTAGGTTATGAAATACAGCATGAAACGTCAGTGTCTTTCTTTTTGTTAAAGGTTAAATCACCTAGTCACGCCTCACTTATGAGGAATAATTTTACAAATTTTAACATATTTGCAGTTATTTAGATCTAAGAGAAACAGTTGTTATTCATCACTGATATTACTTTAATTTACAAAATCATTTATTAATAAATTCTTCAATATGAATGAAAAAAACAAACATTCAAACTACATTTTTTGATTTTATGTTTTAATTGAAATGTAATTCCGCTAATCTAACAGTTTTTTAAGAAATTTTTAGACTAATTTTTATAACTAAAAAATGACAAAATGTATTTTTGCATGTATTTAAAGTGTTAGGAAAAAAATAAGTGACTCCGGTGTGTCATCGACGTCAAAGTGTTAAGGTTAAAAGTGCTCACCTTTTGTGCTATACCACACAACTATAATATATAATTTTAATTTTTTAATGCGCTTTAAAATTTAATATAAAAAATAGTGGAGATAATATATTTTATAACCGTCGTTGAACAGCCGACCCAATTTTTGAGTTTACGTCTACTAATGTTCAACTCCATAGCCTTGTAATTTTAAATCCAATCCAGATGACAAGGGACTTCCTGGATCAGGACTTTTGATGAAACTGGAGGGCTTTTGATGAAGCTAACCTGCATTTGCGTCACATGGTGAGGAAAATTACGAAAACTTCCCATGGTTAGCCTAACTGCAAGGGGGCGTATAGCCCGTGATCCGTTTACCACTGATGATATTGCGTTAGCACTGCGGTCGGTGCAAGCCATGGGCGAAATTCGAATTCCAGCAATTGCTGGGATTCGAACCCGGTTCATTTCATTGGAAGGCAACCGCTGTATCTCCTGAGCCACCATGGCTCAGTGAAGATAATATAGTAGAAAATCAAAACTTAATCGATAGATTAATTGACATCAAATGTGAAAAATAAATTTTTTTTCAAAAAGAGAAGTTCAGGATAGCGTACGAATAAAAAAGAAATAGGAAAGGGAAATTTGATTTTCAATCCAAATAGCATTTTAACCGGGTCCCATCTTCAATAAATAGCATTCACTTACTTTATTCTCAACAACTGTGAATTCTTTCTTTCGCATGAATTCCTATTGTCGAAGATAAGAATCGGAACTAGGTTTTTACATGAGAATCTACAGACCCATTGGACCAAATCGTTTCGTTCTGAGCCTATTACAGAAGTTTAAACCAAATCTTCTGAAAGAAATTTTCCTCTCCGCAAACTCAACTTATTTATTCGAAGGAGCTGAAAGATTCTTTCTTTCAAACTGTAACTTTTCCTTATTTCTCTAATTTTTTTCATTTGTAAATATATTTCAAAAATAATTTAATATGTTTGAGAATGGATTAAATTTTTATTGAATTTTGTTTGAATAGATATATGCATTATACGAACAAATAACCCTTATTTCAATTCTAGTGTTACGTGTTTTATCAAGATGGCACGTATCTACTCGCTACGCTCGCCGACACCCGTAATTGCTTGCAGTTTGCTTTTTTCGTTTATTGAATGTTATTTTTCTTTAATTTAGCTTTAAATAAAAGGTTCCTGTTATTCTTTTAAAAATTTAATTCACAACATTCCCTAAGATTCAATTTATGAATTAAATTTTATTCACATACATTTCAACTCAAGTCGGAACAAATAAATTACAGAATTATTCTACCTCGAACACTAAAAGTGTAATAAATAAATAAATGAAAATAAGAAAAGCAGAAGAAAAGGGTTAGAAATTGAAAAACAAATATATAATTAAAGTTACTTAAACAAGAAAGTATAGTAGCTAATAGTAAAATCAAAATTTAGGAAAAATCGATGAATTTCGCCATTTAACCTAAATGAGATGCTAATTTTCATAGATGGTGTAGAACAGTAAAGTTGAAAATGAAAATAATGAGGATAAAGGGAAATAATGAAAATCAGAATAGTAAGTTCTACTTTAGTAGATCTGCTACTATGTATGAGATCTAATTAAAGTTGGGCTACCGGATACTAAACGTCTACTAATGATATGGTATGCCACTCTATACTATTCGTATACTAATGCTATGATATGCCACGATACGTATGCTAATGATACGATGTGTCACGCTATACTATACTATACGTATACTAATGCTATGATATACCACGCTATACTATACGTAAACTAACGCTATGATATGTCACGCTACACTATATTATACTTTATTTTGCTATACTATACTAATTACAAATTAACACTATTCTGTACTATACTACACTATACTGATATTCTAATAGTACTCTATGATAACTGCTTCGTTTTCTGAAAAATCATAATAAAATGGTGGCGAATTATAGAGCAAAACTTTTAGGTTAAGGATAATTAAACCAACTTTTTTTAAGTCGCACCACGAGATTGTTGCAATAAAGTTACATTTAATATGATACTTAGAATTTCGGATATGTAGTGGTGGAAAAATTACTTGAAATGAAAAATATTGAGCTTAAAATAACTAAAATTTCGTTAACACTCGAAAATATTTTTTTTACAAAGCGGAGCAAGCTCTGTAATACTATAAGCAAAAATAAATGCATATCATCAAAAATCTTGCATAATATATGCACAATAACATACGCGGAATAATAAAATAAAATGGAAGAAATAACGGATTTAAAATGCCACTCCTTATACAAGGATTTTTAATAACGCTCTGAAGTAAGGTTTCTGTTATTGAATGAAATGTAATCATCATAAATATTAGTTTTTAAAAGGGTGTAGCATACGTAACATCTGTTTTTAGTTACCGTCATTTTCCAATCAATACACGCCATAAATATCATCATTATAAATAATTCAATGTTTTCTGTGCAAAGCATCTATCAGAAACTCATTAGGGAAAGATTTTTTTATCTCAAAAAAATAAATATAGTATCATGAAAATACTCAGCTCCAAAAAATGGATCAATATCCATCCCTGCAATTTTATTTTCAATGATATTATATTTTCATGATAAAAATATTGAAAAAATTTTTGTATATTAAAATTAATTATATATTTAAGATATTATTTTTTTCAATTTATTGCTCAAAATTTCTTATTACGTCTAAGCATGTTTCAAATTAAAAGCTATTTCATAATGCTCTATTTCATATTTCGAAAGTAGAATGTACATACTCATAAAGTTAAGCATTATTCTATTTTCTTAATTGTCCACATATAAGCAAGTTCCTTTTTGACAATAAAAAGCCCCTTATGGAAATAATTAGCGGAAAGCAGGAAATTGCTTAATAAGCTGAGGTTAGAGAAGAATATGGATACCTGAAGTTTTAACCTTCCCCCAAGAAATAAATAGGTGATATATTATATCTACGTATTACTGTATTTTGTATAGATCCAAAATCAAGCCAATAAACCAGAGGTTGTAAGAGATTTGGTTAATATGGAGTATAATAGAATGTGCAATATTAAATTACAACTGTTTATGAGACTGAAATTCTTATTTAGACAAGTAAGGTATCGTTTAATATGTATTTAAGGTTCATCGAATAAAACAAATTTTGATAATACTAATTATTCAAACAATATTAAAATTTTTATGCATAAAAAGTACAACTTTGTACTTATACCTAATATAAACCTCTGGCATTGCGGAACTTAAGAATCTATGAATTGGGTCCTATGTATATTTGAATCAGATAAAAACCAAATTGATAGAACTAATAATTTAGATATTATTAAAGTTCCATATTTAAAAAGTAAAATTTTTGTACTTATTTATACGGCTGATTGTGCTATCTAGACAAGTGAGGCATTCGTTCTATTTATATTTGACGTTGAAGTAAATAAAATTAAAAAAAACGACAAAAAAATTAATTTCTGCGGTATAAGGATTAGGCACACAAAAAACTGTCAGTGACTAAATATATTTTCTTATGATTGAAACATTCATAACTTCTAAGCTTTTAGTCCAATTAACTTGGTTTTAAACTCATTAGATTATATCAGCGCCTGAGTTCTAAGCTTTTAGTCCTGTTAACTTGGTTTTAAACTCATTCGATTATATCAGTGCCGGAGTTCAAAGCTTTTAGTCCAATTAACTTGGTTTTAAATTCATTCGATTATATCAGTGCCTGAGTTCTAAGCTTTTAGTCCTATTAACTTGGTTTTAAGCTTATTCGATTATATCAGTGCGTCTGAGCTTATTTATATAACTGCGTCAGGACTCTAAATAGGTAACTAAATTAAAAAACTGGCGCTTCTTATACACAAAAACTTTAACATCTTTTGAACAATTACTCTTGGTCTCGTAAAAACTACTTAATTAGTTACAGATTCATAAGAGCTACTTAATTAAGGATAAATAAAAACTACTTAACTACAGATTCATAAGAGCTACTTAATTAAGGATTCGTAAAAACTACGTAACTACAGACTCGTAAAAATTACGACTCGCTACTACTGATTCGTAAAAACTGTGTAGAAACAACGAAGGTTTACCTCATGTGTCTAAATAGATAATTCAGATGCGAAAGTAAGTATAATAAAATTTTTTACTTTTTTCTACTAACTAAATCTTTTTTTCTAACTTCTGAAATATTAGTCCTACCCACTTCATTTTGTTATCCGTAACTATGCGTGGGAAACAGTATTTCATTTGTCTAGATAATAAAAGTTTATTTCTCCCTTTTTAAAACTTTTACCTTTCAGTAATTTCAAGACGGTGGCTGAAGCTCACCTATCAAGCTAAATAAATTAATCTCCATGTTAGGAGGCAGAGGCAAACATCAGGTACTCTATATTTGGCCCTAACCCCAACTTTTAAAATAATTATAGTTAATTTAAAATAATTTTAATTTAATATTAATTTAATATTAATTCTTTCATCATTAAATTACTTAAGGAACTGTCGTAATAAAAAAGAAATATTTTCTAAAAAGCCATGTGACAGTACTAAGCTGCGCTAGCTAATTAAAGTTATTGATTTCATTATAAATACTTTAAGGTAATAAAACTTAAAACTTTTAATTCATAAAACATGCAAATGAAATACGTTACAGCTTAAATTCTGCACTTACATTTATATTTTGAAATAGCTTTTCAGATCTCCATTGTCTTAATTAAATATCACAAAAAAGAATTTTTTTTTTATTTCTTAAAAAGGCTTCTTTTTTTCATTTTCTAGCCCAACGAGAAGTTATTCCAAAGTGTAAATATTTATTCTTAATCTATGTCCATTATCAGAGTCTGCACCCATTTTCTTTACACTGAATGTTGGTGCTTATTGGTTTATTGAACTGAATTTTTACCACAATGTATAAAATTTTAAAACTTTGTAGTGGTACAAAATATTTAATTTAATATTATTATTTAAATCTACAAGAAAACAAGAGCCGACTTTTGCATTCACTTCTTTCCGGCTGAAGTGTAAGTAAGAGTAGTTGTTTGGTAGCGCTTCTTATTTTAATCAATAGATGTCGCTACCGCAGTATGAGGAGATTACCAACCCGACAACTTCTCTTTTCTACAGGGCTATAAGCAGATGCATTTTTACTAACCAGTCGGTCGAATGTAATGCTCGGTTATGCAACCAACATGAGATATGGGAATCCTCCTTCTATTCCGGGAAATTCGCTTTTCATCTTGTATCTCACTCAGGAAAGGCAAAAATTCAGATCCACGAGTTTAGGGAAATAGAAAACAATATTTCTTAATTTTATCAAGTTGTAAATGAAATTAAACTACGCGTGGAAAACTATGTCTTGTTTCGATATTAACTTTAACGTTAATAACATATATTTATGCCTGATAATAATTAATAAGTTAATAACATATATCACTGCCTCCTAAGTATGACTCTTTACGCAAAGCATGATTGTACTTGATTGTACATAATTGGCTGATCATAGAGATCTTCGCCCTGCTTAAATTTTATATTAACTTTAATATTAATAACACATATTTATGCCTAATAATAATTAATAAGTTAAGGACATATATTACAGCCTCAGTGATTCTTTACGCAAAGCATAATTGTACCCCTTGGTAGATCATGGAGATCTTAGTCCTGTTTAAATAATTTGTTTGGTCCTGTTTAATTGTATTTTATATTAATAAATTTCTTTGGTTATTATTAATGATATCCTTCTAAAAAATATCAGCGTAAAGAATGCAGGGCGATGATTTTTTGCATTACAAACGTTACTCTAAGGATTACTGGTCAATGGCTCTTAGCCTTACAAAACCATCAGCGAAGGGTACACCGGATAATGTTCCGCACATTCCGTGCTTGTTATTATTTTAATGAAGACGGCTTTTATTAATAAGGCAGGAGAACCGTGGTGGCTCCAGGGATAGAGACCTCGCCTCCCAATTAAGTGACTCGAACCGGGTTCGATCCCAGCGATAGCTGGTCAATTTGAATTCCGCACCCGGCTCTCACCGACCACAGTGCAGACTTAAAATATCCTCAGCAGACGGATAATGGGTTAGAGTCTCCTTGCCGTTGCGCTAACTGCGAAAGGTTTCCGCAGTTTTCTTCGACATGTAACGCAAATGTGGGTTAGTTGGATCAAAAAGTCCTTAACGAAGACTAATTTCTCCCAATACTTGATTCAGGAGCTCCTTTGTCTTCTGGATTGGGTTCAAATTTACAAGGCTACGGAGATGAACATTTGCAATCGTAAACCCTAAATTGGGTCGACTGCTCAACGACGGTTATAAAATAAAATAAAATAATAAGGCACGAGGATAACTATTATTTTATGCCTTTCTTATAAAAGAGAACAAAATAAAAAAAAGTTATTTCCTGATGCATAATGAGATTAACGTAACTACTCTTAACAAATGCTTAAAATAACCATATTTCATATTTAATTGCTTTACCATTTTGAATTGATTTGCCTAAGCAATGTTAGAATTGTTCTATCATCATTCCATGTTTTGACGGTCAATTTTGAGCATTGATTACTAAGCCTGGTTTACTACTTTACTGATAATATATACGAATTCACTGATAATAAATGCAAATTGATATAACCCTTATTAAGCAATTGTTATATTTCATATTTAGTCTGTTTACTATTATGAATCATGTAGCCTAAGCAATGTAAGAATTTTTCTATTATTCCATATTTTGCCCGTCGATTTTGTGCATCGAATACAAAGCCGGTTTCACTATTTTACTGATAATATATACAAATTGATATAATACCTGCTAAACCTATGAAATAATCATATTTCATATTTGGCCGATTTACCATTCTGAAGTTTGTAGCCAAAGCAATGAAACAATTTGATTTATCATTCTATATTTCGGTCAATTTTGTACATTGAATACAAAGCCTGGATTTATTGATAATATATACAAATTCAAAAGATTGAAAAATATAAGAGATGAAAAAAAAATATTTTTTTCTGTTAACATGCGTGACTGTTCGAACAAAAGAATTCCAAACAAGAAATAAGATAAGAATGTATCCAAGAAAATGTCTCCGCGAAGTTAAATCTAACTCTGGAGAGGCGTTTGCTGACAGTCCGAGATATACGCTTTGAAAAAGAGAAATAAATATCAAAGTTATCGTTTTTATCTTGTTTTGCGAGACAATGCCAACTGCTGGAATTGAAGTTTATGTACACACTTTAGAGAGATGTGTCTAGCTATGAAGAAGAAATATACGGCGGAAAAAAGAAAATTTTATTTTTTTGGACTTAGAACTTCTCTTAAAAAATAAGTTCGACTCAACGAAAACACGGGATTTTACATTTAAATAACATTTCTAAAATTCGCTCATTATTTAAATTGACATAAAATTTGTAAAATAATAATAATAATAGCAATAAGAATATCAATAATAATAACAATAACAATAATAAAATTATATATATATATATATATATATTTCACAGGTTTCACTGTATTTATATCCATTTCAAATTGCATTAACTGTACATGGATGAAGACGTTAAAAGGTTGAGTTTTTTTCTTCTTTTAGTTGCATCAATTTCAAAAATAATCATTAAAACCAATATTTAAATAATTGTTGTCACACTGTAAAAAAACTCGGTAAATGTTTAACCAATACTGTACTAAGTTTCTAATTGCACCATAATTTGGTTAAAGGAAAATTTGTTTTATTTAGGTTGCATCATAAATTGGTAAATATGATCGAGAAATACGTTCATGGCGCAATCGATTGCCCCAAACTTTCGTGCTATGAGAGGCACAAGCTTTAATTGTGACCGATAACTTATTTTTTTAACTGTTGACTGATAGGCGATTTTGTTATCGAAGCTTGCTATCATCTCATGCAAGTTGTCTCT
>NC_092210.1:10884736-10899601 GCF_043381705.1 Parasteatoda tepidariorum
TGCGCGGCCCAGGATATATATATGAATGAACCTACTACTGATAGTTAAAATTTGAAAACGAGTTAGAACATATTAACCGAATGTATTGAATTCGGCGCAGTAGCAGAAAACAATTATACTTCGTCAAATAAAACCTACAGCATTTAACTATTTAACTAATGTTACGTAATCGAATGGTGTAAAGAATTAAGAAGAATTAAGAAAAGAAAGGGAATATATAGAAAATATATTAAGAAAATGAAATGATATCACCGAGACAAGTCGCCGAAAAAAATTAATTCGAAAATGCAAAATAGGATGATACAGATATCGCACAAAAACATGATTCAAGATCTTGGGTAAATATATCTATGACATTTAAAATTCGTCTACTTGTTGGGTCCAAATTATCTGGAAAAAATTATCATTATTTGGATAACAAAAGTTCGTTGATTCGTGGCCTTTAATTGGTATTTGCTGCGATTCCACAGCTATACATACGGTTCACAACATTGTGGCAATCCAACGACTGCTGCAATGTCCTACTATTTCCTTCATTTCGAAAATTTTGCTTTCGGAGATATTTTTGAGCATTTAGGTGGTTTAACCTCAACACCGGATATATTTTTGAATTATGAAATTACCTGTTATAACTTTTAAAAACACAATTTGAGGAAATTGTAGTTTTAAAAATATATTGTCAGGGTGATAGAAAATGTGATACTGATCTCACTTTCAGAAATCCATTATTTTTTAGTTATTACGTGTGGTATCCGAGTTCCATGGATGTATATTTCGCCAAATAAACATATCAGGTAAATAAAAATACTTGTTATATCTTAAATACGTATGCTCAATCAGTATGATTTGATTAAGAGAAATATTTCGCGAAACGTAAACCCGTAAACTTATTGAAAGTTAGTAAGAAATTCTCCATATGATACTCTTGTATCCAGATTAGAAAAGTAGGCGTTTCTTGTACCGAAGGAACGCCTACTTTGCTTACCATGGCAACTGCTAGCAGTAGATGACATGTAACAAAAGGGGTGAAAGCGAGACGGAAAAGAAAAAAGGCTGGTAGTAAAACCATTTCAGTTATAGCTAGTTTTGGGGAGGAGTTTACTTTTTCTTTTTTTAAATTTTTCAACAATATCTACTTTATCTTGGAAAAGAAGCAGTTTTATATATATGCCAGAATTATAAAAGAAATCTTGATAGTTACAGATATTTCATTTTTTTTTCGAAAAAAATGCTGGAATGAAATGGTTTACGTACCAGGTTTTTCTCTTTTCCGTCTTGCTATATAAGGGCTTTCACCCATGTGTAACAATCTCTGGATGCCATGCGTTTTACCCAATGAAAATTTTGGGCAACTTGGTCAATGAAGCCGTGCTCTCAGTCAAGGTAGTCACTTTGGAATCTTAACTTGCCAAACGGATGTCGCCCATTTGATGTTCCTGACGAGGAAAAATTTTGATGTTTTGAGTTATTGATGTTTAATCCTTTTGGTGAGTAGTTCTCAATAATTCTCTCGAAATTATGTCTGGACGTGACAAAGTTTGAAGCTCGCAGTTTAAAGTAAAGTACAAAAATTAAGTTTATTCAATTCAATTTTTAAAGTACTGCAAAATGAGTCTTCGACGTTGCGGACGTGGTGGAAAGACAAGCACGCCTACCGGGCGTCAAAACCTCAGTGACTCTACGACGGATGAGGAATCCACAGAATTCGACAACAAAATCAAATCACGCAATATGGCTACATATCAAAATCATCCACGTGGCGGAAAATGGCAAACTGAAAAGACTTCACGAGAACCAACGGTAAATGTGGAAAGCTTGAGTCCAGATGAACGAAAGTCATATGAAGAATGGATGGAAATGATAAGGATGACCAACGAAGAAATTGAAACAACAGCGAAAGTGCTCCAGGATTGCTCGCAACTCAAAACTCAACTTATGGAAACTCAAGATGCAGGCCAAATATTAGAACAGAAAAGCGAAATGACAACCGATACAGAAAATACAGCTAAAAATAATGCAGAGCCCCCTACGAAAAAGCGAAAAAGGAAGAAGAAAAAGCAAAACAAAGCCAAAAATATTGAGGATACGCAAATCATGATTACAGAAAGTACCTCTTCTTCACCAATAGATGCCGCCACCTCCTTGCCACTACCAGATGCAACAGTCAACTCCTACATAGCTCCACCCATAGAGGATGCGATTGAAGACGGAGCTCTGCCCACATCTTCAGAAACCGTTCAAACAGTCACGCACATAAAAGTTCTGGCACGTGGACTTCCAGAGGGTTTCCCTACAGATAATATTTACCTTGATTTGGACAAGAAAGGCATTAAATCACAGAAAGTTATCCAGTTCAAGAGAAAAGTGGGCGAGGCCCATCGGCTCCTCCCACTTTTTCTCATAATACTCATAGAATCCGAAAATAACCGACAAATCTACTCAATCACCAGCATATGCGATGTCCCGGTGAAAATAGAAAGGTTCCGTAAAGGGAACAGTCCAACTCAATGTTTCAAATGCCAAAACTTTGGTCACACTCAAAGAAATTGCTGTTCTCCTCACAGATGTGTTAAATGTGCCGCGGGTCACCGATCCTATTTGCGCCATAAGGACATCAACATACCTCCAAAATGCTGTAACTGTGGGGAAGCACACACTGCTAACTACACGGGATGCAGCTTCCGTCCCCGGGGCCATCGTGTCACTCCAGCTATAGTTCCCACTTCAAAAGCAGGCAAAGCTCATAGACTGGTCTCAATTTTAAAAGAACTACAAGAACTATTAAAAGACAGAGAAGTTTTCCAACTACTGCAAACAATCATGTCCACTTCTGAACAATGTCTCCCTCTGACTTGTTTTCACTCAACATAGAACTCTATTCTACTGAACTTATGAACTGGTAAATTCAACACTAAATTTAATACTGCTTATTGCCACGTTAGATAAGGAGACTAACTAGATAAGGAAACCACTAAGAAAATGCAAAACTTATGCTAAAACTTCATGATTTTGTTTCATTTCACATTTGTCTTACAAATCACGTAATTCTAACTCAATTCAATGCTAAAATGTCAATTGTATTTGTATATATCTTGATTCTATTCATATCTATATCATGACTTATGACTGCATCAAATTTAAACTCCATTCAATGCTAAAATTTCAATTGTACTTGTTAATATTTTAAATTAATTCACTTTTAAAACACAACTTATGATTGCATCAAATTTAATCCCATTCAATACTTCAATATCAATTTTGCTTTTTATATTCATGAAAATTTCTGATTATTTTATAAATCATGACTAATTTTAAATATCAATTCATGTTTAATTTATCAAGCAAATTTGCTTGATCTTCTGTTCTGCTACCTTAATGCTGCATAATTCAAAATGTTTTTAATTCAACTTGTAAATACTTCATGATGGATGGGTTAGGGGCCGCTGCGCGGCCCAGGCACCCAATTTTGGATTAATAAAGTAAAGTAAAGTAACAATCTCTGAAATGTTTTCTGTAGAGAAATACTCAAGGTAAAAAGTCAATTGTTTGGATTCAAGACTCCTCAATATTCCAATCCACCAAAATTCCAATCCACCGGCGACTTCCACCAATATTTAATTTCAGATTTTTTAACTATGAAGTGTCTATAGAGTGTCAACTTCCACTCTCAATAAAAGAAAATGTGAAAAACAAGTGTTCTTCGTTATTCTTAAGAACAAAGCAATCATTGAAGTTTTAATTATTAAAATTCCCATTTCCCTTCTGGCTGTTAAAAAGGCTGTGAAACAGGTCATTGAATCTTCGGGGGACTACGGTAGAGATGGGTTATTTGAGAACAACTTTTCTGTACAACACGTTCACGCCGGGGTGACCCACCGGTGGGTCAAGCTAGATTTTCTCATCTTGGCGGCACACCGGAGTAAAAACTGGTAACAAATAAATTTTATTTTTTAGTTTTTTTCCGGGAATAATAAAAATCCATAACTACCAATTGTTTTTAACGGATGCAATTTTTATATTGAATTGCTTCTTCGCCGTGATAAATTTCCTTATATTGAATTGTTATTGTTGAGAACAGATTAACTCCTCCCGAATATTATCTAATATTGAAATAGTTCTTCTACCAGTATTTTCTCTTTTCCTGTACAAGTATTTTCACTTTTCCCGGCGTGAACGCGTTAAAAGCTATTATTAAAGACTTCAATTTTGTCATAATACAATCGAACTTCAAACCTAAATCCAAAAGTATAATAGATAATTGAAATCATTGTAAAAGAAAATTCAAATATAATGTAACTGAAAATTCAAATATTTTGTACATAACTGTCCTTCATATCAAGATTGATAGATAGGTTAGGGTTTTGGAGTTTCATAAACCGTGATCTCCTCATGCTAACAGGCTATTAAATTATGATTGTATAACAAACACAGTTCACATTTATTACGAAAAGTGTAGGGCTGTACTAAAATAGAAAAACTGCACCCTCTAAAAGTCAGATTTTCGCTAATTTCGCGTAATTAGTTTAGTTTTATCCCTGACCTAAAAAACTGTTACAATCATTATTTTTGAAGATGTATTAAAAGAGTTAAACTTGAACGATGTTATGAATTTCTGCCTGATCTTCAGAAGGCGTTTCTTCACTCACAATAATTCAGCATTGCTTGTGTGGCAGGCAATGGTTCGGAATGAATGGGTTATTAAAAAGCCCTAAAAATAGTGTACCATCATATTGCTGTTTCTATTGTTTTATTATTATAAATTTTTTTTGTAACTGAATATGGTCTCTTTAATCAATGCACCCGTTCGCCGATGAATCAATTTGCAGAAAATGTCAGAATAAAAATTTATATTTATATTTTAGTAAAAAAAAAAAACATTTTTTCGGTTACACTTTTTCTAACATTTGAGGCTCATGTGCGTCCTAAAGACATAAATATTTCTTACAATGTTATTATTTTTTTTCCAAAATTAGGATTAAAAAACAAAACTTTTTCTTGCTATTTGTAGTCACAATTCTTAAGCATACATTTTTTTATCCCATCCTAAAAATCTCAGGTGAAATACCTTACAGGTTATATTAACACATGTGTACAATCTAACGGAGTACTTTCTAGCTATATCAGCATTATTATCCAAAGGGTTAGTTTATAAATATATTTCTTATGTGTGCTATCAAACGGATACTTTCTAGCTATATAAGCATGTGTGTGCTTTTCAAATAATTTGCTTATAGCAATACGCAATGGCGTGCTATCCAAGTAGTACCCTCTAGCTATATCAGCATTTGAGTAGTACCATGCAAGTGGATATCTTCAAGTGATATTAACAGTAGTCTACAATCTAAGTAGTTATTTTCTAACTTTTTAAACATATGTGTATTATCCAAAGGGTTACTTCTTATATATTGTATGTGTACTATTAAATGGATACTTTTCTAGCTATACAAGCATCTATGTTTTGTCCAAATGAGTACTTTATAGCTATCTGCATACGTATACTATCCAACTGAATATCTTAGTAAGCATACATTTCTACATTTCTACCATTTGTGTAATCTAAGTGGGTACTTTCTTTTTATATAAGCATATGTGTACTATCCATGTGAATTCCTTAAAGCTATATTAGCATACATGTATTTCAAGTAGGTACGCTTTAGTTTTATAAGCATATATCTATTACCCATCTGTGTACTGTCAAAGTGGTACCTTTGACATACAATAGTTTTTGGAGCTCATTTCAGAGTGTATATTTAACATATTTAAACTCTATGAAAATGTGCTTAATAGATTAGAATTTCTATGTTGGCCTTTTACACTTTTTCAAACACAGTACATAATAGCAAGATGATATTGTTCAGTTAATTGCTAAATATTAACTTTTTGCACGACATAAAGTAAAACAATATTTTTTCTTAGGCAGAGTGTGGATAAAATCGCCTGTAAAGGCGACGAGTAGAAAATCTCTCTTGAAAAAACTTTGAATGACGTGTAGTGACGTATTGTACACATGAGTAGAGGAAGTTTGTCGTGCCAATTACTACTGCCAAAGTGCCAAATAGCTTTTAAACTCGCAATTTTTTTAAACATGTAGATGTCTGGCCGGGGGTGGTTACGAGTTTCATCATTCAAGTTGGTCCGTTTACGTGATGTTTTTTTTTTCTTTTTTTTTTTTTCCTCGCTCACCGATGCCCGGAATTTGAAAATACGTAAATCTCCCCCGTGCGTAGATTGGTATGTACGCCTATGTAGGTTTAAAACTGAAGATATTTTGTAAACAAGTGCGTAATTAAATACCTTTTTAATAGGAGGTACTAGAGAAGCTAAAAAAAAAAAAGCTTAGAAAATCCATTGAGTATTTTTTGAGAAAAAGTATGTGCATAGAAAATATTCGTAAGTTGAAAACAGCATGGTGACGAAATCACTTATTTGCACAATACTTTTATAATAGCATTATGCGAAATGCTTATGTAATGAGTCATTTAAAATGTTTTCTATGCATGATTTTGTCCGAATACTGTAAATTTAATATAAAAAAAATCATTTATCGATTTTTAAAACTTCTTATATCCTTTTGGTGCGAATGTAGTTTATTTAATTTTGCTATTTGAAAATTCTTAATGATTTAGGTAAAAAATATTATTAAAATTTATTACATATTTATTACAATTAGATATTTTTTTACATTCACCGAGTCGGATGATCAATTCATTATCTCAGTAATTACTATAAGTACAGTTTTTAAGAAATTTTTATTGTTGTTCGAATCCTCGATATTTTTTTTTTTAAAAAATAGTTCTAAAATGTAACTATTTTTAAAAACTATTTAGAACTATTTTAAAAACTATTTCTAAAACTATTTAGAACTATTTTGAAAAAAATAGTTCTAAATTTCTGAAACTTGAAAATTTTGATTTTTAAAATTTAAGAAATTATATAAAAAAACACTTAAAAAATAAATAAATATTGTACGTTTTAAACAGAAGCTATTTAGTACACAAATGCATATTTAAATACTTCCTTTTACAAGAGGAATTTTAGAACTTGAAAATTTTGATTTTTAAACTTTAAGAAATGATTTTTTTGAAAAACACTTTAAAAACAAATTAAAAATGTACATTTTACACAGAGGCTATTTTGTAACTAAATGCATATTTAAATACTTCCTTTTACAAGACGAACAGGAAAACAAAAGTTAAGAAAATCTATTCAATATTTTTTGAGAAAAGGTGCATTGAAGTTTCATTTTCATATTGATTTTGATATAAAATTTGCCTTGTTTGAACTGTAATGAGTTTCCTACAATGCTTAAATAAGCTCATAATCGGAAACTAAAACGCAATCACACATTTTTTTGTGCAAAATAATGTTCATTTAGTAATTTAATATAACACAAGATTTCATTATAGTCGGAATAGTGTATACGCATGAATAAAACCCTGAATAAATCATTCTACTCCAAGAGCGTATCAACTAGTTGAATAGTTTAATGAAAAAGGAAAGATTTATTCAGTCTCTGTTTCCACTTCGTGAACTACGTATAAGAGAAGAGCTAACTTAACTCACGTGTTGTTACCTATATTTGCATTAGATGAACTGAAAGTTTCTAACTGTTTGAGTTACTTACAATGCTTCACTGTACTCTTAAGATTCATGCAGAACAGTTAAACAAAAAATAAACAGTCGATAATCAAAATATTATCAATAAACGGATTTTGTTTTTTATATTGCTTATTGCATTTGGAAGTTAATCAAGCTTAAATAAAAATGAAATGCTACTCAAAAATATATTGCTAAATTTAAAATTTTATTTTTTAAACTTAATTGAATTAAATAAATAAAATAGATTACGAAAATAGAAATTATTTATAGTTTAAAATACTTGTTACGCATTTTTATCTAAGTGTATTGTTTTAGAATAGATCACAATGATAGTTTCAGGGCACAATAATTTGAAATTCTTATTTTGATTCAAAAGGTTTAATTTTTATTATTTTTATTTTGAGCTTTTGGTAAGGCAGAAATATTGCAGTTTATTTCAAAAACATTCCATGTTTAATTGTGTGCAGCAGTATACAAGTCACGTATAACAGTACAGAAAAACTTTTAAACATTTCATGCTTTAAAAAATTCAAAACTGTTAACTTATTGAATTTATTGCACAGCGTTGAAATTTCGTATTGAATTTATAGCACAACATTGAATTTTTGTATTAAAATTATTGCACAACATAGAATTTTTGTATTGAATTTATTGCACAACTTATTGCACCACACACAATTAACACTAAATTGCCCAAGGAAGTCATTTTGACTGCTTTTCCGTTTACAAAAAAAAGAACAAATAATAATGCATAAATTACTTTTTTTCCAAATGAAGTAAATTTTTTTATTGAAAATATTTAGTAATAATTTGTTGTATAACTGTAAATAATATAAAAAATATTAAAAATTAATTAGACAAATTTCTTTGCAGATTAGTTATTCTTTCACAGTGCAGTCATTTTGATTGCTCTTGGTCAATATAGGTATATACTAAGTTTCAGTTTTTCTGGAGTAAAACAAAATAAAAAAATAATGCTTAGTTGTGCTTTGTGCAAACGTAAACAAACCATGCATAATAGTACAAAAAAAGTTTTAAGCATTACATGCTTCAAAAATTCAAAACTGTTGTTGTTGTCATCTGCCATTAGGGCGGAGGGGGTGCGATTGCTCTTGTTTTTCAGTGGCGCCATCTATAGTTAAGAATTCGACTTCTGCCTCACCCATACGTCACACCCGTTTAGGGCGGACTCATTCATACATCCATTCATTCGTCCACAAATCGTAATTTTAACCTGAACCACAGAACGATCAATCTCCAATTCTGTACCCCTAGAGGTATTGATTTGTTATGGGAACATGGAGGACTTTGTGAAATGAAAGATTTAACATGGGCCTGTCACAATTTACTACACGGGGAGTCATCGGCCTGCTGGATTCGAACTCCCGTTCTTGCAAACGTGAGTCCAGCGCCCTGCCAATCAGGTTATTCCGGCCATTGTGAACTGTTAACTTATTGAGTTTATTGCACAACATTAAATTTTTGCATTAAAATTAATTGTACATACATATTGTACATACAATTAAAAATAAAAAAAAATTTGAAAGCCATAATTTATAATTTTTTTGTTTATTAATTTATTTTCTTCTCTTATATTTTAAGAAGACTTTTTGTTTATTATTGATAAATATTTCCCCTCAAAACATGGTAGGAGCTCAATTTTTTGTATTGTTTAGCTAATATTACTAAATTTTTTCCTAATTTCAACTGCACCTAAATTGTTTGCTTACAGAAAATTTCTCAGTTATGAGCAGTTACAACGACACACATATTTTGTTCAAACGCACCCGTAGAAAGAAAAGAAAAAAATGAGGATAAGAAAAAAACATTGTCTTTAAGATGTGATTTACAAAGAAAAAAAAAGAACTGGTGTTAAAATAACTTATATCGGGATTAAAAATTACATTAATTTTTTCTAAGCTTTGGGTTATCGAACAATTTTTCCCAGAAATTTGAAAGTTCTTAAGAAAAATTCTCTTTTGGAACAAAAAATATTACTTTCTAATTAGAAGCCCTTCAAAAAATCAGTGATACAATTACCTTACATCTTTTTGAACATGTTACGCCCAAATTTAATTGCACCAATTAGCCTCTTGATCGGTTAAGTAATCAAAAGTAAAAAAAAGTAACTGATAATTTTTCGTAATAGGACATAACAAGATTACCGTTATCGAGCAACAAAAAAAAAGCAAGGATTCATTAAATATGCAAAACAACTGCGAGAAAAAATAATTAATGCCTACAACAGTAGAGAAATTTCTTCCAATATTTATGAGGCAATGGGGAGAAGTTTGTTATTTTATATTTATTGATGGAAATTATTGAATTTTTTTTGCAAGTAATGAATTTTATGTCTATGATATAATTTATGACACGTTATAAGCTTAATTTGTCTCAATAATTTACATAAATATTATAACTGCGTTTTATTAATTATGCTTGTTTAGTTACACTATTTTAATTAAAGTTCTGACCCCTTTTTTACTATTTAGAGACCTCAAATTTCCCTGCTTAAAGTCAAAACCAGTTTCAATCATTTTCTGACCAAATAAAATACATAGCATTTTAGAAGAAAAACATCATCAACAGTATATTTTATACATTGTTAGAATTTAAATATTAAGTTATTGTCCGATTTAGAAATCAAAAACTTATACAAATTCCTGGATCAAGCATTGGAGCAAACTTGCTTTCTTGGAGGACTTTTTCATGGAACTAACCCCCATTACAGAGGAAAACCACGAAAACTTCCCATGGTTAGACCGACGGCAAAGGAATTCAAACCCATGATATCTACCACTGAGGATATTCAACGTTAGCACTGTAGTCAATGTTAGTCGGGAACAGAATCTATATCAACCAGCCACATCTGGGATTCAAACCCGGGTCACCTTATTAGGCCTGATGGCCTCACACTGAGCTATCGTGGGTCTAGGAGAACACATAAAAATTTTGAATGTAATTCAGTTTTGAACAATCTAATATTTAAAGAAAAATCAAAGTCTAAAAGTTAAACAAATGTTAACTTTTTGCTTTAGCCCCCACAAAAAAAAAGACATCTAGTTTTATAACTTCGTGGGTGAGATTAGAAAAAAACCGTCAACTTAAATAGTTTAAAAATACGACGTGGATTAGTTTAAAAATACTGCGCCAAGTTTAAATTAAATGGATGAGTACTCAGTGGAACAATTTTTTCCTCACTTTTAATATTGCTCACTTTTAATATTGGATTTCGTCAAGAATTTACACGCTTGGCTAGCGTTTTTGCTTAAAATTTAGATCACGAATAAATCTGTGCGCTATTATAATAATTAGTTTAACGTTGAACCATAATATCAGTTCCTTTACCAACCCTTTACCATAATATCTTTATTCCTTGTATCATTACATGGTATTAGGGTACTACCTTGGTCAGCAATACCTTTTACTATATTGTGATTCTAACTTTAACATTATACAAAGGAAATTAGCAGTAAACTTTATGAACATTATAAGGTGTTATAAGGTTTCTATTCCACTGAATCATAAAATCATATAATCAAACTTCAGAAGTGTGATAAGGTGTTTCAATTCAATGATGTTTCGTTTTAAGGTTGTTCCATATGTGCTATGAGATTTCTAACAATTCATAGTAATTTACTGAAATATAAACTCAGATAATTTGCATTGGCAAATATAGTATATGCAACAAATGAAATGTTTGTACAGACAAATATTATATAATGTTTGTACAGGCAAATGAAGTATATGAACCCAGATTGTTTAATTTTCATTAAAAAACTATAAATTTTGTTTCACATTTTAAAAACCTTTCATTGAAACAGACTTGGATAAAGTACATAAAAAAATATCTCTTTTAAAATGCAAGTACCTTCAAAACCGCAGACAAAATACATATTTCACTTAGCGCATTTCACGAGGACAATGGGAATAGGGTTTTTAAATGTTTCTATAAATCCGAAAGATATATCTCTGGTTTTTTTTTAAACAAAAAAAAATTGCGTGAATCTTAACGAAAAAGCAAAGCTTGTATCGAAATTGAATTTGTTGACATTCAGAAATATTTGTGGCAATACAAATGTAGGCATTTGAAGTACTATTTCCTTTTCACCTCCTCGCAGATTGACTAGCGACAAATGGATCGTGGTTTTACGTTGTCTTCCTGGTTTTCAGCATAAATCTTTTGATAACGATGCAAATATTTCATGTATAGAAAGCGTTGTGAGACAAAGTGAAATGTGGGGATTTCAAAAGAGCAAGATTCGAATGCTTTTGCTTAGTTGCTTCAAAAATTAAAACATTTTTAGTGTGCAAGTTACAACAACATTACAATATTATAAAAATCAAGTTATCCACAATATCAGAATCTTCAATAGTAATATGCTGAGAATTTGTTATGTGAGACCATGTTACCTGTCAAATTGAACCATACTCTTGTATAATCGAGTTAAAGAAGAATGAACTTAACACCATATGATTCGACTTATAATTATATGATTAAACTTAGTACCCTGTGATTTTACTTAACACCATATGATTCAACTTAGCACCACATGCCTCCACTTAAAACCATATGATTTAACTTAACATCATACCAGTTTACTTAGCAACATATCAGTTTCCTTGGCACCATATTATTCAACTTAGCGCCATATGATTTTACAAAGCACCATATGATTTTACTAAGCACCATATGATTTTACTAAGCACCATAAAATTTTTACTTAGCAGCACATGATTCAACTTATTGCAATGTGATTCAATTTAGCACCATACAGTTCAAATTAGTACCATATACAGTATGCATCACATTAGGATATTATGCACCATTATTTCTAAACGTGTATAGTAATTTACAATAAATGAAATATAGTAAAATGTTGTTTTAGAAAATTCAAAACAAAGATAGTCTACCGAATAATTATTATAGAACCCCAAAGTTCAATTGTACAAATTCATAAATGTTTTGTTGAAACATATGAATATGAAGTGAATTAAAAAATTTAAAAAATTATTTATATCTAAGAAATCCTCTTTTTAAGACAAATTATTTATGTATTAAATGAGAATAGACGAAAATCTTTGCACCAAACCAGTTTACTTTGCACCATATTATTCAACTTAGCACCATATGATTTCACTAAGCAATATAAAATTTTTATATAGCACCACATAATTCAACTGAACACCATATGACTCAATTTAGCACCATATAGTTCAACTTAGGACAATATTATGCAACACTATTTTTAAACGCATATAATAATTTACAACAAATGAAAGATAGTAAAATTTTCGTTTGGAATTTTGGATTAGAGCATTCAAAACAAAGATAGTCAACCGAATAATTATGATAGAACCATAAAGTTCTATTGTACAAATTCATAAACTTTTTGTTGAGACATATGAAATGAATTAAAAAAGAATTTCATAACTAAGAAGACCCCTTTTAAGAACAAACTATTTATGTATTACATAAGAATAGAGAAAATTCTTTTTTTAAAAAAAAAAAAAAAAAAAAAAAAAAACCCTGAAAAGACATCTCTTCCCATTTTTCGAACAAAAAATATCGTGTGAATCGCAAATAGAAAACGAATCTTATATTGGAATCGAATTTGCTGATTTCCAAAGATATTTGCGGTGATACATATATCGTCATTTGAGCTACGGTTCGTTTATCGTCTTTTAGACAAACTAGCGACAGTGGATTCTGGTATTACGCTGTCTGTACGGCTCTGAGTATAAGTTATTAGATAACATTGTAAATACATTCTCTTTAGTAAGCATTGTAGGACAAAATTTTGGCTGAATAAAATTCTAAATTTTTTGCAGAAGTGTTATCGAATTCGAAACATTTTGGGTATACGAGTTCAGTGGTTTATACGTAGTCTAAATAGTAACAAAAAGTTTTATGTAAATTTTAAAATACTTTTAATCTCCCCTAAACATAAACATAATAAAATTAATACATGTTGCCGTTTTTTTTTCTACACTGTACATACTGTAGTATAACATGTAATGTTGAACAACCTCAAAAATCGTGTAAAGAAACACTTTATTTGCAGTTAGCACCGATTATGCAATTTAAAGAGTGTAATTAAAGTTTTAACATTTGAAATTGAATAAACTTACACCAAGCACTGCAACACTGCTTACACCAAGCACACAAGCACTCACACCATGCAAGAATTGTTTTTCCTTCCGAAAACACCAATGTTGGCACGCTTTGACTAAGTTAGTTGTTTGTTTGCAATACAAAATAAACTGGTAAGAGTTTGTTGTTCTCTTCTACTCGGATATTCATCAGCAGAAACAATTATGCATGTTTTCTTTTATGTTTTTGTGTAATCAGTATAATTGTATTTTAATTTTTAAATCTTTGTGAACTGCTTTAAATGCTCAATATTGTTTGATTTCTATCCTCTTCTGTTCTTCTAAGCTCAGCTAGAATCCGTTTTAATAATCTGACTGTGCTCCGCATATGTTTAGTTTTCAAACTTTTCTTATTTTTAGAATTAATGTATATATATGAAATAGTGATTAATGTTTCATGCATCATATTGTTATACATCATAAAATTAATTTTACTGGCTCTTATGGGTATTTTTACCTCACTTTAATTATAAATTTCAGTATCACTGAATAAAAAAAATGGTGGTGGTTACTTTACTCCAAGTAGTGTAAAGAACAGTTTTATTGTTTCACTACGGCATGAACTTTCCTTTGTTCTTCACAGACTTGGTGGAAAATAGTCACCGCCAATTTACAATAAACATGCAATAATTTGTTTACAGTGAGCAATGTTATTCTGAAAATAGTAATTTGGAACATTTTTAGAAATATTTCTGAAATATAAATGGGTACTATTTTTGGAACATAAATATAAATAATTTTTGGAATATAAATATGAAAAATATTTAAAATGTGAATAGAGATTATTTTGCGAATTTATTTTACTATTTGACTTTGTTTCAGGTATGGAAAATATTCATATCAAATATCTGAATGTTAGTTTTGTGTCTCAATGTAGCTAGGAAGTTCTGTCATACGGGAACAGTCTCTGATTGACTGAGAGCTGTAATTACCGAAAAACAACCGAATGAAAAATTTATTGAAATGAAATAAAAAATGAAAAAGGTATGATCGACAAGATTTCTTGAGGAGGAAGAATCTCAAAACACGCATGTTAATTTTTCCCTCGCTTTTAAAATTAATTTTTTTTTTTTTTTTTTTTTTTTTTTTTTTTTTTTTTTTTTTTTTTTTTTT
>NC_092210.1:10901097-10927227 GCF_043381705.1 Parasteatoda tepidariorum
TTTTTATCGCCGGTTTTAAAAATAGGAGTTATGGTTGCTCTTTTTAAAGAAGTTGGAAATATGGATGACTTGATTGAGGTATTGATGAAATTAGTTATAAAATTTATATTATTGAGAGCAAATAGTTTAATTAATTTTACATTAATACCGTCATAGTCAAAGGAGTTTTTATTAGAAAGAGAATTTATTAAGTGAAGTACTTCACAATCATTCAATTCTAGGAAAACAAACGAGGTTAAACTTGGTGAAATATATATTTGCAAACTGTTTAAATTTGGGTTTGAGGTATTGTAGGCATTTGCAAATGATTTATTGAATTGATCAGAAGATTCATAGTCGTTTAAAATATCAGGTAAAGTAAGTGATTTGCTCTGATTACCAATAATACTATTTACAAGATCCCATTTTTGTTTATTTGAATCACAATTTAAAAATTTGATTTTGAAATATTCTGATTTTGCTGTTTTAATTAAGTTCTTAAGCTCAGAAACTATAGTGTTGTATGCTGTTTTGTAAATAATATCCCATGGATATTTTCTAGTTTTTTTGAATAGTTTTTCCTTTCTTCGAATTAAAATCGAATTCGAATTTTAACAGTCTAAATTATTTATTATACTCAGAAATAATTTTAGATAAGCATATATTATGCGCAATGAATAACTTTTCAAAACTATGATAGCTAGAATCGGTACTTTTCTGAAGTTGTAAACAGAAGTTATCAAACTTGCAAGCTGTGGCGACTCAACTTAATCGAAACCGCGACATTTATGATCAAAAGCTTGAACTCTCACTTATCATTCACCAGAACATTCCAAGCTGTCTCTGAAATATGACTCGCTGTGCTGATTTATATTCACCTTATTTATACTTTAATATTTCTTCGATGTTTATAAAGTAAAATAATATAAATTCTAATGATAAGTCTACTTAAAATTAACCAACCAGCACACGTTAATATTTTGAAATAATCTCAGTATTCTTACTTAAAAATAATTTCTGGTAGAGAGCTCTGCAAACGTATCAATAGTAAGGTTAAACTTTTAGATTTAAGTAGATGAATCTGTTTATAAATCAGTTAATTATTTTATTTTATAACCGCCGTTGAACAGCCAAAACAGTTTTGGGTATACTACTACTAATGTTCAACTCCGTAGCCTTGTAATCTTGAACCAATCCAGAAGACAAGGAATCTCCTGGATCAGTACCCCCAAAGGTATGATTTGTTATGGGAACATGTAGGACTTGCGACTCGACAGATTTAACGAGCATCAGTCACTATTTACTACACGGGGACCCTTCGGCTGACGGGGATCGAACCCACGCCTTCTTGGACATGTGCCCAGTGCCCTACCAACCAGGCTATCCCGGCCTAAATCAGTTAATTAAAAAAAAGTAAAAAAAAACCTAACAGCTTAACTCATTTATCATGATTCCGAAGCGGTGTGAAGCTGCTCTGCTTGACATGGTAACCAACGCCAATATTTATCTATTTCTCTGCGCCAATCTGAACAATTTTAAATATAGTTGGTGCACTTCTTATTCTGTTGATAGATCGAAATGCACGTGAACTATTTATACTAATATTTAACTATACTAAAGTCATAGCTAACTATTTGAATAGTAGAATATAATAAAACGTGAATTAATCGAAAAATAGACATAAAAGTTTTTTTAAAGAAATTAAGGAAAATTAATGATATTTATGAATTATGATTTATTTTTTTTACTTAAATGCTTAAAATATTAACAAATTTATTTTCAGTTGTAACGTTGTCTCTGTACTATAATCCCCGTGCTGTATTCGCCTCTTCAGAAAATCAGCAAATTAATTTCGGAACTATTTTCTACATTTTACCCCTCGATTCTTTTTAAAATTGAGGACTCAAAACTCAGAAATCCAATGAACTATTTAGGATGAAACAAATTTTAAAGAGAATTTGATTATTTTTGGAAATTCATTTTGTGATATTTAAATTTAAGAAACGTTTTGTTAATTATCCTAATAATAAATTTGGAAAAGCAGCTTTAAGTCCTTACGTTATTTTTCATTTAACTCTCTTTCTTACTTAAATACCCAATTATCCTATGAATAAATATATTTATTTCATGAATTATCGAAGTACTAAATTTCTTCTGACCAGTTTATTATATTAAGAAAATACTATTACTTATTTGTCTAGTTTTAATGAATTTTATAATGCAGATTAGGTAAATTACGCTTTTGAATCGAGTAACAGATGGCAGTAAATAAAATAAAAGCTATTTATCGTATTTCTCATTACCTTTATCCTACTTTCCTACCAGTTGGCATTCCTGCATAATTATGCACTCATTTCAGATTCCGGAAAAGTAATGAGTTGCATTATTTTTGCTTAACGCCATTATATATCTCGCTTTTCTTAATTAGAGCATTATACAGATGCCGCATTTGTCATTAAATACAGAATAGATTTGAAATAGATGCATAGAGTAAGTGACTTTTTCAGATAAAATATCTGAAAAAAATATCAACCAAACCTGAAAAATACATTACTGGAGCAACGAAAATGATGGACAAATTTTAAAAGAATCATTAGGTATATTATTTTCCATTATAAAGAATGAATAGTGAGAAAAATTAAAAGAGGAAAATGGGACACACAGAATAACTTTTGATATAAGGATCGGATTTTCTAGTATTAGGACTAAATCATGATGGTTCGTGAGGCCAAATTTAAATAGGCTAATTAATTAGCACAGGAGATATTTTAAGTGGTATTTTGGGAGTTTTATCCAATCTTAGAGGCACCTGGATCTCCCATCCCTCTAAAAAGCTGAATCTTTAATGGATGAGGTGAAGAGGAGTTAAGGAGGGTTGGTGAATTTAGTGTTGCACATCCCTTCGTTTCGGCGTACAAGGGGGTGACGCACACTTGCAATTAAGTGTGAGGTAGAACTGGGTAGTTTTGTTAGCGGAAAAAATATTTTTAAATATATTTTTGTCTTATTACTGGCAGATAAGCCATTGATATAAGCGTAACAGGGTATATAAGCTTAAACTGCAATGGTTTCCTTTTAACTTGCAACGGAGTATAATACCATATATCACTTGAGTTTTAATAAAAAAAACATTTTATTCTTCAACATTTGAAATTGTATTTGTATAGTTGTATTTGTCGGGCGAGTAAACGGCAGTGTCTATAAAATATGACATTTAACATGAAGATAAATGAGTACAATTGTAAACAAATTATGAAACCCGATTTTCGAATTTTTTATTACATTTTTAATGCTTTAAACTTTATTTAAACTTTATTTAAAAACTTTATTTAAAAATGAGACATTTGAAAACGGAATTTTTTTCACTGGTTTAGCTGCAGCCATTATTTTAAAGTAAACTATAAATGATTTAGAATTAACTATAAATGATTTAAGTTTTTGTCAAATATTTTTGCTTGCTTTTAGCTCTAATAAGAAAAAAATTGTTGCGCGTTCTGTAATACTTATTTTCTATTCGTTTTGCCAGGTAATCTGAATGATCAACATGAAGTATGATTAATGAAATATGATGAATAGAAGTTACGATGAATGAATTAATTTCACTTTTAAATAAATTTAAATAAGAATTGTTTAGTTTATTTTGTAAATAATAAACTAAACTAGTATTTTTTTTAAATTTTATTTGCTTTTTATTACTAATAGTAGATTAAATAAATAATTTAATGACTTGACTACATTATCTCCATGACATTTCTATACTAGTGAAAATAAAACAAAGCTTATTTTCATTTTTAAATAAGGTTTTTATTTTTATTTATTTAATTATTGAAGTAGATAAATAAAGTATGATGAATGGAAGTTATGATGAATGAATTAATTTCACTTTAAAATTAATTAAAATAAAAAGTGTTAATTTTATTTAGTAAGTAGTAAGCTAAAATTAGTCCTTTTTTTATTCTATTTGCTTTTATAACTAACAATAATAGATTAATTAATTAATTTTATGACTTGTGCACACTAATTCCATGACATGTCTACACTAGTGTACATTTAAAAAAAACTTATTTTCAATTACAAAGAAAAATATTATCAAAAAGGTATACGTCCAAATTATGAAATTTATATTGTTCATTTGTTTCTCTCAAATTGGAGATAAATGTTCGAATTTCAATAAAAAGAATACTATATTTGATTAAAGTCGGGATTAATATGCTTTTTTGAGCTTCCTCTTTCCTTAATTTACATAAAAATGAATTTAAAATAAAGATTAAAATTTTTATTGATGCATATTGTTAAAATTTTTTTCATTTTCATTTTATAAAGTCTCCTCTCTTAGAGATGCTTGCTCTGATATCGCATCTCTGCACGTCATTATAAATAAATTACTTTACTAATTTGCTTACATCTAAACGAATAAATTTGTATAACTATAATTTAATAAGTACTAATTGCATTCGTGCGAGATATGTTGTGCGAAACAAGAAAATTAAATACATGCAAAATATTTATAATTAAATTCACAAGATCAGAAAGTCATGATGGGGAAATAGAAATCATAATTTTTCTTTCATAAAGCATTTTAAGACAGTTAATTTATAGTTTTAATTTAGTAGTTAATTTATTCTACTAAAAATAATATTGCACAGATTAAGCCTAAAGCACAAATTTATCAAATTTTAAGTGTATATAATGTGTTAAATTAAAACTTATGTATTTATTTAAATGAGTTTTTCTTTGTTTTAAATATATCCGTGACTAACAAAATAAAGTTATCCGCTTGAAGAAAAGATTGGAGAAGAGAAAAGAAAAAGAAATAAAGTAAGAAAGATTGGCAAGCATGTCGCGTAAGCGAAGAAACACTGAAATTAACTTGTTTTACAATCCAACAGAAGTCAACCACCCAACAGAATTGATTGTTTGTAATATTATTGTAATAAAATATCATAATATGATATGATTGTTTATAGTATCAATTATAAAATTAATCATATTGGTTATAAAATTAATTATTAAATTAAATATAATCCTATCATTAGTTACGAATATGCCATTAATTACAATTGATTGCAAATAAGATAGTAATACGTTGTCCTAGAATTGTCATTGTTCTCAATATATAGGTATTAGGAATTGTAAAGAAGGTATTCATTAAATTTCCTTTCAATAATTCATAATCATTTCATCAATTATTAATTTAATTATAATTCTCGTACTTCCTACTTTCTTTTAAAGCGCCAGGCTGAAGTCATGTTGAAGTTTCCTTCATTGCCGGTAACGTATATAATATAATTATATTCTTTTATGATTTGATTAAGATTTTCTTTTGAAACAATGATATGGCTTTTTCGAATTAAAATTTATTTTGAAGTACTATTTCAATGCAAAACTAGATCATAGCCATTTATTTCATCTCCAGTAAATGAAATAACCCACAATATAAGATAACTTTCCCTCACAACAGTAGTTATTCTCAAACTTCCCACTTTCACTTAAAACACCAAGCACTGTAAGCAATGCTTATGTTTCCTACAATGCCGGTAACATACATAAATAAAATTATATATAAATGAAATTGTATATAAATAAAATTATATATGAATAAAATTATATATAAGTAAAATTATATATAAATAAGTTTATATACTTTTATGAATTGATTAAGATTTTCTTTCGAAATATTGATGCGGCCTTTTCAAATTAAAATTTATTTTGAAGTACTATTTTAATGCAAAAGCTAGATCATAGCAATTTATTTCATCTCCAGAAAATGATATAAACCACAATATAGGGTTACTTTCAAACACTGCTGTAGTTTAGTCTAAAGTTTATTGAGGTTTTCCTAACAATCCTTATTATCACGTAATCCACATTATCCAATCTAATTCTTAGAGCCCTGTGTACTCGTGTGAAGTGATCTCCTTTTTTACTTATGCATTATAGAGTTAGAACATCAGAGAATCACATCTGCGGGAGGTTGAGGAACTTAAGCACAGCTGTCCAGACAAGTGAGGTATTGTTTCTGTTGTATTGTTTTACGCTGAATCGAATGACATCAAAGTTGATCTAACAGACTATATAAAAGATTTGTGCATAAAAAGCAAAGCACTGCACTTATATCTGTTTACAAGTCTGGCACTAATATATCTGTATGAGTTAGACATGGTTTCTTGTGTATAACATAAAAAATAATTCGATAGAGATAATAGTTTGAAATTAATGAATGCGCGGAAATTTTAAGTTTTTAGGTACACCCTTCTGCGAAAATAAATAAATAAATGAAATGAAATAAATAAATAAAATTTAAAAAAATTCTGTCAGTAATTAAGAAATTTTTTTGGATCTTTTAAATTTTTTTTCTTCAAAAATTAGAGATAGTATCATAGTTGACAATGACTGCAGTATATTGTACTTAGTTTTCATTGTTCTCGAAATTATGACACTTAATGATGTAACCTGTGTATATTAGATTGTTCGGAAATTAATTTCATTTTTTCCCAATAGAGGACTCAATTATATTTTTTCTTAATCAACTTACATTTAAGCCGTGTAATCATTATATATTTTGACAGATGATATAGCAGTGCTTACTTATAAAAAAGCTTAATTTCTTCTACTCAGTAGTTTTTGTTTGGAGCCTTACCATATATGGAAAATGAAAATCAGAATTCTCGGCCCATTTTTTTTACAATCGAAAAGAAAAATATACTGTTCAAGCAATAAATTGATTATCTTAAGTGTATGAAAGCGGTGTATTGGCAGTATGCCAGTGCCAAAACTGGTTTGCAAAATTTCGATTTCGCAAAATTTTGATTAAGATGCATCGTGCTGATGAAGACATAATAAACACATTAATTGACACAAACAGGTAAATAACAACTCGTAAGGGGACTGAGAATAGATTCATTAAATTCGACCATTTATGATCAATTTTATTTTATTCTATAACCGTTGTTGAAGAGCCAACCCAATTTTGAATTTGCGACCACCAATGTTCAACTCCATAGCCTTGTAATTTTGAACCCCATTCAGAAGACTCAGAACTCCTGGATCAAATATTGGATAAAATTTGACTTCCTGGAGTACTCTTGGATGGAACTAACCCGCATTAACGTTACATGAATGGGAAAATCAGGAAAACCTTCCACAACAACCTGACAGCAAGGGGACTCTAACACGTGATCCGCCTATACCACAGCCAATTACTACAACGTCCGTATTTTACATCAGCGCCGTGGTTAGTGTGAGTCAGGTGCTGAATTCGCATCGACCCGCTAACACTGGGGTTCGAACCTGATTCACCTCATCGGAAGTCGAACGCTCCAATCTCTAAGCAACCACCACGGCTTTTAACTAAGCATGGAATTCATGCCTAGGCATTGTATACAGAAACAAATACTCATTGAGGAAAGCATGAAATATGGTTAAATGTTTAATTTCGAAGCTGAACATATGGATCCTTCGTGTTCTTACGAAAATTAATTCATGCCGCTGCTTATACGCCTGTGATTTGCTTCTCAGACATAAAGAAAAGTATCCATATTTAAAGCATATCCTAACTGGAGAAAAGAAATGAGTTATCTGCATCAATGTTCCTTGTTTCAACAAAATTTTTAGATGGTAAAACCTTTACTTCAAATAAAGAAGTAGAAAATCACATGGATCAGATTCTTACAGAAAAAAGAACAACTATTTTAAGTGCGTAGAATCATGCTACTTCTAGAAAGAATATCAGATCAGAATGGTTAATGTATGATTTAATAAAATGTTCTCAAGAAATCACCATTCTTTTTCATATTTTTTTTTTTAATTATTTTCCGAACCACCTAATATATTTCAACTATCCCTATTGCAATAACGAAAAGAAAATGTTCTTTTTTTACAATATCCGTAAATCTAAAGTTATAGAGCAAAATTAATGCCATGGAGTGACTAACTATAGCAAGCGATGATTAAAACATATTCTGCTAATCGTCATCCAATCACCACGCTTTTCTCGAAAGAGCACTCCAAAAGTATTTTTGAACCATTAAGAATATTTTATAAAATTCTGAAGATCACCTTTCTTACTTATAATGTATTCATTTTAGAAATTAACCTTGTAATTTTTTCTGTATTATGATAAATATTTCAAAATAAACGCCTTACATTATTAATCGCGACACTTTCTTGAACACACGATTCAATTGTTAAAAAAGTGGTAACTTGTTTTAAAAAGTCCCCTCTATTAAAAACGATGCAACCATCCATGTCCGCTGGCCAGTAGAAAAATTATCTAATTTTAGCCTGTGTCCAGCTCATTTTTTTTTTTTACAAAAGCTTAATTTAAGCGTTCAAGAGAAATACCTGAAGAAAAAATAAATAAAATAATGAAAAAAAAAGAACTATGAACTAACAGCGATAAAGTACTTATTTCTTTTCTTCCACTTCCAACTGAAAATAATATCCTTCGTTGAAAGTTATCGATTTTCAATTTGTTCCAATGGTTGTCCATTGTTTTGAGCTCAGTACCAATCTTTACCTGAGTATTTTTTATTTTAGACATTTTTCTTTAGGTACAAGTTTCGGGCATCCTTAAACACAATACTTACTTTCCTAAGTCTGGAAAAAAGAAAAATCAAATGATTCTCGACGAACATTGAAGGGAACTGCACCGAATTTTTCTTTTGTGTTTACTCACTATTTTTGTCAGTCCATGGTGTTGAAATGCTATGTCGAATCTTTTATATCTCCAAAACCGATTATGCTAAGGTTTTGAAATTCGAACATTGACTATTACATCTAGTTTTAACCCTCGTTTCTAAAAAATGGTTTAAAAACTCTAATTAGTAGGTTCGAGTAAAATGTTTTTTAAATTGGCTTAACATCAGACATTACTAAAATAAAAATGTTAACGTTTATGTGTAAGATATTATAGTATGCTTTTTGTTATTTAATTATTTTCTTACAAGATCAGTGATTTACTTGAATGTCATCTGGATAGCTGCTATGTCACTGAATTAGTATTTCGAAAGTTATCTGAAACCATGAAATAATATGATTATTTTGTTTATAGTTGTGTTTTTAAAACGTCATTCCGTAAAGTTTTATAATTTTAAATCATTTTTAAGAAGTTGGTTACTGCAACTAGAAAAGAAGATTATTGAAATCACAGAATTGTGCATAACCACATAGTTGTGCATGGCTTGCCTACATTGTAGCTAGTAGGCTTGGTTTATTATTACGCTGAATCAATTGTCGGTTCAGATTTAATTTGTTACCAGAAAGCGACGTAGATTGGCTGGTGAATCATGGAAAAAGAAATAACACGATTTACCCATGCGTGACGTCATTTACAGGTATTAGTAAATTCATCCCAAGTTGCTTGCATCATGTAAACTCTATAAAACTAACCAGGATAATTTTCGTGGCATTTAAAGTGACTTACACCGCATTATGTATTGGAAGAAATTTGAAACCTAGGGTTTATACTGTTTTCAATTTTTATGAATCTACATTATATCTATATTTTATATCCACTACATATCTATATTATGAATATATATTTTTAGACATGGGATATAAAAAAATTATGATTGAATTGTAAACTAAGTTCCAACTCATCTGGAATATTGCGTGGATGTGGTAAAATTTTGAATTTTTGCAATAACACAATTTTCGTCACCGAATAAGAATGTATATAGTCAAGAGTATGTTTAGGGATATGAACTTCTAAAACATGCTCTGATGAATTTAATAATGCAAGGATAATAAAGGAGAAAAAATAACAATTAAGATAGTTTAATAGGAGCGAATTTATGAAATAATTTGTTAAAAAAATATTTACCGGTACAATAAGGCTCAGATCACCAAAAATAATAACATAAATATTAGCACCATTAATTTGACTTGATAACTTAGATTATGAATGTGAAATGTCTTGGCTTTCCCAATTATTTTCGAGTAAAGTAATCATGTAATTATATAACTTCTCTTTTAAAATGCTTTTCTGGTGAACATTATCATGTTAAGTTTCCAATAAGAAAAAAAAACGTACTGAAAAGAGCTGGTGCTGGAGGGAAAGTGATTGGAATCGTGATGTCCACGCTAGGATTTACACCCCTATTCAGCCATGCTGGTCATGAGATTGACAGCTTTGCCCTCTCAGTTAAAGTACATGCTTTTCTTCAAGGATCAAAATGACGTCATGAGGTGTTCACAACAATATTTCCCTTCCAACAGACTGAATGAATATGGTAGGCATGTTTTGATGCTGCCCGTGCATCCTAGTGCTATTCAGTAATTTAGTATTTAAGTGATTTCAGCTGAGTTGAGTTGCAGCTGAGTTAGTGAATCTTTGTTAGTGATTAATTAGTTAATCTAGTGGTGCCATCTACTGGCAAGATTTCCATCTCACCAGTAGATTCGGTGATAAGTAATGCGGTGATACTGTCATCTGTGCGTTAATAAAAGAGTTTTTTGTTACAATAGTCCAAAGTTACTAACTGAAGAGAGCAGGAGAATGAAAACTCCTCATTGTACTGATGGAATGAGGGTAATATTGCGTTGGGTCACTTTGAGAGTCGAAACCTCGTCCAGAGATTGACAGCTTAGCTTTCTCAGTTAAAGTATATATCCAACTTCAAGGAGTTAATAGGCTGCTTCATAAGACGTAACCACACATTTTACGAATTATTATTGTGCAAGGTAGTAGTAATCACGAGCTTTTTAGTGATACTTTAATATGTTAAAATGCGTTTTGAGAAACTTAGCAGTTTAATCTCTCCGATAAGAGTAAAACTTTGTCATCTCAGACAAATAAAGCATTTGATCCTGGTTTTGCATACGAAGATCACCGAGTTCAACCTCTAGTTCCCAAAATAAAAATAATAAAACTTAAATGTGATATTTTTAGCATTAAGATCGATATCGGGCAAAAAATGGCTAACCTATGGCACGCGTGTGAACAGATGAAGTTTGGCAGATATTTCTGTGGCACACAGGAAGTGCATATTAAATTACTTTCATTAATTAACATAAATTGAACAAAACAGCTTTTAAAAAATTGAAGAAGAAAAAACTAGCAACCTTCTTTGGTAGATTAGGAGACAGTACGACTTTGGGAGATAATAAAGAGATTTCACAAATTAACGTTAGCTTCCGTAAGAAGGATTTTAAGTAATTGCGCAAGCTCGCGTGAAAAAATATCAAACTTAAGCAAGTAAAAATAAAAGATTTCACCAAAAAACCCGTAAGGTCAAAACGCTAACGAAGTGATGTATCGTTTTAACTTTAACTGAAAAATCAAAACAAGCATTTGCAATGGGGGTAGATGATCTCTTCGTTCAACCAATTGTTGAAATATCACAAATTTATCTATCTAAACTTCATTAATATATTTCTTCAAATTCGCATTCCATGTCCATGTTTTGAGTTCGAAGGTAAGCTTACACAGAAAATAACATTTAGCAGCTATAAGCAGCGCGCTTGTAGCTCTGTCTTTCACGCCAACATAGCACAACGATACGTAGCGTCTAAAATAAACGCTCTAAATAGTATTAAATGTTCGGCTGATTTTGACATTTAAGTGATAATTGAGAGAGCTGTTAAAGGCAACAAGTTATGATCAGATTATAAATTACGTGGCAGATAAGTCCCGCAGTGGACTGATCGTTAAGACACGGTTCCCAGCAGATCACCGAAGTCAAGCATCACTGGCTGAGGTTAGTGTGCGGGTGGGTGACCACTTGAATCAGTCTGTGTAGGGACCGAGGGTGTCCGGTATTGGTCCTCGTTAACTTGTGCTACCGCAAAGTGCTCGACTTCGCGCGCAGGTCGTCGGGTTACCGAAGCGGGGGTGCCATCCCCTCCGCAAAGGATCAAAATTGTGATGGCATGTCTTCGGATCATCCTCCGGGATGTTTCCCAGACCGTCGCCAATAGCCCAATGTGCAGCTCTAGTAGGACGTAAATTAACAGCAACAACATGGCAGATAAGATTCTGCAACAATTATCGCTCTGAATAGTATTAAATGCTCTAAGTTTTTAAATGTAATTATTTTGTATATGTTTACAATATTTAAAATTTTTTTTTTTAAATTCTGTCTATTTGAAGCGTTTTAAAAAGAATATGAAGACAATAAATTATTTCGAACTATATTAATTAATCTAATTTTTTTTACATTACAAAAATATTTAGAATTAATTACCTAAAATTATTTCTTTGCTTACTACAAAGGATATTCACTTCAAAATATTTTACCTTGGCCTTATCATAATCATAATTAGCTAAAGGAAATACTAAATAGAAATATTCTTGAAATACTGTTTATTTGATTTCCATTTCAAGTAATCCTGTAGTGGAATGATCGTAAAGAAACAGTTCCCAGTAGTACACCGAAATCAATGTTCCCAGTAGCATCACTGGGTGCGGTTAGTAAGCGGGTGGGTTATCACGTTGATCAGCCCGCGTAGGGGCTGAAGGTGAGTGGTATAAAACTGTTCTACCTCGTTAAACTGTTTTACCGTAAATTGGTCGACTTCGCAAGCAGGTCGTTGGAGCAGGGGAGCCTTCCCCTCTTCAGAGGAACAAAATTGCGATGGCGTGTCTTCGGATCATTCTCATGGATGTTTCCCTGACAGTCGCCAATAGCCCATTGTGCATGTCTAGTGTGACGTAAATAAAGTATCTACCTATCTACCATTTCAAGTAAGTAGATATTTAAACAAAGTATAGATGAACAATGTAATATTGCAGATCGGAATCACATTATAATGAGTTGGAGATTATTTTATAAAAATAAAAAACGACACACTAATCACCTAAAAATAATAAACCATAGTTAAATTAGTAGAGTTATCGAAAAAGGCTCGCCATCTATTACTGTGATGACATTTCAGGCATTACATATTTCATAGCTTTTAAAATTTCTTTAATTTCATGAATTTAATTTTTTAATCATTATTAATCTAAACTGAATTAAATTAAAACCAAGCATTTAATTTTTAATTACATTTTATAAAAAAGCAAAAATAAATATTTTATTTTCTTCTTAACAATCAATGTAATGACTAACTTTCTAATTCAGTGCAGTCTATAACTTATTAACTCACCGTCGCGTATCGAATATCAAAATTTAATTTGAACTTTAAGCTTCGTTTTTTCTCTAAAAACCAAAATCTTTCTGTTATAGGGTTAAATAAAGTTCTCACCGTTTTTTTTTTCCTTTGGGGGGGGGGAGAGATTAAACAGTAGCCAGATAATTCAAAATTTAATATTAATAACGCGGAGTTGGCTTTGTTTCTTGGCTATATCATCTATCGATAACTCGCCAACTTCGGATCTCTTCCCATGCTTCTAAGTGTCCTTTAGTAGCTATTCATCATTCATAGGTAATTTAAAACTCTTGGAGTTAAGACTAGAAGGAGGGGGGTTGGATGCTCGATAACCCTTCAGTCTGACCATTAATAATCACAATAGTTACAATGGTGATATAATAATGAATCTCTTCATCCTTAATAAAGGAAGATGACGCTTATTTTGTTATCTTCCTAATAAGGCCATATTTTTTTCTCATTTTAAAAACATTCCGTAAATAAAGAAGCAAATTAATGTTTGATAAATCTGTGGACTAATCCCACTTTACATCTAATGTAATGTGCAATGAGGAAAAAAACAGACTATTATTAACAACGTTTGATCTAATGATGGGATTTTCACTTTTTAGGACTCATTCTCAATGGCTCATAGGGATGACCTGAAATATGTCATATATAATGTACATATAATATTGCAAAATACAAAAGGTGAGCAAAAACGGTCAAATAAATCCTGAGAAAAGGAGTTTCAAAGAAGTCATACACATAAAATTTCCTTTCTCAGGAACAATTCGACCGATTTTGGCAAATTCTTTTATTTTGCTATATAGCATTACATTTTTTTTTAAATGAATCAAAGAATTATCTACCTTACATTTTAAAATTTTTTCGATCATTCTTAAATAAAATAGTAAAAATATTAAATATATGCTAAAATTTATTCTACGCATAGAATTATCTTCGGATAAACGAATTTTATAAGGGTGAGCAAAATTTTTTTAATTCGCTTAAAAAGTTCTTGAGATACGCAAAAATTAAAATTAGTATTAATGAGTCCAAACTTCGAACCGCTCTCCTGACCAAACTACGGGGACCATATTTCCGAGATTGCTGCTACCCCCCCTATATTTTGTTGATCTTAAATCCGAATCCGTCGAAAAAAAGGGATGTTTATTCAGACAAAGTACGTTTTTGTGTCTTATTTTATAATGTAGAGTTCGCTAGATCGAAGGGAATACCGAACCTGCAACCCGTCCTCGAGCGCATCCTGATATTCCTTCTGCTCTCGGAAATTAGCTGTAACCGACTGCAAGACACAAATGTCCTTTTTGCTATCACGCACTTTTTCCCAACATATATATATAGTATCTGTGAAATCACAAAGTATTACTACTACTACTCAGTGTGTTATACACTTTTTTTGTATTTTAATTTATTTTAAGTTAGTCACTCAGTTTTGTGACTGCATCTTTTTCCGGAAGATAAAACTTTTATTTTTATCTTCTGATTGTTATGGTGTTGTCTTTGGTTCCCGCAAATGTGAGAACGTTATATCTAGTTCCTACAATAACTTAAAATATCGTACCGCACTAATTAATTGGCACAATTGAGGTCACCTCCTCGAAATCATTAAGAATGAATCTGAAAAAGGGAAGATCCGAACATTAAATGAAAAGTTATTAAGAGTAAGTCCATTTTTCTGCACAATGTACAACAGAAATTTCCATTACTATAATCACACCTCCATAAATCATGCTTCCTCTCGAAAATTGGACTATTTTTTTTCACACTGACATAGTTAAATGATACAATAACACCAATATAGTTTAACTACTCATCTGACCAAAACAAAGATTAAATTAAAAAGAAATATTGTACAGAAAGCTTAACACTGTAATTACATCATAAATGTCGAGTAAATAAGCTGTTAACTAATTTTTTAAAGACATGATTTGATAATTAAATATAAGAACTAAAACCATGTAATGATGTGATAACCGAATTCCAAAACTGATATTAAACTACAATGTCGCAGATAGTTAAGTTAATATTATAGTTAAATATTATATTTAAATATTATTATGAGATATTATAGTTAAATAGTTTAGGTTGGTTAGGAATCTTAATAAGACTTTAAAATATTCTTTTACCAATATAGTTGATACGTTGTTAAAAAAGTGAATCGAATTAAACCAAACATATTTTGAAATAAAATGAAATTTTTTTGAAAGTGTCTAGCTAACTTATATTGTTGTATACGATATATTTTCTAAAAAAAAATAGGTGGTAATATTTCAGATTTTACAGTAGTTCCAAGTTGAACAGGAATCTTGAAAAAGACGCTAAAATATGCTTCCAATGATATTTTTAAATTACGCATTTAATAATAATGTTAAACATTAAACCGAACATATCCTAAATATAGTTTCACTTTTAGTAAAATACTCAATCAACCAACGTATGAGATACAATTCTTAAACTCTAATTTAAAGGATAATAATTTGGAACTTTACATCCAAAAAGTGATTAATCTGGTTAGGAATCTTACAAAGGAGCTGGAATTTAAAATAAATGTTAGAAAAAGAAAATTTTCCCTAATGATTTGTTTAAACTATTTCGTATGAAACAAAATGTGTCACAATGCAAAATTTGTTTGAGGGAAAAAACATGTCTAGACGTAAAAAGTTGATTATGATACAAAAATGTTTACAAAAAACAGATTTAATTATATTTATAAAAATTCTATACTTATAAAAACTTCTATATCTATTCAAAATAAACACCTGAATTAGAACGAAAAAAATGGACTAATATAATAGTTACATTCCATTTAATGAATCAGTCAGGATTTCATGACAAGGAAATTGATCTTTTTTTCCTTCAAAAAAACACAAGTAAAATAGAATTTATAACAATCTAAACTACATTTAAATTTTAAAATTTATTTAAAAAAATAACAGGAAAGGAAGTTGAAAAAAATAACTTACTGTTTTTGAACTTTTAATATAACTTAATTATAGTTGCGAAGAGTATGTTATTATTAAATATCACAAAACAAAAATGGTATCTGATAATAAATTTATGCGAGAAAATATTTTTAAGTACACAAACATCAAGTTTATTTTAGAAAAATTATAGTAAATGTAGGGCAAAGTCAACACTTTTAGACAAATACTATGCGTTTAAGCGTGAAAGTAATTCGAGAAGAAAATTAATATTTATTTTTCTATATTAACCTCAAAAAACATCTTTAAAATATTTTAAACTGCTTCTTATTTATTCACAAGAAAATTTACTTTATTTACTTTTACTTGAATTTATCGTTGTTTCTTGATTATGCCAACCATCTTTTCTTGTAAATTTTTATTTTTCCAGTTTTTTTAATTTTATTTTATTCATCGTTTATTGCGTGAATACGCTTAAAAGGAACTACAATTTCCATACTCACCGATTTATAAATATTAAAATGTTGATCTAAGCGAAAATAATTATCCGTACAGAGCTTTTAAATTTCCATATTATTATTCTTTTTTAAAAAAAATATTTTCTTTTGTTTTCTTTATGCCATACATATTTTTATTTAATGCAACAAAAATTAGATTTTATCTACGAGTTATTTCTAAAACTGCGGTTCCCTATCAAAACACGTTTAAATTGATCGCATAATGAACCATTTTATTATTATGTTAAGGTTAACGAATGAAAAACATCTTCTTTTTTTATTGCACAAAGAGGATTAGATGGAAAAACATTTTTGATCTCTTTGGCAATGTTTTCTCTAGAATTTTAATAATATTCGGAATAAGTTTTTATTAAGAAATAAAAAAAACAGAAGAAAAAAAATGGCACATTTAAAAAACTGAGTTTCGTGAAAGGCTTAAAAGGAAAGGCTTTATATTATGCGTCTCAAGTTCTTTTATTCAGCTGAAAGTATTGATATTTGCTAATAATTAAGCACAATTACACAATATGTAACATATGTAAAAATACATAATTAATAATGCATGTAATTAATATTAGATGCAATTTGGTATGTAATTTAATATGTTGTATTATTGGAAGATTTACAAAACACTTGATCGTTCAGGTTTTCCCAAAAATGTCAGCTTTCAATGTTTTTAGCAATAAATATATTACTACGACATCTGAATTTATCTGCATTCTACAAAACTCACTGTCAATTATTAAGATGCGGGCAACTCCCCATATGTGAGAAAAAAAAGTTCAATACCCGCAATTGCAACAAACCTGAGCAAAATTTGTTGAAATGACAGTTAATTTATTTATTTTATAAAACTCAATTTTGTGTACACCCCTTCCTCTATGGTGGTTACAGCAAAAGAATACGGACCCAAAAGTTCTAGATTCGCATCTAGTCAAAGATCTTAGACCCCAGTAGAAGAACATTTCTCTTACACTTTCGCGGACAACAAACACGAAGCTCTCGCATTACTCGACAGATGGCAGTACTTAACTTTTTCGCTTGTTCCATGTTTGCAAATCGCATGAGACTCAAGCAGAAGATAACTTTTACGATCCATCAAAACCAATTTTCTTTTTCTTTATATACCGTTGACCTTAATATATATTATCAAAATTAACTAAGCATCATTGGCGTCATTAATAACTAAGCGATTGTTTAACCTTTCATGAAACGAAGTGAAACATCTCTATTAATTTTGTTTTTTATTTCTCATTTCATTTTTTTGTTGCTTCGCTTAGAAACCGAAATTAAGTAAACATAATTGGCTTCAATATTTGCATGGCGATTTTCTACGCTGTTCCTAAATAACTTTGCACTATTTCTCCATTAATTTGACTATTTAGAACATATTATATAGCTGATTTTTTTTAGTATTTTTTATCATTAAGTTTGGTCTGATATCGTTTGATAAGCACTGATATCGTTAATATCAGTGCCTATTTTCTTTTTCTTCATTTACTTTCATACCACAACTGAATAAGTTTAATTGCCTGATAAATCTTGGTAATGTGTCTAATGGACACTGTTGTGTATACAAAAACGAAATAGAAATCTGTGGAATCTGTACTGGGACTGCGAGTGAAAATCAACTACTTTAACTGTCAAAACTTCTTTAATTGTCTAATGAAACTTACTGGTATATATGTTGCATAATTTTTAGCTACGTTCTGTTTCTTGCAGCTGTCAAACAGATTTTCTTGTTCTGCTTTCCTTACTAGTGGTTTGTTAGATTTCAAACATAAATACAATAGGTGGACATCAATAAATACCTTGTAAGATAGTGTTTACCAATTTAAAATCTGTAAACTTTATTTCTTTTTTTTAATTATTTGAAATGAAAAAAAAAGTTTAAACATGGTTTATAGCTACGTTCAATAATAAAAATATAAACTTTTTAATTGAAATAAAAAAGGTATACAAATGATAGCTAAAGTATAATTATAAAAAATAACTTTTCGTATTTATGAAAGAAAATATTTGTATATTTCTAGCTCATTAGAAAAGCTTTTCGAAATTTTATATCTACTCACATTAAGATCAAAGTTCAGTGTTTTAAATATATATATTTTTTATTTAAAAAGTCTGGAGTTTATTATTCTTTTGGCTTTTATAGTTAAACATATTTTTCCTTATCTTTTTAATGCACTTTTCTCGAAGTAAAATATTTTGATAACAATCTTTTTTATTATTAGCGCTAATTATGCTTGCTGCAAAGTCAAGAGAAAATGTTGGTTTTTTATGCGTTTGCTCATTTTTATGACGAATAGAATTTGAATTTTTTTAAGAATACATGAAATAATTTGCACAGTTTCTTCAGTTTGAGAAGAAAGCATATTTTATTTTGTAATTAAATCTAACTATCTTTTCTTAGATACTTTACTATATGCATCGATTTATGACACAACTAAAGTTTTTAACATCTCTTTTTGTTTCACAAGTAATCTCATGTAATATATTCTGACACCTCATGAGATTTAAAACGTGGAGTTTTCTGTAATTTTTATACAGTTTAATTCTAAACGAAAATATTTATATTAAAGCAGTGGGATTTGTTACAATGGTAGACTTTGTATTTTCCTTTAAAAAAAGCGTGCTTAAAATTAATCTGAAAATAGGAGGCAAAGTTACAAGTTCTACAATTTCTTTTAAAGTACTATTTAAATTTAATGCAAGTAAATTTACATCTCTTAAATTTACCTGAGCATAAGTAAATTTAGAGTTTGAAACATCTCCTGTTAAATTAATATTTCAAATTTACGAGAGAGAGAGAGAACGTTATCTAAATATCATAAATTTGTGAGAAGTAATTCCTAAATATTATAAAAAATCTTTAAACAGCTATTTTTTTCTAATTAGCTATATTATGATAAGCCCAGTGGCTGAGTGGTAGCTCTTCACACTCCCGTGCCACAGGTCCTGGGTTCAATCCCTGCGCCGGGCAAGGTTGATTCAGCCTTTCATCCAGTCAGTGGATCGATAAATGAGTACCAAGCATGCTTGGGAACTTAACACTGGGGGTTTCGCTTTCTGCTGACCACCTGAACATCTGCTCCTGCAGTCCATAGCCGACGATCAAGAAAACTGAGATGGGCAAAGTAGGCCATGGCCCTCCATGGGCAGTCGTGTTACTGGGTTTAGTTTTAGATATTATGATACTTGTTGAACACCTGTTTTTCAAACGGAGTAAAATAATATTATTAATCAATTCCGCGAAATTGGTCATGTCCAGTGTTAAAATGCCTGTCCCTTCTTATTTACTGATAAGATGCCCTTTTGTGGGTCAAAGCCTTCAATAGAATCTTTTTTTCCTACCTTCGGCTGGATGTTCCAGTTTTTCACTTTCAGTGCTTTAAAATGAAATTCTCATTAATGCAGTTTGCCCACCTTAGTCTGGGCTTGGGCTGGCCTCCCGTTCAAGTTCCAATCTGTTTAAAATGAAAGATTCTTGATGTTAAGAAAGATTGGTCCTATTAGCCGATGTTTACAGTAAATTTGATAAGATTTACTTTAATGCGGTAAAGGCGTGTAAAAAGTCAATAAGGTTTTTATTACTATTATTTGTTGCCCTTTTTGGTAATTAAATTATCAGAAAAGGCAAAAACTGTTATAGAAACCCAACTCCGCAGATTAGTGGATTACTATATTTATAATTCAGCACTGAAAACGCTATTGATTGCTGCTAATTCATGCTCTTAATTAACCGTAATAAAGCAGTTTTCATTGATACTAATACTACAGGGTGTTTCTCAAAGACCGCTTTTAATATATATTTTAAAATTCCATAACAGAAATAAAACTATTCACTGGGGTTCACATAATAGTGCTTGACCTGGGAAAAAGTATAAACGCTATTGAAATTTGATAAATTACAGCGAGAGAAGACAGGTGTAATAAACATCAAATTATGTTTCATTGAAAGTTGAAACAAAGGTGTTTGTAATAATTATTTTTTAACTCTTCTCTGTTTCCTCTGGCAATGAAACCTGTTTTCTTGTTTACTGCATCCGTTTCCTGGTTTGTGAATCTCCCGATTTTAATAACGTTTTAATCTTCGCTTAAATATTAAACAGTGATCTCCGATCTGTCACTGTTTTTCTTTTTTATTTCCCATAAGGATTCTAAGAATACACATTACGTTATTAACATTACAAAATTCTCTGAATTAAACCAACTTGCGGGTAAAATAGAAATTCTCTTTGACTATGGACTTAGTATGAAAGGAATAAATAATTCATATTTAGTATACGATAGTTCTAACTTTCCTTTTAAAAAATATAACTATCTCGAAGAAAAATATTTTGATTCATAATCATAAAAATAGAAAGATATTTTCTAAGATAAAATAATTTTCTTTGTTTGAAAGGTTTTAGATTAATGACGCAGAAACTATTTCGGGGATGTTTTCTGCTATACAGTCCTATTCCTTATGATTAGACACAAGCGTCGATTAGGGATAATCTCCTCTTCTCTTTAAATGTGGAGAGTGGTATTATGAAAGAACGCAATAATAGAAGTTTCATACAATTTTTCCCATCTGATCCTAATCGAGATATTTATTTATATTCCAGTTCGGTGAAAGGATATCAATGTTATCTTAGAATGAGGAATAGTTTATGCCTACCATTTTATGAATCTAACATGGAAACATATATTTAAAAAAATGAAATGTTTTATTACTTTTGATATAATGATTAGTTTTATATGCGTTGACATGCATATTTAATGATTTGAACTTTAAATATATTAATTAGTTAATATATGCTAATATGTTTGATGTGAATACCTTATGCAAGTTATTTCGTATGGTATACACTTAATTTTAAACGAAGTTATTTCAAATGAAAAAGTACGTGATTTGAACGAAGAAGATTAAATAGTTTTTTAAAAGGAAATTTATTCAAAAGTTTTATTGGGGATTGTCCAAATGATTAAAACATTTGGTTATGGAGTTCCTTCTATAAAGTAATAGTTATCTTTGATAATTTAGTCAGAGTAAGTATTCATCGAAATAAAATCAGCTTGTTATTAATATTTGGACAATTACGGAAATTTAATGTCTGAAAAATTTACCCTCATTTGCTATAATTATTCTGAATTGTAATTTTGAATCGAATAAATGCAATTATATATGCAGATATTTCCAAAAACATTGCCTTTAATATACATTTATATATCTTGTTTAACCACTTCACAATTATTTTGTAAAATAATGAAAAAAAATTGAGTTATTTCGGGTTTTCAAGTTAATGTGTTCAAAGGAAGGAATTTATACAAATTATTGAAAGGTAAATTGCAATATTTATTCCAGGAAAAAAATGATTTAAAAACTAATACGAATTATTTGCAAGGAAGTCGGGATTAAAAGTATCAAATCCTGTTTGCTTGCAAGAGGAAAAGGATATGATACTGAAAATGATTACAAGAAAAATCTTCAATTTCCTCCATCAATAAAATTCGTTTTTATGTGTTATAACCCCGTCAACCACTATGGTAATTAGCTAGATTTCGATATTTTTTTATATCATTGCTTTAATATTAGTTTGAGATCCATAATGTGACAAAGTAGACTGAAACTTTTCAAGAAGCTAATAACAAATAAAAAAATTTTAAAAAAACAATTATGGATATTTTTTGAAGCAGATATTCATGAACTAAGACAAAAATAACTTCTAAAAGATTTGAATATAGTGCAGCGATTTTTAGATAGAGGGCGCATTTTTGTTCCATTTCAAAGTTTAAAAATTTGTTCTCTTATATCAATATGATGTTTTGCTGATATTTTAAAAATGTCATATGGTAGATTTTATTCATAGAAAGTTATTGAAATTTTGTGATTTGATTCTCAATTATTTTACTTTAATTTATAGAAGCTCTATTTTCAGTACGAGACTTTTGCAATAGATGGCACGCTAATTTTTTTCTAGTGTTTCTTTTTTTTGCTTGGTGTTTAAAAATTACGTTATCTTACTTTGACATGTGATTTGTTTGATGGTTTCATTCAAAAAAATATTGTAACGTGATTAACATTCCTTAAAAGATTAAGCGATTTAAAAAATATGTCAGTTGCTCTAATTTAATTTGCAGACTTTTCTATCTGCGATGCCATCGATTGGAATGAGTTTAAACTGAAATAAAAATTCCGTGAGAAAAAAATTATAATTTACCATATAAATTTGAGAAAAAGAGGTTTTTTAAAAAAAAATTAAAACCGTTTTTTACGTGACAAATTTTTTGAAAACCATATGTGTAATTTAGATCAACCTGCAGAAGAAATATTACTAAATTGCAAAATGTTTCAAAATAACTCCCACAATATGAATTTAGCCCATTTAACATATTACATTGTCTTTCAAAATGCTCATATAAAAACACCTTTTCTTAAAAATAAAAAAACGTACCAAACATTGCATCATTACGGTTTGTTTAAACAAACAGTAAAGATGCGGTGACGGCCACTAAGAGTTCTTAAATCCTGAAAATATTTAGATAATATTAAATTAAAGCATGCACGATTACTTCCATATCAAAAAAACATTAATAGGTTATTAAAATTAGAGATAAAAATGATTTGTATGAGAGTAAGAATGCATCTAGTAATTTAATTACTGGTTTAGCCTTGTCAAAACATTTCGCAATTCCTCAGCAAATTGAAAGATCTAATTACTAATCTGTGTGTGGTAAATTAAATTAAATCAATAAAGGAAAAGGGGTGAAATACTAATTAATAATTACTAATAAAATGTCATTAACATAAGGAACTTAATGAAAAATAATTAAGAGTCTTGTTCGACAAGGAATAAAAAATTATTTAGCAATAAAGTTTGAGTTAGCGTTATTTATTTGCTTAACCATATTTATTTTAAGCTTCTTTAGATGAAACTATTTTATGAATAAGTTTTCTTAAATGTTTGTCCGTGTTTGTTTATTGCGCTATTTTTTCTCATTAAATTTTAGTACTGTCTTTTAACGACAACATTTAAACGGAGGGCGTGAATCAATAAAAAGTTAAGCCGGACTAATGTATTGTTTAAGTTTCCAGTCCTAAGTGTCCCGCAGTGGACTGATCGTTTAGACACGGTTCCCAGCAGATCACCGAAGTCAAGCATCACTGGCTACGGTCAGTGTAGGGGTGGGTGAACACTTGGATTAGTCTGCGTAGGGACCGAGGGTGTGCGGTATTGGTCCTCGTTAAACTGTGCTATCGTAAAGTGCTCGACTTCACACGCAGGTCGTCGTGCTACCGAAGCGGGGGTGCCATCCCCTCCGCAGAGGATCAAAACTGTGATGGCATGTCTTCGGATCATCCTCCGGGATGTTTCCCCGACCGTCGTCAATAGTCCATTGTGCAGCTCTAGTGCGACGTAAATTAACAACAACAACAAGTTTCCAGAATTTCGACAACGTAAGAACAACAGCAAGTACAAAACGTATTTGATATTTTCAAAGTTAGACTCAAGTGAAAATTGAAAATTTGAAATTCTTGTCTTTTTTTTTTTGTTTCATTACTTGTTTGAAATCTCAAAGATTTTTTACAAAAATAAATTTGTTAGATGGGACTGAGTTCAAAATCCAGAAGGCTACGGAGCTGTACATTGGTAGCCGTATGCTCAAAAAGGGGTCGGCTGCTCAACTACAGTTATAAAATTTTAAAAAAAATATTTGCATCGACAATATATTTAAGCTTTTATTTAACTTCTGTAAAAAAATGCGAATCCTGTGTAAATATTACATGAGTTATACAAATGCGAATATTGATTCGTTTTCCACGAAATTAAACCACTTAGTCTTCTAAAAGTAGAGGTTGATTCGGCAGTAATATGAGTTGTGTTGAAGAAAACTAACTTAATAAGAAGTTTAACAGTATGCTTAATATAAAAGTAATAAAAAGAACAAAAGTTTGATATTGAGTTGTAAAATCCTATACATTGTAAAAACTGTGTTATTATAAACCTCAGATGCATTTAATTTGTTCTTGAATTATTTTCGCTTATCTTGGCAGGCATGTAGAAGAACGTCAGACGGTAGATTTTGTTATAACCTAGAAGATGAAAGTTTGATTTCGCCTCGGACAATGCTGTGGATGCTGGAAATTTCTGTGGAATTACATTCCACAGAAATTTAATTAAATTGTAATACAACGGTATGCATGCTTTTTAGTTGTTTAACGAGGATAATTATGTTCTCTCAAGTAAATGAATATAATTGTAATAAATAATATGATACTATTTAATTGTTAATTTGAGTATTATTTAAACATAATTATTGAAACATAATTAGTTAGTACAATATCTCGACTGGTGGAAAAATTAAGTAATCTACCCCCCTCCGCACCTTCCCAGTGTATACGTATTCAATAGGACAAATACATACTGATACCAGCTGTAATACAAGAGTACCGATTTGCGAACACGTCCCAGTCATCTTGGTAAGCTAGATTCAAAAACATAGTTCCATATAAACTGTTAGATTTTTCATTCTAAAACTACTGTAAAATAACCGGCCGCGAAGTCTTTCCATCCGATTAACCGTAAAGTTTACTGTAAAGATCAGTTACGTATTTTGAAACCGTTTACAACTGGCATGGTTATAAAACCATGAATAAAAACTATGCGATTTTTTTAACCATTTACAACTCGTATTGTTTTAAACCGGTAAAAAAGAAATTTAACTGTGCGCAGGAGCTAGGCTTTTCGTTAGGTAATGCTTATTGAAGAGTGCAGGACACTGGAAAATCTTCATGTGTTGAAGGGAATATAGAAATACAGGGTGTCTATAAAAGAACTCCGGGGTTTTAAAAATTCATATCTCACTAACTATAAAAGATAGCAAAATTTAGTCGATTTCTCAGAAAAGAGTAGCTCAAAAAGTTTTACTCATACCAATTGGGAATATTTGTATCAACTGTTGGCGACGCTGCAGGGCGTTGACCTTGAAATGACGTCGCGAAATTTGAAATGATGGCGACTCCGCAACAAAAGGCTCAATGTCTTATTTGGCTCATAGAAACGAAGTCTTTAGTTACCGTACCAAAGTGCAGAGAAAATTCGTGATGTTCAACATCTCAGGGAACGAATAGTCAATTGTGTGGCAACCGTCCCCCCAGACATGCTCGCCAGGACATGGGAAGAGGTAGAATACCGTTTAGACGTCTGTCGTGCCACTAACGGGGCGGAATAGAACTTTACTAAGTGTTAAAAAAAAATTGAAAATGTAAGCTTTTCTGTCATGTATAAAACATGTATGTATGTTTTTATTTCATTAAAATATTTTGCCTCAAAACCCCGGAGTTCTTTTATAGACACCCTGTATTGTGGTGTCGTTGTTGGGACCCGAACCCCAGTTTTGTCGGTCAGGAAACTGACAAATTAAATTGTGGTAATCGTATAATCGGAAAATATTGTGGTGTCAAGGTTGGGGCCCGATCCCCAGTTTTGTCGGTCAGGAAACTGACAAATTAAATTGTGGTAATCGTATAATCGGAAAATATTGTGGTGTCAAGGTTGGGGCCCGATCCCCAGTTTTGTCGGTCAGGAAACTGACAAATTAAATTGTGGTAATCGTATAATCGGAAAATATTGTGGTGTCAAGGTTGG
>NC_092210.1:10928392-10930815 GCF_043381705.1 Parasteatoda tepidariorum
ATAAGGAAGCAGAAATGATTTTCCTTAATGCGTAAGGATACAAGGAATGTACGAATGTGCCTTTTTACTTCAAATCTATGTTGGTATAAAACGTAAGAACGCATAGTTTTGCGTGACCTTTTCATAATGATGTGATCCAAATAAGCTGTGCCGGAATTGTTCGGAGGCTTGTCCATTCCCCTCCCGTAGGGAGCGTGGACGTCAACTGTTAGCAATACCAGCCTACATTTAATAAACCTGTTTAGAACGTAGGATGGCTTATGACTGCAATTATTTCAAGCTAAATACAACACTAATAACAGGGTTGGAGCCCTGTTATTACATATATATATATATATATATATATCAGTGCTAAATTTTTGTCACTTTTGTTGATTTGTCTATTGCCTGAAAGAATACTAAACATTCAATTTATTTAAACTAATAATAAACAGAACTTATATAGCTGAAAATTATGTCATAATTTAACAGTAACAACAAGCAGCTTAGTAGCTTTCTTTTTTGACCAAAAACGGAAAAGTATTCTTGCTTTTTTTTATGCACGTTCAAACATACATCAAAGGCGTTCTGTTGGATACGGAACTGGACCCTTAACCTTCACGGACAAAGTATCCCTAGTTGAAAGTACTGGATACCTGTCTCAAATATTTATATTTTGTTTTGTAATAAAATTTTAATTTATAAAATCGAAAATAATTATTAATTTATTTTTCAGTAAAATTAATCAGCTTTTATCACAAAGAAAGACTTTAATCCATTCAATTTCGAATGATTTTGGACCATGGACTTCCGATAACATATTTATTTATTTAGGACTTATCTACATGAACGTCAGCTAAAATAGCTTGTTTTATGTTCCTGAAGAAGTGTAATAAAATATCAGTTAACTACGAAAAAGAAAGATAAAACTTACTGCCTAAGATCCTTTTAAGATAGCACAACAGAAAAATGAATCGGAGTTTTAACAATTTATTTTAACTCTGTTTAGTTTAATCTCTGACTCAGTATTAGTACTGTTTTATCCAATGGGTTTATCCTTTATCATAATCGTGAAAATCAACTTGATGGTAGATTTTAAATTTTTCATTAAGGGATATAAATTGTAGACAATTTTTATTTCCATAACAGATTTCTGAACAGGATTTATAAAGAAACACGTTTTTACTTCAATTTAATTATTGACTTTTTATTTATTATCAGTTTTGTTTTAAGAGCAATGCATAAAATTTAAAATATAGTTATATTTGGGATATAATAAAATTTAAAATATAACATTTAGAATATAAAATATGTAAAATTACTTCAAAAGTACGTTTTTTTAAATAATTCAATTTTAATTAAGATCGTTAATAAGAGAATTCAAATTTCCTTGAAAGAAAAATATTAAATTCTGCTATGAAGTTTTCAATTTTCTAAAGTTGGTTGAGATGCTCATGTTGATGTACAGTGCGCCAATAAAAACGAACCACCTTGAATAACTTTCGATCTAATGATTGGATCTTCACGATCTTCATGCTCTAAGACTCAATCTAAATAGCTCGAGGGGATGACCTCAAATATGCTTATTAATGATAAAGGCAGACGATATTTTGAGTTGCAATATCAGACACAAAAACCTACGAGGGTTGCGATTTATATTTCTGGCCTTGGCAACAGTAAGCGTTGCTAGGCGACCGCAGACGATTTTAATCGAAAGTTTGATATTTTTAAACATAAATTCAGCAGACAATTTACCATTATAGCTTCATTTGTGTTGTTGACAGTAAATTGAAAAGTTCTTCTCTTTCAAAAAATGGAATTGAATCGTGAACATTTTCGTGCCATTATTTTTCATAACTTTCGACGTGGATTGTCAAGACAAGAGTGCTTCGATGAACTTAATTCTTTATTCAGCGATAAAGTGCCATCCTACAGCACTGTAGAAAATAGGCATAACGAATTTAATCGTGGTCGATGTTCGATCCAGGACGAATCCCGTGCAGGTAGTCCAAAATCCGTTGCTTTGCCAGAAAAGATCGATGCTGTGCGAAAACTGATAAAGCAAGATCGTCATGTGACGTACCGTGAGATAGAGGCGTCTTTGGACATTAGTATGACTAGCATAATTAAAATATTGCGTAATCTCAACATTTGAGCGTAAAAAAAATTTGTTCGCGTTGGATCCCGCATAACCTGACAAACGCTCAAAAAAGGCTCGTGTCGATTGATGCAAGGAAATGTTGGAAAAATACGTTCAAAGTACATCAAAGGCTGTGTATAACATCTACACAGGTGACGAATCATGGATCTATGCATATGAGCCGGAAACAAAACAGCAATCAACTGTATGGGTCTTCCAAGACGAGGCAAAACCAACAAAAGTTGTTCGAGGAAGAAGCACATCGAAACAAATGATTGCCTGTTTCTTCGGCATTAACGGTCAT
>NC_092210.1:10931001-10986456 GCF_043381705.1 Parasteatoda tepidariorum
GAACAATAAAAAAGGGGGGAAGTGGGTCATCCGCCGTACAGCCCTGATTTGGCACCCAATGACTTCTTCTTATTCCCACACATCAAAAATAAATTACGTGGGCATCGATTTTCGACCCCCGAAGAAGCGATTGATGCATTCAAATCATATGTTTTGGAGTTATCTCAATCGGACTGGAAAAAGTGCTTTGAAAATTGGTTCAAACGCATGCAAAAATGTATTGATCATCATGGAGAATATTTTGAAAAACAATAAAACCAATTTCGATCCTACATATTTGATTTTTCATTATTAGGCAAAAAATATAAATAGCAACCCTCGTACCTTCTCTGAATAAACATACCTTTTTTTTCCAACGAATTCGAACTTCTGGCCCCCAAAATATAAGATATATCCCCAATTAGGGAAATATGGTCCCCATAATTTGGTCATGAGAGGAATCCAAAGTTTGGACCCCTTAATGTTAATTTTACTTTTTTTGTGTACTTCGCCATATCTCGAGAACTTTCTAAGATAATTGAAAATTTGTTTGCACACAATTATGAAATTTGTTTTTCCAAGCATGATTATATTCAAAATATAGCTTTTAGTACATATTGATTGTTTTATTTAATAATGGTGGTAAAAATTTTGACTTGTAAGGTATAAAATTTTTTGCGTCATTTTAATGTTCGTAACTTTATACAGCAAAATAAAAAAAAATTTTTTTGAAATCCTTGGAATAGTTCTTGAGAAATTGAATTTCAACTATACGACTTCTTTAAAATTCAATTTCTCAGGAGCTATTCGACGGATTTTTCTCAAACTTTGCATTTTGTCATGCAATATTACATAACTTAAAACGACGTAAAAAAGTTAGACCTCATAATTCAAACTTTTTTCAACAATTAATGAAAAATAATAAATATTTACTAAAATTATTTTTTATCGCGGAATTATCTTTGGATAAGCGAATTTAAAACTACGATCAAAAATGTTTTAATTCGCTTAAAAAGTTCTCGAGATATGGCGAAAAAGAAAAAGTAACCTTAAGGTATCCAAAATTTAGCCTTTGTGTTTGATTTCGTAACTTAAAATATCGTCAGCACTTATTAATTAGCATATTTGAAGTCATGCCCTCTAGTCATTAAGATTGAATCCTAAAACCTGAGGATCCGATCATTAGATCAAAAGTTACTCAGATTGGCCCGTTTTCTTTGTCGCACTGTACGGTGCAACAAAATATGAAAATCGTGAATAACTTTTGATCTAATGATCGGATTTTCCCTCCGATGCTGGGATTCAATCTGTCTTAATGGTACGAGGACTTAATCATCAATACGCTAATCAATTAGTGGACGCGACATTTAAGTTGCAAAATCAGACCCAAAACTCTACTTTGTCTGAATAAACATACATTTTTCTTTTGACGGTTTCAAACTCTTCATGTTGAAAAAAGGGGAGCAGCCTTAATCTGAAAGGCATGATTCCAATAGTTTGTGTATTCAGGAGAGCGGTTGAAAGTTTATTTTAATTCCAACTTAAATTTCACGTTTGCATATTTATACATGTCTTCGGAATTAATAAAGCGGAAAAAAATATTTTTGCGCAAGACTGTAAATACCTCTTAAGTCATGTGTTATGTTTTATTATTTATTTCCAGGGGGTTAAGCCGCCTGTTTGCTGACACTCCCCAACTCCGATGATTGCTTCGCAATAATTGCTGGTTTTTGGCATAAAACAGTTGAAATTATTCACTTAATAGTTTATGTACTAAAAAGAACACTTGTGCCTCCACTACTCAAATGCAAATATTTCCCTTGTGATACTATTGAAATCTGTATGTGAACATGAATCATTTTTTTAAGTAATAACTTTTTGGAATAATATTTAAAATTAAAAGTATATTTTTATAACAAATTTGGTGAGTCTCTCATTTGTAATTAAATATTTTTGCTTACCAAATGGACTGATGTATATTTTAAATAAAATTTTTGAATTCATCACTTTACGCATGAATCTGAAAGTAAAGTTTTAAATCATTTACCAAATCTTTTTAACCGTAATTCATAATTGTATATTAATGTAATTTGTACCAAAAAATAACAATTATAAAACAGTTAATAAGATGATACAACGATTTAAACAACTTTAACTTAAAATGTAACGTAGAATAACATTACTTTAATAATAATAAGTTGTTGTTGTTGCTAATTCCCATCTGGTCTGACGGGGTCAGACCAGATCAATGAATCCGTTGATATTAAGAAAATCCGAAACCAGAATGGGAGAAGAATGAATAATAATAAATAAAACAATCCTCCAAAATTCTTAATTTAGAAATCAAGCAAAACCAAATACGTCATAATAGAAGTACATGTAATTTTAATCTTTAAATTAGGGAAAGAAAAATATTTATAAAAAAAAAAATTGTCTTATAATCAATTTTATACGTGAGGACAACCAAACCAAAATGAAAATTAATGTGGGAAAATGTGATTTCCAGGCAGTAAAAACGTACTGACAACAATAGAAAACTGAGAAACCATGGATTTTGACTTATAATAAGATAATAAACAAAAATTAATTTTGAAATAAACTAATTTTGAATTTTTTATTTCTGAAAAATTAATTAAAATTGAATCTGAAAAATTAAGTACTGAAAAATTAATTTTGAAATAAACTAATTTTAACACTCTAATTTAACATAGGACTAAATGGTATAATCCAAAACTTAATGGCTCAACTTATAAAAATATTTTAAAATTATGATTTCTTTGAGATGGCGAAATTCAAAAACTATAAATTTTTTTATTGTCTTCATGGCCAAACTACGTTTAACATATTTTCCAGATTGCTGCTTTCTATTTTTAGGGTTCAATATTTATTCAGAGGAAGTACGTTTTTATATCTGACTTCTTAACTAAAAATACCATTTTCAGAACTTTACAATACTTATGGTTAGTTTCTGGAAGTGTTATGATTGTGACCCAGCACGGACATTAAATGAAAAGTTACTCCCAATTGCTCTACTTCTTATTCTGCGCTGTGCATATGTATCTTGAAAATTGAAAAAAAAAAATAAAGATCTCTTGTTAAGGTTTATATAATTACTACGGTAAATTCATTCAAGCCAGCATCATAATCTTTTTACTCAATGAATTAAACTATCGAAAAGTTAATTGCTTCTCTCAACCAGGGGCGTACGCAAGGGGGGGGGGTTAGGGGTTTAAATACCCCCCTTGAGCTCAGACAAAGTGAATTTACAAAATAATACAGACAGAAATAAAACTTTCAGTAGAAATTATGCTGGCTATTATTTTTTAAGACTATATATTTCTATTTACCTTATGCCTACTTTTTTTTCTCACGGTATTTCTCAGAATACTGAAAAAAACATTTACTATAATAGAGGTGTACTTTTGAAATCAAATTCACGTGATACTGTTACGGGCGAGCCCCGATCGCTGGTTCCTTTCTGTCCTGTCAGTCGCGATAGTTTTCGAGACTAGCTGGCATTCGCGAGGTCTGGAATCCTAGACGTTCTGTCGTCTTTGAGACAATTCGAGAATTTTGTAGATGCGGTAAAAAAAATTATATGAAAGGGGGAACGGAGTACAGTGGAGTTAGTTAGTCAGACTAAGAGATCTGCCGCTTGTCTTTCGGAGCTTGTTTCTAAATCTGTTTTTTTTTTGGAGACACTGTGCTCGTTGAAGTTATTCATTTCAGCTCGAAACTTTGAGATCGCAGCTTAGCGGATATTTCTGTGCCAATATATATGTATATATTTTTTCTGTTCTTGGATCTTTAGGATGTCAAAACGCATGATTTTAACAATTTTTAATTACTTTGAGAAAAAATCACGACCTGAAATTAGTGAGGTGACAGCATCTAGTACCAATGTAAGTTTTTCTGTTGAACAGAAATGTGATACTTCCGTTGAAGAAAACGTTTCTAGCGTAACAGAATCTGATGAATATGAAAGCGGCCCTCAAAGTGTTACTTCCCACCCATATGACATTGGACTCTTTTCAGAAGATAATACACGCGAGGTTAAAAATATGTATATATTTAAAAATGTTTGGGAACCCAATCCAACATTTGTTTTTCCTGAGAAAGGAAAAAGAAAATTGAAATTTCAATACAAATGGCTTTATCGCTGGAAATGGCTTGCATATTCAGAGGTTAAGGGTGGTGCTTTTTGCAAATTTTGAGTACTTTTCGCCCCAAGTGGTGCCGGTTCTGGAAAGCAACCTTTAGGCCAACTGTACAATGTAAAATTTGACAACTGGAAAAATGCTGTAGAGCTATTTTCTGAACACGAGAAATGTCTTTCTCACAAAACACAAAAAATCGATCGAAACTGCTGGGACATTAAACGATATTTTACTTGGAAAGATGAAACCTGTGGATGAACAAGTTGGCAGTGCAGCAAGCAGAAGAAAATTAGAAAATAGTAAAAACATTACTCCAATCATTGAAACCATCCTATTTTGTGGAAATCAAGGTCTCGCTCTAAGAGGACATAAGGATTCGGGAATAATTTCTGAACAACCAGGTGAAGAGAACGACGGAAATTTTCGGGCATTGCTTTGTTTCCGGAGTAAGAACGATTCGACTCTTTAGAACATTTTAGAGTCAAGCAGAAAAAATGCTCAGTATACCAGCCCTCGATTTAAGAACGAAGTTATTGAGGTTTGCAATATTTTAATCCTGCAAAAAATAGTCAGCAAGATTAATGATGCAACTTGATTTTCCATTCTTGCAGATGAAACAACTGATATTGCAGGTATAGAGCGATTATCGTTATGCGTTCGATATGTCGATAAAGAAAATTTTAACGTCACCGAACAGTTTTTGCAATTCATTCCGGTGCATGACTTAACCGGAAAAGCAATAGCATCAACAATATTAGACCAATTACAGTCTATGAAAGTTGATATGAAAAAGTTACGGGGACAGGGGTACGATGGTGCTGCATCAGTGAGTGTAAAAATTAATGGTGTACAAGCCCACGTAAGAAGTATTGTCCCATCAGCACTCTATGTACATTGCTCTGCTCATAGCCTCAATGTGGCTGCATCAAATGCAAGCGAAATAACTGGCATTAGAAATTGCTTAGGGACAACTAAAACATTATACGACTTTTTAAATACGCCAAAAAGACAGTATGTCCTATCTTCAGCAATAGAGGAGATGGAAACCAGCTCTAAGAGGGAGAAAATTAAACAGCTATGTGCAACCAGTTGGATGGAAAGATACGACTCAGTAACCGCTGTGGTGGAACTTTTCGAGCCTATCGTTGAAACACTACAAAAAATATCAGAATGGAAGGATAAGGAATCAGCTACCCAGGCTAATTCTTTACTTTGCACAGTATCTAATTGCCAGTTCGTAATATCTTTTTTGTGCATTTACAAAGTTTTCATCATAACAATCCATCTCTGTAGATACCTACAAAAAACAAGCATAGATTTGACAGAGGCAGTGAGTCTTGCAGAAGATGTCACTAAAGATCTAAAATTGATGCGTGAAAATGCCACTGAAACGTTCTCTGAAATATTCAGCTCTTTTTCTCTTATGCTAACAAACATTGGATCTTCCACTTCCATGCAAATCCCTAGAATGATGGGAAGACAGAAAAATCGCGATAATTTTCCTTCATCGACACCGGAAACATATTTCAGAGTTAGTGTTTTTATTCCATTTATAGAAAATTTTATAACACAATTAAACTTAAGATTTGTATCGCATCGTGATATTTTGAAAGGATTTCAGTGTCTTCTACCTGCCGATCCTTTCATTTGCCAACCTTCAAACATAAAGGCTTTTGAAGCATTAGTGGAATTTTACGCTGGAGATTTGGATACCTGTAAAGAAAGCCTTAAGTCTGAACTAAAACTCTGGTATAAAAGATTAAAAAGGATTAGTGAAGACGGAGGTAGTGTTCCAAAAACTGCGGCGGATGCTCTTGGAATGTGCAATAAAGATATAACACCAAACATTTTCAAACTCCTAGAAATATTGGTCGTTCTACCTGTTTCAACAATTGCAAACGAAAGATCCTTTTCGACTTTACGCCGTTTGAAGATTTATTTACGCAACTCAACGGAAATAATAGAATGAATGGATTGGCACTCTTAAGCATTCATAGAAAATTTACCCCAGCTGTAGAAGACATTTTAAACGAACTTGCAAAAAAACCCCGTCGTTTGGATATTACTGTATAAATCAATAAATTTTCAGTGTGTTTGCATACTGGTTTAATTCCCTATTTGTTGGTAAGTTATTTTTTGGTTAAATTAATTGGTTTTCTATGGAATATTCACATTTATACGGTTATTATTTAGGTAGCTGTTACAGTAGTTTTTTCTGACTTGATTTATTCCTACTTTTTAATAAAAATAAAATATTTTACCTCTTATTATAAAAAAAATTATATTCTTAAACTTAAAATATAAAAAAAAATTTAACTAAACAATGTTGTCTAAATAAAAAGTCAAAATTGTCTAGCTGTCTAAATTAGGGAAATAATAGTGCTTTATTACATACTCGAATTTCTTTTAGTAATTTCTGAAAATTATGAACCCCCCCCCCTGAAAACATTCTGCGTACGCCACTGCTCTCAACATAGTCGATCTATCATAGCGTTGTCTATGCAGAGGTCTTTTTCCCTTTAACTTTGCCAAAAAGGCGTTTTTACACCATCGACCTTCATGCATTCTCGACAGATCACGAGTCCAAATTGTCATTCTTTGTTCGCACATTAATCTGTGGTTTATGATACCAGGGCCAACGCCAAGCATTCGCCACCTCACCAAATGCGATAAAATCGTACATTTGGCGAATAAAATTGTGTTTTGGCAAAAGTATCGGTGAATGATTTTTTCTTCTGGAAAGAAAGACAAATCTATATTTAAGTCGATCTTTAAAATTGCGTAAAAATGAATTTTTCCATACAAATCAGTATTTTTAATTAGAGTACAGTAATTTTCAGTAGATGCGGCTCATTACCAATTAGAATTGCGTCTAAATAATATGAGCCTGACAGAAACTACCATAAAATAGTTTTCAATGGGAAAATATAAAACATAAAAAATTATTAAGATTTGCACTTGGAGAAGACTTTCGAAAATACTCTTAATATTTGATAATTTACTGGTTAATAATTTGAAATCCTTAGAGCGGACCTTGAATATGCATACTTGTCTGACCGTATGCTTTACAGTGATTCAAAATATATGCCATTAAAGCAGTTTTAGCAGAATATTTGTGATTAAAAATCTGTAAAAGAATAGAAAAGAAACTTTTTGAAGCAGTTTTTCTTTAACTTAATAGGTTTACCTTTTTACCATTGCTTCTCTTAGAAATATATTAACAACTGCGCGACTTAATGAGAAATATGTTAACAAAATTAAAGAGACACTGTTGTTTATTTTACAGTATTATGACGAAACTTAACTAAATTTACTAAACAATAAATTTGTGATTCTGATTATTTAAAATTCCACTTTCAAATTCCCTACAAATTTATGTCTTTAAAATCCTATAGTTAAAACTAAAACCAATTGAAAATGAATTTGGTAAGTAAATTATACATATTAATAACTTGACATACTAATTTATTTGAAAATTTAATAAAAAGAGCTGTTCATTGAGCTGATTCATATAGTTCTGCAAAATATTTAAAAAAAAAAAAAGGACATGATTATAATCATATCTGAAATGCAAAGTTATCTATACTATCTATACAAACTCAAATTCTATTTTTATACGATAGAACAATAATCTAAAACTTATCTAATATTATAAATATCCATAAGCAATGCGAATGATAGGAAAATAAAAAAGACTTGAAGAACAATCTATCAGAAAAAAGGTCACAGTAAAAAAAAAGGATCAAAGTTTCGTTGATCGTAAATTCTTGTAAACACTATAAAGTCTCTCAGATGAGAGCAAAACAGTTAAGAAACACTACAAAACATTAACACACTGGTTGAAACTCGTTTTATAGCACTAACCAATACAATTAAATCAACCTGATACTCATTCACAAGTTATCCCATTGTAAGTTCCTGAATAATACACTTGCACCTAACTAAAACACTTGCACTAAATTTACTAGATCAAAAATATTAGTTCTATATGACTTTGATCATATATCCGGATGTTATAGATTAAAGTTTTTACACTTTTCCTTTGCCTTGTCGAGCTCAAATATCAAAAAAAGGTAGAAAGGTAAATACTTTATGTACATCAAACTAGAGAGGCATAATGGGCTATTGGCGACAGTCAGGAAAATATCCATAAAATAATCCGAAGGCGTACCATCTCAATTTTGATCCGCCGGAGAGGTGGACGAGCTGACAGCATGATAACTACGAAAACAATGGTTCAGCGGGTTCAAATCCTACCGTATTCCTTGATGTAGTATCTGTACGCTGCTCTTTTATACTGTTCTTCAACTTGACAAGAGTTTATAAGCCGTACCTTGAATTGAAAGCACAAGCCGTCATGTGTGTAATAATAAATAAATAAATACTAAATTAATCACTTCACCCGCCTGGAGATAGCAAATTCAATTCCCGTTGTAGCATTTAACGTCTGTTAAAAAAATTCTGGGTGATTGCTTCTGGGCAGGGATAGCCTAGTCGGTAGGACGGTGGGCTCGTGTACACGAGAGCGTGAGTTTGAATCCCACAGCCCCCACCGTGACAGAATCCCCGTGTATTAAATGGTGAATGGTACACGTTAAATGTTTCGGGGTCACTAAGTACTACAAGTTCCCCTAGCAAATCGAAACATCTGCGGGGTACTGATTTGGAGATTGATCGCTCTCTGGTTCAAGTCAAAACTACGATTTGTGGATAAAATAATGGAGGGATCCTCACTGTGAAACTGGCTGTGACGTGTGTATGGTTGAAGTAGTATTCTTGGATGATGGTGCCGCTAAAAAACAAGAAACGCACCTTCCGCTTTAAAAATTCACTTGGATTCCCATAGCAGGGCTTGCTGATATTAGCAAGTGGTACTAATAACAATAAAGAGCAATATCGTTTTTTTTTCTTGTGATGACTGTCTCTCAGTGGACTAATTGTAAGACACGGTTTGCATAGAGAAATAAAGTAAATTATTGTTAGAGAACATTATGTATCTTTTAAACTCAGTACAGTTAACTATAATCTCACTCTCCCAGCTAACTCAGTACTTATCTGAAAAACTAATATTAACATTTAAAGCAAATCTTTTTTTTTCTCTTTTCTTTTCTTTTGTAAAGAAATATATACCTAAATTAATCTAATCGATTTCACAGTGCATTTCAAGAGAGTGTAAAATAAAAGGTAACAGCAACTTCCTAATTTTTTTTTCAATATTAATTTCAATAAGTTAATTTTTTTCCCTTCAAATTTCATCAATTACTAACTGTACTTTGCTCGCGTTGCAATGCCACCAATTTGAACTGTATATAAAAGAAACTACGTATATCGAAATAAAAATAATTTACTCGAATTACCAAAACCAATTACCAACTTTACCAATATATCATTTTAATGAGTTATATGCAAGGCAAAACCGTGAAATCTCTGACAATTATTGAAAAGTCCCCTGGTAAGGAGATTTGCACCGATAAAAATGTCAAGTGAATTTCATTTACCTTAATTATTTCATTTATATTCAGCAATTTCTGGTCAATGAAATTTTAAAAATTACTTTTTCTTTCTTTAAACCGTGTAAATTTATATGTTTTGATGACATTTTACATTTCATATTCCGTTTCAAGTTATTGAAATTTTTTTAACGAAACAAAAAAGTCGTACTAATGTAATTTGAGATAGGTCGTAAAAATCGCTACATTTTACTGACAAAAATGAAGCAATTAATTGTGATATTAAGGGCGCTACTGATATTGTAGCAAAAGATTCTGGTAACTCTTATCTAATATAGTAATTTATTTCAGTAATTTATATCTATAGTAATATAGGTACTGTGTTAATAGATTTTTTTATCCACTCAAAAGAAGTGTAGTAGCCTAAACCTAGAAGTATTGAGACTGGTATCTTTAACAGCAATTTTCCAGTAAACTTCTTAATACTAAATTTTATTAAACAAAATTTAATTAAATACCTGAAAACCTGAGAAGAAGAGTACAACTGAAATCATACGGTTATATCTAATCACGTAGTTGTGCATGGCTTGTGGGAATGAGCCTGATGATATAGCTATTAGGCTTTGTTTATTACCTAGCTGAATCAATTTTAAAATCAGATTAATTGGATACTTGCAAATGACGTCAATTGCAGGTATCGAACTGAAAAAATGGGAATCGGGTAAAGTGCTAAAAAATATGATATGTGCATCTTCTTAATATTCTTAGTAAATAATTGAATCAAATATCTACCTATTTTATTATTTTCAGGACTTTTTTCTGAATCAATATTTTTTTCTAAGTAAGATTCGTGTTGTTTCCCAACAGAATCGGAGAAATGTCCCCAAAACACAATGTCTTGAATAATGAACAAGCTTCATAAATACTAACATAAGCTCCTTACGTATTAGTCTTGATCTGGAGGGAGATGAGACAATGCTCAAGGCATATTGTGTTCCTGCGTAATCAATCTACAAGAGAATATTGAAATGGTCTGAACAAAACATAGGAATTCAGAAGCATAATCTAGCGTGGCAGAAAATTGATGAAATAAATACGTGGATAATCTATCAGTAATAATATTAATACAGAGCAGCAAATAGTTTAATAAAAAACGAAACTTTAATAATATTTGCTCAGCAAAATTAATTGCAAGGGATTCGCTGGAGGATTAATTCTTTCTCACTTTTTCAGAAATGATTTGAAATTGAAATAAAAAACTATTACGAGTTAAATAACTTTTTTTTAAAAAATACGATACGAAATAGAGATGGCGTTATAATTTCCAACTCTAGCGTCACCTATGATAAAATTATGCCATCGATCTATAAGGAAAATGCTGTGAACACGAAAAAAAAAAAAAACATTTTACTTACCTTTAATAGTTTGCATACATTTAGTGGCTTCCGAACATTTGTCATTATCTGTTGAATATTTTTCGGAAACTTTTATATCGTGTAACACTTGGGCACTTGGCAAAAAGGAGGGCTTTGACAAGAGAGCACCGCCAGGGTGCAATTGTTAGTTGGCTCAAAGCTCCCCTGATAGGTGGTTGCTCCTCTCATTCTTAAGTTCCCAAATTAGACTTAGATCTGAAGAGGAAACAATTTTTTTTTCTAATCAATGTACCCATGATACTGATCAGTGATCGACAAATGATTCCATAGATTATACGAGCACATATCATGTACTTGATGGGTCTCAGTGGCTGCGAGGATTAAATCCCGGCAACCCCATATATATATATATATATATATATANATACACACAGAGAGAGAGATTTGTACATAGATTTTATTACAGCAAGCAGAATGAAACAAAATTAATAAACTATTTATAAATTCGTATATATTATATTTGTTCATTATTCTTAAATATTAAACAAACCAGAATTTGAAGTAAATACCTTTCTTACTAATAAACAGCAATATTAGGTAAGCGTCTAAATGTCCGTAGACCATAAAAATGGTGGTTGAAATTTTTTTTTTTCATTTTACCTTCTTTAGTAGTGATTCGATAGATTTTTTTAAAATGAGTTTTGCAATGTACATATTCATAGAAGGACTCGAAAAGTCTTTTTGGAGCATTATGCGTAATATAAGGTCAAAGCTGTAGGTTCTTTCAACGAAATATTTATTAATCGAAAATATTCATTTTTGACAGATTTTTATAATGATAGATTATTATTATTTAAAATATAACTTTTTATCATTCAATAATATTATAAGTATTTTTATAGCAGTAAGCAAAATGAAACCACCTTATTTAACCAGGGATAAATCAGTACATTTTATATTTTTTCATTGCTTCCAAAAAATTAAATAAATCAGACAGTGAAATAAATGTTTCGTTTAAAAAATAAATATTAAATAATATATAAGCAATAAAACGCTGAATTCGTAACTTTGCTTTGACTGGAATTAATTTTTAATCTGTTAAAAAGGAAAAGACACATTGTAATTCTGAAATTGTTCATCGAAAAGGAATATATATATTGTAATTTTGAAATCCCCCATGACTGAAAATAACAAACAAACTTTCGAATTCTCCTTTTTTTGCAGAATTCTCAGAATAAAGTATATTAATTCCAGGGATAATATTGAAGCTAAGTTCTTATCTTTTACGTATCTTAGTACGTATCGAAGAAAAATAAATATTTTATTCTATTTATACGATTCGATGCTAGTTTCTAGCAATGAATCTTTTACCTATATTATAAATACATACTTTATTGAAATAAAAATAAGAGAAGAGAGATTTGTTAATTTATGCATAATTTTTTAATTTCTTTATCTTTTATTGGATTTGAAAGTAATATATTTTTAATTTTCATCCAAATTCTTTAAGAATATTACATAGAAAGCGCATTCTACAGTGCTTAAATTAAAAAAACGGATCAAGCTGAATAATTATTTTTTTATATAAAGAACTGATTTTCACGTTCTGAAACATGGATTTTCATGACCCATAATATTCAAACAGGGAAACGCATTATATTACAGGGTGCTAGTATACCTTACCAGAGGAAATTAATATGGGCCTATTAGGGGTCCACAATGTGGTCTCATAGGCTACTACATATGTATATATTTAATAGTGTTTTGAATAGCTTTAAAATGAGGAAATTCGAGGATAATATACTGTATTACTACATGGCCCTATATCTCCCTTTAATATTGACCCACAATATTCAGATTGGGCCACTTATTATATTACAGGGTACTAGTGTACCCAACCAGAGGAAATTATTATATTTCAATTAGGGGGCTTGCAATTGGGCCCTGTAGGTTACTATATGCGTATAAATATAATAGTGTGTTAAAAACTGAATCAATAACTTTTACGCTTACTGAGAGGAGTTGAATTTACAAACTAAAAACTATTATTTTTTGCTTCCTAATATTAAAAATATAATTAAAATATATTGAAGTATATTAAATTAAGTAAAATATACAGTACTCGCTTTTTTTCTCTGTGATTTATAGTTTCCTTTATTGTTTGTGTCGATGATTCATTGTCTCCAGGATTTTATTTACTTTTAAATTTTTTCAGTAATTTTATTTAATTACTTAATTGATGCTTAACATTTATTATTTGTCTTGTACTTCCCATAATACTGTTTTTGTCCCGAAGTTATTCGTTTTAGTTACGATATACATTGGAATGAGTAGTAATATAGATTAGATTTATTGAAATTAAATTTGATTCCCTTTCTCCAACTATGGTATAAAATGTGGGCCTAACATAGGAATTGCACCTCCCTGATGATTATTTCCTTTAATTAATTAATTCCCTTTAATTAATTTGTTAAGACAAAATGAAAAAAAATCCTTCTTAAAAGGATTATTCTAAGGAATTTATTTTCGTTTTCAATTGATAATAAGACAAAAGCAGTTTAATTCTCAATAAAAGTATAACATTATGTGCATAAAAGAGATTGAGAATGCAAATTCCTTTAAAATATTTTGCTGAAAAGTCTTGTATGAAAGCATTAAAACATTAAAAGATTATTTTCAACTTTATAATTTGGGACAAATATATTATTTTGAATAAAATTAATTATAGGATTCTTTCCATCGCTTTGATGACAAATGCTTAGTCTTATATTTTTTTAATCTCCTTAATTAACAGATAAGAGTCAAATTAAATTTAATAAAAGCTGTGGTAAAATAATTATTTGGGAGAAAGTTTAAAACCTATTAAATATTAAGTCAAATAATTATTGAAAAGTCTTAACTGTATTTAAATAAATTGATCTGTAATTTTTTTTTATTGTGCTCTGAAATTATAAGTATTTAAGTAATGAATACTTATAGAACCCTTATAAAAAAATGGCAAAATAAGTGTACACATTCAAGTATTTAAGCTAGGCAGAAGCAAGTAAGCTCTCTAAATCTGACTAGTAATAAAAACTCCAAAATTCCAAAACAATCCAAAATTAAAAGGAATGACAAAAAGCATAAATAGGGGGTAAGCGTACCATAGATCATGGGGTGCAAACCATGTTGAGACGGAGAAAATCACAAAAAATTATTTATCCGCTTGAGATCCTTCGCATATGGCCACTACGCGTTCCTGATCTTAATCCATGCGACTCTTTCCTATAGATTTCCTTATCCTTAAAACACTAGTTGCTGTGACGCCCATCGACTTACTTTTAGAGGCATCAAAAGCACATTTGCCTCGCCTGACAATAAAAAATAGCTCTTAAGAAAAACTGTATTAACAATAAAAAAACCCAATGTTTACCCAAGAACGGAGGAATTACTTAGAGAGGGGCGGGGGTTACAGCAATGATATTTCAAAGTTACGCGTGCCAGTAAGTAAGCCAAGTTTTTTTTAATACAAAAGGCGTGTCATTTTAAAGTTTCTCAATAACATAAATTTAAAGATTCTTATTTTTATTTTTTGGACAAATCCGCAATTACTACTATCCTTATCTACGATACCTGCATTTGTTTGATGCTTCTTGTTTTTACAATATTATAAACAATATTAATGTGAACTATTCCATAGTGACGTAGTTTTACATATTCTAATTCCGATGCCAGAAGAAAGTCCGACTAAACTTTTTGCTCGCTACTACTTTCATGAAAAAGATGAGCAAATTTCAAATATTAACGTATGTAGTAGATGTAAGTTTTATTAAGTAGTACCACCTCAGATTTCCTCAGAAGAATTTTTGCATTGAGAACGCTCTAGTGGATATGTTATGAAGATTTTTCACATGGAAATCCATGCAGAAAAATCAAGTGACTGACCAAATAGTAGTGTAAGGTTGAATTTAATGTCAGCAACAACTTCATTACACAGCCTTACAAGGTTTAAAATTGAGTAGCAATTGTACCATGCAAGTTAAAAACATTGAAAAATGTAACTATGGTCATTCCCTCGCTATGAGTTTCCCATTAAGCTTGCATAAACAACCCATTTGTATCAAGATTAAATCTGCTTCTACAAAACAAGGCTAGAAAAAACTTTTGAAATCGAGGGTGAATCATCATTCGCATATTAAGAGCAGAAAGCTTTCTCAAACCGTGGATAAATTTACCTTCTCAAGGTTTCTTTTTATGAACATTACTGATACAAGTTTTATTTGCGCAGGCTTTTGTATACTTTTTTGAACACTTTAAAAGTGAAGTTTGGCTTCATCATTAAGATTTCAACGCAAACAAAATGTTGCATTTGTACGCCCGGACATAACTAGAATGAAAAAAGGCAAAAACAAGGTTTACAGTAGATTCAAAAGCGAGTTTTTTTTTGGAAATATTTTTGCATGCCTTTATTAAATCTTTGTGAAAACAAGCTTAGCCTACCTTTCTAAGCTAACCAATGAAAATGAAAATGCAACGTTTGCCATATGGTAGTCAGCTGGTGTGTTTTTCCGTTAAGTTTTAATTTAACTTAATAGGTTTTACAAGTTTTCCTCTGAACATACTGTATAAGGATACATCAGAAATGCAATACTCTACAGATTATTTTATGCATTATATCATTGAATTTTATTCCTTTCAGTTCTTCTTGTTTCATTGCTAACTGACGATTATTTGAAGCTTCGAATAACACTTTGTTTTGAATGTTAGGTGGTTGCCTAAATCGTACTGGTACTATTTAGGATAAAAGGATCAACTTGGTTTGAGGCTTCGAATAACACTTTATTTTAAACGTTATGTGGCTGCCTAAATCGTACCTGTACTATTTAGGAGAAAAGTATCACTTTCAACTACTGAGGCGCCAGAATAGCCTGGTGGGTAGGATGTTGGCCTCGTGTTCGGGAGAACGGGAGTTTAAATCCCTTCGACCGAAGAATTCCTATGCAATAAATTGTGAATTATAAGTGTTAAATCTGTCGGGAAGACAAAGTGCTCTAAGTTCTCATAAATTAATTCCTCTGGGAGAATTGATTTATGGGAACTGAGAGCACTATATATAGATATTATATATGTCCCTAGAATTGGAGATTGATCGTTCTCTGGTTTAGATCAAAATTACGATCTTTGGAGGAATGGATGAGTGGAGTATGATCAGATCCTCTCCATAAAATGTCCTTGATGAGTGTATGCGTCTGAAGTCGTAATCTTTGCCATAGAAATAGCCACTGAAAAACAAGAAACGCACCCTCTACCTGAAAAAAATTTTCTGGATTTCTCAAGCAGGTTTGATGGTATTGGCAAGTAGATGGATGATAAAATGAATATTGTGGCTAAAGGGGAATCTGCTAATTGCCTGGATAATTGACTCGATAAGAATTATCAGAGTCAGGATATAGAGTAGAGTATATTGTTATTCCGAAAAGTGTATCAATGCTATTAGTCATTTTTGCAGATCTTTTCCATCTTTTAGTATTCTTTCCCATTGTTTTTATTGTGGTATTCATTGCCTTTACAGGAAAAAGTAATAGCAACATGATTACTAGGACTTTTTATGGTAAATTTTCTAAAATGTCTTTTTTTTTGCATTGTGGCCTCACGCTCTAAAAAATATAAACAGTATTGATAGCATCGGCATAGACTAGCGAAATATTACCAGGTCATTGATATATCACAGTAGACGTGTATATATATATATATATTTAATNATGATTGTTGCATGAATTGCAATAAATTATGAATGTTTAAATAAGATATAATTGTTTGAATAAGCTATGCAACAAAATATATTGATCAAAGTATACACTGAGTGGCCAAATTATTATGACCACCTCAGAGTTTTATGCAAATGAGTTACTGCGCCACATCGCTGCCGCTAGAGGGCAAGATAACTATAACACGGGAATGCTGGACAAGTGAGTCATCAGTTATACTGTGTTGTTTGCTCAGATATGGGAAAAGAAAGTGATTTAACTGAATTTCAGCGTGGAATGATTGTGGGTGCGAGTTGTGTCGGACCGAGTATCAGCAAAACGGCTGCACTTGTGAAGTGTTCTAGAGCAGCATTTGTTGATGTGTACAAAGAATGGACAATCAAGCAAAAAACCGGGACTCAACGTCAGACTTGTGGTCGTCACAGGGTACTGAATGCTCGATCAGAGAGATGACTGGCCAGGGTTGTGCAGCGCAACAGGAGAACAACAGTGCGACAAATTGCAAGTGATCGTAATCAAGGAGCAACTGTGAACGTCTCTGAACGGACTGTTCGACGCACATTGCGCCGTATAGGGTATGGAAGCAGACGACCTGTTCGTAAGCCTCTACTGTCAGCTTTAAATAAGCGCAGACGTCTCCAATTTGCAAAGCAGCACAAACATTGGACAGTAGATGACTGGAAGAGGGTCATGTGGTCCGATGAATCACGATTTCAAATGCATCGAGCAGATGGCAGAATGAGAATATGGGGAAAACAGCACGAAAGCATGGACCCCAACTGCATTGCCACGACACTTCAAGCGGGTGGTGGCAACGTTATGGTATGGGGAATGTTCTCTTGGTATTGTATGGGTCCTTTAATTCCTGTACCACAACGCCTTAATGCCCAAGGGTATTTAAGTATTATCGCAGATCAAGTACATTCGTTTATGTCAATGGTGTACTCTGGCGGGGATGGATACTTCCAGCAGGACAACGCTCCTTGTCATAAAGCTGGCATTGTCTTCAGATGGTTCGAAGAGCATGACGGAGAACTTAACTTGCTTCGTTGGCCAGCACAATCACCAGATCTCAATCCAATTGAGAATTTGTGGGATGAAATTGAATGGGCGCTCAGACAGATGGATCCAGTACCATCAAATTTGCATGAATTGGCAAGTGCAGTTCAGCGAGCATGGTCTGGCATACCTTCTACCATCTACCAACATCTCATAGAATTCATGCCCAGACGAATTAAGGCTGGTATAATACGCGCAAAAGGTGGCCCAACAGAGTACTGAAGGGATGGTCATAATAATTTGGCCACTCAGTGTATATATGTAATACAAAAATTATAAATACTTTTGTATTAATAACAATATTAAAACTCTCTCATTTTCATAAAAGGTCTTTGGTAAGGAAAAGGTGAAGAAATTCTATTTTGGAACTTCAAGGCTGACACCATACCATTGAATTATAATTCGATTTATATTTCAAAGGAGGAGTTAATTTTAGAATCTTTTCCCTCTTTCACTTCCATATTAGGAAGCGTTAAATGATTATCGATGATGCGTAGAGTTATAAGGTATGTACGACTGGAACTGGTTTACATCATTCTATGTTAGTATTTAATGCGGGACCGATGATTTTCGCATGACTCTTGCTGTATCATGTATTCATTGTAAGATCTGCTGGAACCATCCGGAGTTTTGTCCACCCCCTCCCGTGTGGAGAGAGGATTTGAAATGTTATATCCACCAGTCTACCTATAAATAAACCTTTTGATAACGTATTATGGCTTGCGACTGAATTATTAAAGCTGAATACAACAATGATAACAGGGGTGTAGCCCTGGTATTATATATATATATATATTGTATATATATATATATGCATGATGTTTGTATGGTTAACGTTACAGCTACCGTAGGACAAATGCGATACGAAATCTGTTATTGCTGGATAATAACTTTAGTGACGACTTTGCTTGTTATTCCTTAAATATTAAATGGAGGCTAAGTTAATAAATTGATGGGGCATTTATAAATATCTTATCACAGCATACATGAAATTTTAATTGATTATTTTCCTAATAATTAAGAATTGCATGAGAACTCATGGCTTGAATGGTCATCGTTCGCTGATAAGGGCGCTTACCCGTTCACGAACTGTGGCTACAAGGATTTTTGAGCAGGTGCTTTTATTTATTTAAACTATCTCAATTTTAAGTTTTCTAGCAATTATTGTCGAAAGTGGCATTTAAATTGGTTCAGTATTACAATTTGAATCTTAACTTAAGGATTTGATGACTAATTTGACAAACTCGAAAGTTATTCAAATCAGGATTAAATATTTAAATTATAAATTTAAATGCCATTTTCGACAATAATTATTAGAAAGTATAAAATTCAGATAGCTCAGATAAATAAAAGTACCTACTCAATGACACAGCTAGGAAACACTAGACACTAGCTCATTATATGAAAGTGCCCCAGTGGTCGAGGATATCTATGCTCTGTTAGAATTTTCATTATAAAATTATGGTAAAATAACAGGTAGCAGTCTGCCTATCCGATGAACCGTAAAGTTTACGGTAAAGAACATTTTTTCCCTTAGCATTTTTGAAATCATTTACAAAGTACGGTTATAAAACCATCAGCACAAAACTATACGGTTTTTAAACCATTTATACCTAGCATGGTTTCAAAACCATAAACACGAAATTTAACTGGACATAGCAGCTGAGATTTTTGTTGGGTAATGGGCTTTGAAGAATGCATGACACAAATTGGGGAGTGCAGAACATTGGAAAATCTTCACGTATTGAATGTAATGGAGGAAATATTGTGGTGTCAACGCTGTGACTCGAACCCCAGTTCTGTCGGTCATGAGACTGCCAGATTAGCCCTCTCGGCTATGATATGTACACAGTTGAAAGGAATTAAGTATTTTTATTAGGTGCAGCTTAGTTCGTGTGATAAAATTCTGATTGGTTAACCGTATTACGTGAAAACAGTTAAATAACTATTTTTCCCCACAGTTAACAGTTTGATTACCATCTTATTTATGGCTATTTAACTGTTTTGCTTGTATATGGTAAAATAGAAATTAAAGAAATTGCTATTTAATCATTTTTTTCTGAGAAATTTCTAACAGTTTGCAATTCTTAATTCAGATGATGTGCCCTACCTGCCCTTGAAATTCTTTAGTGTGGTAGTAATACGTATATATGAATTTTAAGCCTCTTCTGTCCATTATATTTAAATATCTGTTTAGTTGGCCATTTTCGGTTTAAGTATTTTCGTCGAAAAATGATGAGTCTAATCTTTTATTTGTGAATCAGTAAGAGTATATACATGTTTCTTTCAAAATCTTTATCCGAGGTATTCTTTTCAAGAATCTATTTCGTGATTTGATTCATAAATTCTCTGGTTGCACTCAAGGAAATTGAGTCACGTCGTAGGTCAGAAAGTTTCAAGACATGTTTGAAATTCCTGTTCAGCCTACATTTTACTGTCTCCATTTAAACAGAAAAAAACTTCATGCATGCAATCCTTTTAAGTAAATCATGATAGTAAAAATTTACTTCTCAATAAAAGCATTAAACTGTACTCAAGAGTTTGAGAGTCAGCACAATAAAAGAGTCTCCATTTTTTTTGTCCATCGTTAGTTGCTCAACTTCAAATGACTTTTTTTAAATTATCGACTTTAAAATACGCGGAGCACGTAGTTTCAAAATTAGTTCAATCGCTTATCAGATTTTTTTGCATTTGTAAGTAAAAAAGATATATCTCATAAAGGTATTTGGGTGAGTAGATTTGAAGTATTTAAGAAAAGCTAAAATTTATTTTGATTATTCAAAGCCTTATATCTCTAATTTAAACACATTTAAGACAATGCTTTTATGCATAAACGCATTTCAAATTTCTTTTTAGAAAAATTAATTTATATCTCTCTATACCATCAAGATTTTTGTTCAGTACAACAGGTATACAGTATACTTCATTGCTAAAGTAGGTGAGAGAAGACATACAAGCGAAACAGTTAAGAAGCATTTGCGGCTAAGACTAGACACCTGATCGTGAAGGTTGAAGTTAAGACTTTATGTTAACTATGCAATTTTGCTCAATCAATTGACTTAACTAAAAGTATTAACTAAAACATGTGAACATAAACTTATAACATAAAACTAACATAAAAGATAAACTAATGTTTTTGAAATAAGTAAAGATGGCAAATATCTTCCGTTGTCATTGAATATCGAAGTTGATGGATATTTTAGCTGATACGTTATCTCATAAAATACGAATTATTAAGTTTAAGTTTAAAACCTTAAAACAAGAGTACAGTAAAAATTGAAATAGATGGAAGATAGAATGAGTCATTATAAGATAAAATTAAAGTATGTAATAGAAAAGTAAAATATTTTTGAACAACATTGCACACATGTACAAATAATATTACGATTAATATAATGTAATATGAGCAATTAAATATAATGCACGTTTTCAATTTTATCACTTTAATTTTCTGCAAAAAACTATAATCATTTTGAAAGTTTTAATGAACTCATTGTAAGTATAAGTACCGCATTTTCAACAATTAATATTAAAAAAATAAGGATAAAGAGACAAACTCACTTGACAATATGCAAAATTCTCTTGGCCATTTGAAAAATCTAATCCTGTTAAGTACGTTCTTAGTACCAATCATGTTCTTTTTTTTTTTTTAGTTTTCCTGCGTCATAAATCAATTTTTATTCTTCGTTGGCAAGAAATTCCACCATGATCAACATAATTTAAACGATTTTTAACCCTCGCCGTTATCATAATATAGAAGATTTTTTAATACTTTTTTAAAAAAATAAATACAAGCTAACCTCGTCGAATGTTTAAAAATTAACTAAAAAGGATAGAAAACGATTTCACTTTGCAGAAATCGTTTCCATTGGTTATCTGTTGCACGTGACTGAAAACCGATTTCACAGCAAAAAACGATTTTATTTATCGTTAAATCCCATTTAAAGTCAAAACTTCGTTGTTTTTTTTTTTTGTCAAACAACCTTTTGACGTGATATATCATTTGCTAAGGTCTAAAAAATCATTGAAAAAAAGAATTTTAAAATTTCTTTTAATATTTTTTTTCTAAAATATGTGACTTACGTGCAGTACGTTGGCTAAATCTCCAACTAAATCAGCGATCGCAACGCTTAATACGCCCTCTTGGGGTAAGGATATTTTCAGGCTACTATTTATTAAGTTTTTATTTAGTTCTATCAGAATCATTGGTAGAGTAGGGCGCTATTTTTTAGCAGCAAATAAGAAGCAAAATTTTCCCAAGGAAAAGGCAGAAAAAATGATTCACAACATTGGTAAATCATTCTAAAGCAGAAAGTGCCCTACATTTGAAGAACAATTTCTCAATAATTTAACAACAAACTTGCAATCGATGACGTAGTCCTCACACGCCATGTTTTTTTCTATTTGGCTTACTTTGGCATGAGAAGTGAAAACAAAAACGTGCAATTGAACCTTGTTTTTAATTAATTAGAGATGTAAGTTATTAAACATCACTGACATTACCTTTTGGATGATTGAAAAAGATCTTGAATTCGACTTTTAGTAATTTTAACCATGAATAATAGTACTTCTGTTTTTTTTGTAACAATGCCAGATATTAACCTTGTACGGAAAATTTATTTTTCAAACTGTTCCCCTATGGACTGATTGCTGAACAATTTTTAGGATCGGTACAAAAAAGGTACTTTGCGACCGCCATGAAAATTTTAGGTCCCTTGCACAACCGGTAATGGAGGTACAAGAAAGAGATATTCATTAGGATACAGCACACGCATTCATTAAAAATTAAATAACACAGACACGTATTCATAAAATATTTAATATAACAGAGACATATTCATTTAAATTAAATTAGTGATTCGTTAAAAAGTTTATACAATATATCATGTTTTTAATCAAATACACACAATGAAATCAACAAGTACTTCTCAATGATCAGCATATAATAAGGAATAGACTTTGATTTAATGCATGTATAATAATTACTTATTCAAGAACAGGGAGCGTAATCAAATTCCCTGTTACATTGCGAACCGTGGTATTTAGAATTGGAAGTGTCCATTCAATCCCTTTTCCAATAATTATGTGTATAATTTGATCTAACATTGGAAATGACTTTAGTAATTGAAATATTAATCTTCTATTAAATATGAAGACATCTAAGAGGGATAGCGGCGGGTATTGTTCTGATATCCAGGCTTATAAATTAGGGTATAAAATTCTAATCCTTTTGACGTTTAAAGAATACACATTTTTTTAAATAGTAATAAAACAGTGTTGAAATAATAAAACAGTGTTACAAGTAATTTAGAAAAACAGACAATTTAGGAAAAAAAATCAGTTATTTGCAAACTATTGAAACAAAAGTAAGTTATTTTAAAGTAGAATTTAACGTCACAAAAGTCGAAAGTTGTGTTACTAGGCCAAGCACATGAAATGTTACCGATTCTCGGAAAAATTGGTGTAAGATGAGACGTGTCATCACGTGCCATCCTACCATGACACGTGATACACATTCCATGTCCCACGGTTTCATATCTGAGATGAATCTTTTCAACACCAGCAACCCATGATTTCGATTTGGAACGTTTTAGTTCAATTATTAAACAACATTAAATGGTGGTCAATTATAATTTCGAATAATGCCTCACACGGACTTGACCTTCAATGTGCACTTTCTGTTAGGAATAATTTTCTTAAACTTTATTCTTGGTGTTTAAGCATGTAAACAACTACACGAGTTCAACTCTCTCAAGGGGACTGGGCTCGTGAATTTACGCGCTAAGAGTTTTTCCTCTTCTTTTAATTTTATTTATTTATTTTATAACTTTTATTGAACAGCCTCTTCAATTGTGAGTTTAATGCTACCAATGTTCAACTTAGTAGCCATGTAATTCTGAACCCAATCCAGCAGACAAGGGAATTCTCGGATCAAGTATTAGGAGAGAAGTTGTCTTCGTGGAGAACTTTTTGATGAAATTTACCCCGCTTCTGTGTTACATGGAGGGGGAAATCATGAAAGCATCCCATGGTTAGCTTGACGGAAAGGGGACTCTGGCCCATGATCTGTCTACCACTGAGGATTATGCCAATACTATGGTTGGTGTGGTTCGTAAAAAAATAATAAAAACAATTAGGTAAAAAATAAAATCAATCAAATTAAAGAAAAATTTCGTTAATTTAAAGATATAACAATGCACGAAACCAGAACGATATTCCACCATGACCCAAAACACCACTCTACCCACATTTCGATTTTGTAAAACAATTCATTTTAAAAAATAAATAGAATACCTAATAAATAAATAAAGACTTGATGTTTTCAAAAGAAACATATAAAAAGATGAAAGAGAGAAAATTTTGCTCTCATTATTGTATTGATTATATCTCGTTATTGTATAAATTTATTTCGCATCACTGGCAGCTCATCTGTAATTTTTTTTCAGGATAGACTTTTAAAAACGTTACAACATTTTCAGACAAATGTTGCTAAAACTTCATCAACTGATGACTGTCTTCTTGTCATTCCATGGGTCATTGGTGTTTAATTGCAGCCAGTATGCCTTTTTTAAAGAAGTCACAAACCTTTTTTTAGGTTTTAGTATTAATATTTATATTAAAATCTCTAGCAAGACACTTATTATTAATAAGTTGATTATAGAAAGAACATAAAAATACTTTAATATCATGTAAAAGGTTTTAAAAGGCTATCTGTTTAAAATCAAAAGAAAACAATCAACTCAAAAAAGTTCCAAAATTATCGTCTGCTTATTTTCATTTGATTATATTGCTTTCGATTTCTTATTAATACGTATGTTAGTCTGTTTTAAATTTTTGCAATTTTTTATTAGGGATTGTGATGTTGCGGCTAATGTAGTCGATGAAGTTGATCTATTCGAAAAGTGTGAGAACATGAAAAACCTCAGATAACATCAATTTTCCCATAAGATAAAAACTACTCATTTATTTTCACTGCTTTTTTTTCAGCTTTGATATCCAACAAATATAAGTTCTTTTCAAAAGATAAAAGCCAAAACATTATTCAACTTGAAAGAGAGATATTGGTCCTTTCAATTGTTCTTTTTATAACCGAAATAAATTTTTCAATATAACACATTAGTTTTTATTGTTTGGTGTAACGCTTTTTCTCTTTCTACAAAGTAAAATTAATTACCTGGCATGTTGAGATTTATTTTTCTTCATTCAATTTAAAACATTCCGATTCATATAATTTATTCTTTGTACTAGAATAATGTAAGACATTTGTTGATAAAAGTAAATCCTATCAAAATATTATTTTCATTGTTTATTTTAAAATATGATAAATAGTTTATAATTTCAATTTACTTGAAAAATATGAAATAAACTCCTGGTAAACTTAGCCTATGAGCATTGCATATTTATTCTACGGTATTTAATATAGAACAAGGTGCAAAATTTTCACTCTTCAGCCTCCTCGCAAAGGGTACTGGTTGATATTAAATTTGGAAAGATTCATAAAAGCTTCGAACTGTGGGAAATACTTGCCAAGTCAAAATTCTAGATATTTCCATCAATACATTTTAATGGTTTATGTTGGTTTCAGTGCGATTCATGATGGTTCAACATCATTTGATGGTCATCATCATCCTACATTTTCCATTATGCGTTCATGGTTTTTTATATACCAGCAAACTCCTATCATTCCATGATGGAGAATGCTATTTTAATGCTATGATGGTTAACCATCAAGAGAAGTTTGATTGTCATGGACCAACAATGCATGATGATCCGTGATTGTCCATGATGGTTCCAACTATACATTTCCATGATGGTTTAATGGGATTTCTTGTTGGCTCTCTGGAATATAACATCAAAGTATTTATTTATCTAAGCCCATCATAAATCACTCCGAATTCCTACATTGAGATGATGGTTGTTCACGATCTTTCCAACATTTTATTTCTATGAAACTATGATAGAAATTTTTGATGGTTCAACAGGAACAAACCATCAAAACAAGTTGCTATTATGTTGGACCCTCATAAATCAATCCGAATTCCTACATTGGGATGATGGTTAATTGTGTTGATAACCACCAAAAATATAATGGTTCGTGATGGAATTATTGATGGTTACTGTCAAGATTATGTTGGTACATCAATGGAAAACCATCGAAAATTTTCGCATCTAATGGAAAGTAATTTATAGATGACTGAAAGAATTTCGAAAAAGAAGTTAATAATTTTTTTTTATAAAACTCAAAGACGATTCGTCGTAATGCAATTACGAATAATCGTCTTTGCCTTTTTTCGTAGCAAAGATTGCATTAAGACGATCATTCTCAATGTAATCTTTGAAGGGAAGTGAGCTGCTTGCAATGTATATATATATATATATCACATTTTACTGACACAGCAGAATTTTAATTAGTCAAGGTTTTGCGAAGGGAGATCTTTCGGATATATCGTGTTCTTATACGTATTCGATTTTAGAAGCATCCCTTAGGAAAATTTGCCATAGAGAAGCCTATGATGATCTATGGCAACCTATGGTTACCATAGAAATTTGTATGGCAAGGTACCATACGCCTATGGTTACCATAGAGATTTGTATGGCAAACCCCATTAGCCTATGGCTACCATAGAAATTTGTATGGCAAGTTACCATACGCCTATGGCTACCATAGAGATTTGTATGGCAAAGCCCCATAAGCGTATGGCTACCATAGAAATTTGTATGGCACGATACCATAGCCCAATGGTAACCAAAGAGACCTGTATGGCATTCATATGGCTCGTCACCATTCTCCTATGGTAGCCATAGAAATTTGTATGGCAGTATACCAGAGACCAATGGTAACCATAAAGATTTGTATGGCACGTCACCATTGGCCTATGGCAACCATAGAAATTTGCATGGCAGTATACCATAGGGAGACTGATCTAGATCCCCACCTCTGTAACATCTTCATTGGAGTCCCAAATAATCTCTTCTAAAAAAATTAAGCATCCATTTTTCCACCCTAAAATTAATTAATTCCAGTACGTAATCCAACAAGGCATCTCTGGTGAATCTTTTCCGGCCTCTGGGAGGCCTATTTTTCCTTATTTGAGTGCTTGAAATCCGATGTTCCAATGATCTAGGCTTAGAGTACCAGATCGCCATTTTAACATGTCATCCACTGCAAGTGGAATCTATCGCAAACTTTGACTTCTCAAATTTATACTTTTTCCTTTTCAATTCTAATTTAATACATCTCTTTGCAATTGCCCATGTGATTACCTTTCTAAATTCGCATAATTTTTATTTCCCGGTGGTCTGATACTTTTTCTATAGTTATCTTTCTAAAATATGTCTTAACTGGAGTAGGGGCTTTCGCTATATTGAACATAGTCACTTTGTAAACGCTGACTTTGTACACTAAAATTAATATTTTTTCGTTAACATTTTTATCCAAATTTTTTAATATGTATTTCTCCCAAATGTTCGCGAATGAGCGATATCTTTCTTTTAATTTTATTCCCACCCTGTGATTTCATATAAATTTTTAAAGTAACATCACTTTCCCATTGTAGATGATGTTCTATTCTCCATAACAAAATCAAAACAAACCATATGAAGAAAAATACAGTTAAGTTCTTCTCATCACGCCTGACCAATCTTTTTTTAAATATTATTTTTTCTAATCGTTACTTTTCTTCATAGTTCAATGTTGACATATATCAATATCGAAGTCAGTGTTTACAATCTCATTTAATATTGTTTTTGGTTCCACATAGGTTTATCCAATGCTTTTCCTACTTATTTTACACATGTTAAGGCTTTATTATTTCTTATATATAATTTCATACATGTTTGTTATTAAAATGTTTATTTACAGTGGCTTCGTTTATTATCTTTGCTACTTAGCTTAGTACAATGTTATTTTTAATTAACCCACATATCTTAGGGTTTTTTACCTCTATTTTGCTTAGCGTTACTTGCTTGATCTTTAATATTTGTTCATATGTAAGCTCTCCCTGTTCCAGTTTCCACATACGTTTGTAAAATATTAAGGTGTTTATATCCACATAGCGTAGGGCCTTTAATTATCTTAATCAATGTAGCTCTTTACTTATTGGTTACGTTAATTTATCTTTCCAACAGGACAATCCCTGGTCAAATCATATAGCTTAAATTTACTTGTGTTAACATAGCGACTACCTATATTATCACTAGAAATTAAAATTTTTCGAATTGACTATCCCTGGCCAAGTGCCAGTCAATTTTAGACTATTTCATTTTTAATGTATATTCATGCCATAATAATAAGGATTTGCATTTATTAGTTTAATCTTATAGTCATCTTATCTTCTGTATACTTTACACAACTCAAGCTCAAAATAAATTAGTATTTTCCCACACTGGTTGGGGTTAATTTTCTAAAGTACCATTGTATTGAATTTCTCTTTCCAGCATAAATTTCAGTACTTACAGTTCAGATTTTGTCTGATTGTCACCATCAATTGCTCACAAACCTGCTTTTCATTCTTTCTACCCCACATATGTTGGGGTCATTTGTTAATTTCTCCTATACAATGCTTCCAGCTGTTACTTTCTATCACCAACACCTTCCACAACTCATCGCCAACTTTTAGACAGGTCTTGGTTTCCCACATAGGTTGAGGATAGTACAAAATTTTAACCTTATGTCTGTTTTATAACAGCAGATCAACTTCGCATACAATTTTATGCCAATCATGAAAATTCCTTCAAAAAAAAAATATTATTTCACTCATAGGTTGCGGTCGCAACAAAATTTTACATTTAAGTCCATTTTTACTGTGTTATGTTAGTTTTTCAGGACTTTTACCATCAAACTAATTTCGTTTTCTTTTCCCACATAGGTTGGGGCAAATTTAATTTATTCTGTTTTTATAGACTTTCAACATTTTTTAAACCTATGCCATGCTTTAGCTAACTATCTTCTGAAAATCAACACGATTTTTTCTCCTATATATGTTGGGGTTACTATCAAATAGCAGTCTAATGGATTTGGGTCTTCAAATCCATTATCATCACCACATTGTTCCTATCATTGGAATTGGAGGTTTTAATCATCAAAAATCTTTAAGATTACTTTTTCCACAAAGGGTGGGGACACTTCAAATTTTCACTTCATTTTCCGTTTTGAAATCGTTTTGAGACTACCAAACAATTCCAACATCAACTATGATCTGTTTATAACAATTTCTTCTCCCACATAGGTTAGGGCATTTACAAGTTTTCTTATTTTTGTTCGGATTGTTCTAATTGATATCCGCTGTTTGGAATTTAATTCAAACAATCTTTTCCTTTCAACTGATGGTGGCATCAGCAATCATCATTAGCAACATTGGAACATTGGATTTCTCTCACTCTTCTGATAATTTATCATTTTCACGGGGGGCTATTGGCGGCTCGGAAGAGACTCAAAGTTGCCAATTTTTCTATTGTTAAAATTTTCCCTTACTACATTTTCTTTGTAACCTTTTAAGACTGTCGTATCCCACACGATGAATTCGAACAGTAGAATTATCATGACCGGGAGAAATACTCCGCAACGCATACTCGATCACACCATGTCATCTCGAGGTAGATCTCGTAGTCGCCACAATCCGAAGGAAATTTGTCCCTTTTCATCATCTAAAAGAACCACTGATTCACATATTAGACGATCTGCCCGGATAAATCCTCCAGTCTCTAGAGAGCATCCACAAACATCAGCGGATAATTTATCGAGCGTGTCGCATAGTCGTAGTTCCCTATCAAACACTGATTCTATCATCTCAACTTCCTTTTATGGCAAAAACAGCATTAAAAATAGCTCAGTTGAACACAATCCTCCTGCTTCATCATAAGATGTCCAAGCGGAAATCAACGCCTTCCCGTATTGACCTGTACTTGATTCCTCTTTTGAAATTGACAAGTATTTACTGATACTAGTGAAACATCTTGATAGATATCTGAATGGTCGGGGTCAACACAATACAAAAGAATTTAACGAATTCAAAGAGGCTATTGCAGAAATTAAAAGACTCTCCAATCAATCAGACCGACTTGAAACTCAACAATCCAACCAACTGAAATTAATTGAAGACCAGATTAAAGATCTCACAATACAGATTAAGGATCTGAAAAACACCGATAAACAACAATCGTTCAGCGAAGTAGTCAGTAACCCTCGTCCACCTGCTCCAATAATCATCAGAACAGACGAGGATAAGAATCCAGACAATATCCTACAAATAATAAATACCTCAATAGTTAAACCAGTGGTCAAAAAAGTATTCAAAAATAAAAACCTCATTGAAATCAAATTCCATAACCAAAAGGATAAGGATAAATTGACATCATCCATTCAAAACAAAATTGATTTTCGAGATACAGTTCAAAGACTTACATCACTCATAATTCTAAATGCTCCAGCTCAATTTGAAGGGGAGGATATAGCTACCATACCTCTGCAGAACAGCTACTCATCGAACGACGACAACGTTATAAAGTATCTTAAATCCATTCCACACAAAAAATGCAAGGACAAAAAACACATCGTAGTAAATGTATCGCATAGACTAGCTACCCATCTTCTGAAAATGAAAAATATCTTCATTGGTCTTAACAAGTGTATCATCAAGAAGCGCATAGTTCTCAGACGGTGACAGTGGTGTCAAGGTCTGGATCACCATACGAACCAGTGCACGGCTGATTCTGCAACCTGTGCAAAATGCGGCGGAAATCATCACACCCATGAATGCAATTGCGATGAGTGCTATTGCATTAACTGTTGGCACTCGAACACGTACAAAGGTACCAACTGCAACCCTGATCATTTAGCCTTCGTCTCAGACTGTCCGACATACCAACAAATGCTACATTCGCTAAGAATGAAAATCATCGACAGCTAGATACATTTACATTATAAATGTTTTCCTACAAAATTTTGATCTTCATGAAACCTTAAAAAACTTTTAAAAAAAATTAAAAAAAAAAAACTTTTTTCTATAACTTTTTAGACTTTAGAAAAACTTATAAATTTTCTTTTCTCTTTTTTTATTATTCTTCGAAATTTGACACAATAAAAATTTTAAAAAAGAAAAAATACGTTTCTTCTTGTATGAAAAACTACATATGCTGTTTTTCATATCCATTTGCTGTTTGCTGTTCACATATATGTATAGCTCGTTCACCAGGAGTTGGCACTTGGCTCCGCCTTCATCACGTGGTATGCGACGATACTATTTCGCTATTTTTGGGAGAAGGCTGTGAGCAATCCTGAACAATGTTGCTATTTGGCGATTGTTTGGCAAAAATATTTATTTCGCAAATTTTATGTGCATTTTTTATAAATTTGATGATATTTTGCACCATTTTTTATGATATTTCTTTCTTTTGAGTGAATAGTTTGTCCTTTATGAGACATTTCGCTGGGAGAACAGCAGTTTTTAAATTTAAACTATATTTAATTAGCTAGTGTAACAAAAAATATAATAGCAGATGATAAAGCAAAGTAAGTGACTGAAAAAGAATTCGCTTTTTGTGTTTGGCGCAAATCAAGGATTGCCTCAATTTCAACAACGGAGATGTTGCTCTTCTAACTCCTGCGCTGAAATGAACTCTGCGTCTCGGGAGGTGGAGCCAAGTTTCAACTTCTGGTGAACGAACTATACTGGTGTACTCACTATTGTTCTTGCTTCATTTGTTGTTTCATTTTTTTTATTCATTTATTTTTTATTAACTAATGTGATACACATTATTGTCATCTGCATAACGCAATTGTGCTTTGTATTTGTGGTGTAGTTATGAATTCTGTAATTGTTTGCTTATGTGCTGTGTATTGTGCGAGCTAGACTGTCTGCCAGACGTGGACTATACGGTTAAGGGTTTTGCAAACCTAGGTACATGTCCACGTCTGGAAGAAAAAAAAAGTATACCATAGGCCAATGGTAACCATAAAGATTTGTATGGCAGTATACCATAGGGAGAAGCTGATCTAGATCCCCACCAACGAAACAACATCTCCTATGGAGTCCTTAAAAACATCTTCTAAAAGAAAGAAATATCCATTTTTTCACCCCGAAGTTAATTAAATTCAACATGTAATCCCACAAGGCAGTCCTGGTGAGTTTTTTCCGGCCTCCAGGTGGCCAATTTTTCCATTTTTGAGTGTTCGAAATCCGATGTTCCATTGATCTAGGCTTAGAGTATCAGACCGCCATTTTAACGTGTCATCCCCTACAAATGGAATATTCCGCTAACTTCGGCTACTTATTTTAATATTTTTTCGATCTCATTCTTAGTCAAAAACATTTTGTTGCAAACGCCTATGCGATTATCTATCTGAATTTATTAAGTTTTTAATTTCCGACTGTCTGGTACTTTTATTACCTGTATATTTTCAAAATATGTCGCAATTGGGTATAGGTTTTCGCTATGATAAATTTTGCCATTTGTTAACGCTGACTTTGTACACTTTAATTAATATTTTGCTGTTTATATTTTCGTCTAAAATTTTTATATTTCTTTCTCCCAACTGTTTCTGACTAAACGACATCTTTCTTTTTATTTTATCCCCTCCCTCTGATTTTATATAAATTTTTGAAGTCACATCACTTTTCCATTATTAATGGTGCTCTATTCACCTTAGCAATTTGTAAACAGTCTTCATGATGAAAAACGCAGTTAAGTGCTTATCATCAAGCCAGATCCATCATTTCTTTAATAATTAAAAAATTTTAATTCTTTTTACTTGTTCGGTGACAATTTCATTTTATTGCTGTCATATATCAATATCAAAGTCAGTGTTTACAATCTCATTAGTTTTTTGATTTTAATTGCACAATGCTTTTTTGCATTATCTTACATATGTTAGGGCTCTATATTTTTTATTTTGTGTTTAATTTTTGCTTGCCATTGAATTTTTTTTATCATGCCTCTGTGTTTTACTATCTTACAACTAATATTTCTTAAGTATCCACATATATTTGTACAATGTTCTGTTACATATTTATGCATAGCTTAGGGTTATCACATAACTAGATTTGCTGGATTACTGGGTGACAATTGTTTTGCTTCAATATCATCAACAGGACAGTCCCTAGCCATATCATCTGCTGCGCTGTTACCAAAGATGCTTTTAACAATTTAATCTTTCTTTATGTTTACAACTTTTTCGTCATAGCGATTTCCTATACCAATTAATTTTTATTTACTATCCCTGACCAAGTGTTAATTTGTCTATAGCAATTATTAATTTTTCCAATTTTAATCATGTTTTAAACATGTTTTGTATTTACCAATGCTTCGATATTGCGTTCTCTTTTCTAACTGTGCTTAACACAACTCAACATAAATTTTCTGAGTTTTATATCCCTCACTAGTAGGGGATCAACTAATTTAGCCTGTTTTCTATTCTTAGCTTTTCATAGTCTAATACCATCTTTTTTATAGATAAAATTTTGTTCACATGCCACCACTGGTTGCACCGTTCGGCTTTTGTCCCGTTTGGTCCATTTTAAACTAATTTCGCTTTGACCACCGGCCCCACTCCTTATCTTTTGAGTTTTCATAGTATTTTATTGTTTCAGTAGTCTGTTTAATTTTTAGCTTAGTATCACATATCAAAATTTAAAAAAATTTCATACTCACTCCGACCATCGGACCATTATTTTTCTTCGCTTTCTTTTAGGTTCCTTTAATATCTGACGTTTATCTAACAAATTATGACTCCATTCAATCAAAATAACGCTTTTTATACTCGCTTCGACCTCCGGACCCACTTTCTATTTTCTTGTTTTTTACAGCTTTAACAAATATTGGGTTGCCTGTAGTCAATATATTTTGTTCCTAATCAACATAACCAATATTTTCGCCACTCGCTCCGACCACCGGATCCATTTTCTAACGGTTAGTAATAACCGTTTGAAATTTATTTGAATAAGAACAGCATTCAGAAAGGATTCTGCAAGTAAAACAAGGGAAGTATATCAAAGAAATTTTAAAAAAAAGATTTCTGGATATATTCCACAATTATTAAGTTCTGAATTTTTAATTTCCATTGCGAAAGATTCTTGCAAGTAATTATTTTCTTATGTATGGTAAAATATCAACGAGAAATGTTGCCATAGCTGTACGGCAACGGTGTACCATAGCCTGTGGAAAAATATTTCTTCTTAAGATGTCGCACAAGTTAGTTTTACGGCAAAAATTTGCCATGTAAAAAAATGCCATAGGATATTTCTATGGGATTTTGCCTATGGCAAAATTTTGCCATATATGTATGGCAAAAACTTGCCATATAAAAAATGCCATGGGATATTCCTATGGGGTTTTGCCTATGGTAAAATTTGGCCATATACGTATGGCAAACATTTGCCATATAAAAAATGCCATAGGATATGCCTATGGGGCTTTGCTTATGGTAAAATTTTGCCATACGTATGTGGCAAAATTGTACCATAGGCAAAACCTCATAGGAATATCCTATGGCATTTTTTTATGGCAAACCAATGGCAAATTTTCCTAAGGGAATTGATATTTTTATTTGTTACCAGTTTAAACTTTTATTTATTTTATGGATAGGAAGCATTTTCTTTTTTTTATGTCTTAAGAGCATTGAAAGATTAAAATAGGTGAATAAGACTTTGCTTTCGACCGAATAGGATTTCTGGTTCGCGTTTTAGCCAAAAGAGCTTTAGATTTTAAAATGCGAATAAATAAATATGACCATAAAGTCTATAAAAAGGAAAAACCCTATCATATAGAAGATTAAATTCCAAACTAATATTAGAATAAACAAAAATAAATGTCATTTAATTCAATATTTGTCAATATTTTACGTCATTATCAACAATAGTCCAAAGCAATTGATAAAAGCGTCGGTTAGTGTTCATGAAAAGTAATCCAGCACTCTGATACAACCGCAAGTGCAAACCTTTCCAAGATCAACTCGAAAAAAATATTTTCCCACATGCTGAAAAATTTTGAGATTAACCTCAATGTCTAATTGTTTTCTTATACGTTATTAATAAAGATATTTTCTTTATCGTGCATTGACACAGCAATGTGCTTGTTATTACACACTTTTAAGAGATTCAATGCGATTTCTTTACTTAACAGGTGCATCCCATTCGGAAAACATCCCGAAAGCTTGATTTGTTTATTTAACGGTTTTTGACAATTATAATCTGGTTTCGTTGCAATATTTATTGATTTTTAGTAAATCGCCAAGTAAAACGTTATTTAAATTATTATTATTATTAAATATGGAGAACAGGGCTTAGCAAATGTTTCATTTCTATCCTCTTATTCTCCGAATGGGTTTTTTAAAACATCAGCAATTATTGAGGCGCAATAAAATTGTTTTCAATGCCTACTCACATCGAAGAGAGATTATAAAAATTCTTCACTTTTCATGTCACATTCCTTTTCAGTACAAAAGTAAACAATGATTGTACACGTAACGCTTAGTATGACAAACGCTTATTGGTATTGCAAAACTAATTTTGAATTAACGTGAAGTTCTAAGCAAACATAGAAACGTAGAAAGTATTAGTATTTGGATTCATCATTTTTGCTGATTGTGAGCTTTCAACAAACAGATGGAGTGTTCTTTGTTCTATTGACTCGCCAAGAGAACGGAAGAGAGAAAAACATTCTAAGGTAGTTCGAATTACGTGAGCTGAGAAGATTTCTCTTAAGTTCATTTAGAATCTTACGTCTTGGGAAAGAATGTTTATGTAAGCATGGATCAAATGAATTGTCAGCATGATTAGTTCAGTATGTTGAAACACGATGTTTATTGTGTAACATATCTTGCTGACTATTTATTTTTATCACAAACTTTGGGTGGGAGTTTTAAGTACTCCTTATTTAAATAGATATTTGTTTCAAGAAAATAAATGTTTTTTCGAATTCTTATACGCTGTAAAGATTTTGGTGTTTAGTTGACGTCCTTTTTGGTGTTCAGATCAAATAAATATATTTTTAAGTACAGAATTGTAGCTATCGTACAAAATAATACATAAAACTGATAAAATGACAATTCTTTGAAAGAATAAGCGTGAATATATTACTGAAAAGGCGTTTGTTTGTTAAGTGGAATGCTTTTACAATAAATTTATAAATTGAGTCTAGTGAGATTGAAGATATGTATTGTCAATAAACAAACAAATAAAAATTTGGTAAATGAAAAAAATATAACTATAACTATGAAAAGTAAATAAAACAATGTGACCATGTTCTGTAAAAAATTTTAGTTTATTCCACCATCAAAAAGGATGACAACTAAACACCCAAGTTTTTTAAAGTGTTGACAATTTTTAATTAATAAATAAGTGTAGGCTAATGTTTCAATTACTAAATTTTTAATTTATCTCCTTACCTATAAACAAATTTAAAATAAGCACAAAACACATATAATAAATAAAATAAAATGAAATAAATAAAATAAATAATTAAATCTTGGCGCATGACATGAATTGATTAATCAATAAATAAATGACGATTTTTGAAATATAACTAAAAATGGTTGCCATGAATTAATTAACACATCGTTTAATACATTAAAAACTTGTAATGTATATATTCTATTCCCTATATTTGAAGTAATAACATAAAAGACAGAACAATAATTTTGATCAAACAATAATAGGATAAATTTGTGATAATTTGAAAAAGAAAAAAAACATTATGTTTAATACGTTTTGCATAAGTATCATAATTTTACAAGTAGAAATACTTCTGAAAATACACAAATAAACTACACTTACTATAATATGTAAATATTTAAAAATGTTTGATATCGAATGCTTTTAAGCATGGCTCAGTATCAATATCTTCATTTTTAAATATATACATATATAAAACATAAGCATGATATCTATTGATTTTAAACCTCCCTTTAAAAATGAACAATACCACCATAATAGATTAAATAATGAATTTTGTTATAATAATGAAACGCTGACTAATGAATTGAGTCATAGTTATATTATACATTATGTTAATGTTTTTATTCATATTGCTTTAGTAAGTTTCACTTATCATAAGATTTTGCATACTTAATAAGGCATATGTTTTAAAGATATTTGTATTTTCTCGAACAAAAGAAAATCAAAGCAAAATGTGTTGAACATTTTTGAATTTTCAAATGAAAGTTTGAAATGTGTGCCCAATTCTTCTAAAATAAACTAGACTTAGACTTTCTAAACTTACATTTTTTAAATACTAAATATAATGTAATGAGCTTGGATAAATGCCAACCGGTAAGCCAGCCTTATTAAACAATTTTTTATACGAAAATTACTGATTTTTGCATTAGCTTTGCCAAAGTTTCAAAAGTGAAAGGTAACATCTGCATAGTTTGAGAAGTTTATCCATTAAGGTTTCGATTTTTACCGAGAAAAATAATCGTGAGTTTTACAAAATTTTATTTTAAGCAGGAAAAAATTTTGCTACCTTTCCATTGATAAATAAACAAATTTGAAATTGTGATAGCACTGATATTTATCGTACATTTGCTTGAAATTTTTTTGAATGAATTACAATGTGAAAATATTATTTCTAAAAATAATGAATAAACAATTTTGCTGATAGGTTTAAATTGGAATGTTTGTGGGTATGTTTGTGGAAGTATTTTAATTTAAATCTCTTTCCTGTGAAGCAAATTAATTTTAATGTAAAATACTTTTAAATGTGAAAAAGATCTAAAAATATGAGTGTTAATTTCTTTAATTATAATTTGCTTGTTTTGACTTGAAGTTTGACTTTGCCTTTGAAGTAAACAACGAGTTTTAAGTAAAATAAATTTTTAGCATTTCTTTTTATTATTGTATTATTATTTAATATGTTTTTGTTGTTGTAATAAAATTCAGAGATCAGTGAATCGAAGAATTACATGTTTAATAGAACATTACACAGAGAGTTACACAGTTGGAAAGTACACTGGAACAGGAGAAATAGAAAAAAACATCAGGGAAACAGAGTTACTTCTATTTATAGCCTTCTAGGGCACAAAGTTAACGGCGAATCAGAACATTCTGATAACATGCGGACGTAGAAGAAAACTGCTTCAAATAAATGCAATTTCAGTTTTTCCTCAACAGTTTTAAAAAAAATTCTGCTTAAAATTATTTTTCGATTGAATTTGGACACATTGTAGGCTTAAAATTATCCTTTCAATGTTTAATCAATTTAATGAAAATATATAACTGCAATTCCTATTTATTAAATTGATATTGGTAATAATGATAATGTTGTAAACTTAAATCGTAATAGAATCTCTCTATTCTAAAAAAAAGTTTTTGCAGTTAATTTTGTCCCCTGAAAAACTTTTTAACTACGTGATGAAAATCTAAGATTAAGGAATCAATTCATTCAGAATCTTTCAGGGAAGACATTTAGGGCATTCAAATCTTTTACATAATTTTAAATTTTTATTTATTTTAGTTTTAAAGCACGATTTTGCAGTTAATAATGAAGAATAACCGCCGTTCACAACAGCCAATCACATGTCTGAAAACGGCAAGCTTAAAAAAGCGATTTACAAGTCTGAATTTTCTTTTTCAGAGATGCAACCAATCACAAAATAGTTAGAATTTCATTCTTCAGTTTTACAACATCTCAACTTATTTCGTATTGATATATTGATTAATCTGATTATTTGTTTTCTAAAACGTTAATTCGTAAGTTTAATCTGGTTTTAAATCTTAATTCGATTTGTTTATTTACAAGTAATGCCTAAAAAGAAAAGACCTAACATTACTAAAAAGTCGCAACTCAATGCGAAAGCTAATCGAAAGCGGGAAAAACGTAAACTTCATAGTATAGAAGAAAATAATGCTCTTTTGCTTATACAACCTAATGATGATTCAACTAACAAAAAAAAAGTTAAACTAACAAAGGTTGAGCTAAAAGAGAATGTGTGTAATTGCTACACAGTCGCAACAACATCGACTTTCATTTGCCCACATCAAACCAGACCTGTAAATACAGAAAATGTGGTTGGAATGCACACTGTACCAATTCGCTTTCGCAATGTTGACAATGATATGGACCAAAATCCTAATCCACCTATTTTAAAATCAAAACAACATGAGTTTGCTGGTGATTTATCGAAATTGTTACCTATCAAAGTGGCAAAACATAGTCTTGGCAAAATGTTTTCAAAATGCAGTTATTGTGGAGCTTTGAGATTTGCTTCTGCAAAAGGGCGCTCTGTTAATTCTTGCTGCCATAATGATAACATACATATACCTCCGCTGCATGAATATCCTTTATTTTTGAAAAACTTACTTCTTTCTGATGAGCAAGAAGCAAAATTATTTAGGCAAAATATCCGTGTATACAATTCATCATTTGCGTTTGCCACTTTTAGTGCTAAATTTCTTCAAGATGAAAGCAGAGGTCCACCGTTGATAAAAATTCAAGGACAAGTATATCACCATGCGACAACATCCCTAAATTCAGCAACCAATGCTCCAAGGAATGGACAAATATATATTTATGACAGTGTTGAGGAGGCTATTAAACTACGCATGAATTTAGACAATCTTCAGTTGACAAGGCATATTGAAAAATTATTAAGGGAAGTCAATCCATATGCACAGAAATATCGGATGCTCAGAGATTTAACTATTCATGATAGTGAATTTGTTTTACAATTTCAAAGATTTATATTCGATGATAAAAGAAGATACAATAAACCTACTTCTTCTGAATTAGCTGCCATTATTGTTTCCAAAGATGGTGTTGTTCCTGTATGCGATTTAACTGTATATCCTAAACAAGAAATAAGAGAAACGAGTATAATAAACCAANTATATATATATATATATTGAATTAAATGTGTTAAAAATATATTCATTTCTTTGGGACAAAGTCTGTATTATTGTGATTATCATTTTTTTTAAACAAGTTTCATATTAAGATTATATCTGCACATTGATGTTAATTTCTGACAATTTTGGCTCATTTAGAGAACAAATAGGACATAGAAGGAACTGTAGTCAACGAAAAAAAGTGACATTGATATTGACACACTGCTTATTCTGCATTTAAGAAAATTAATTCTTTTCGATGATAACAGTTAATATTCAGTTTAATATTGAAATATATGAAATCAAAGCATTCTTGGTTTTGCGAAGCAAACCAAGCAAGAATTGCGAAGCAATTCTCCGGGGGTTGGCGAGCGTCAGCGAGCAGGGGGCGAAGCCCTCTAGTATTGAAAATAAATGTTATTGATTACAACAATGAATAACAAATTTTGTTGATAGGTTCAAATTCAAATGATTAATGAGTGGTACTTAAATTTAAATCTCTTTACTGTGAAACAAATTAATTTTGATGTAAAATACTTTTAAATATGAGACATATCTATGAAAATGATGTTAATTTTATTTATTTACTTTTTGTTTAACTTTGAAAAGGAAAATTAAGAATTATATAATGGAGAATATGTTTTATTGAAGTAAATAACGTGTTTTAAGTTTTAAAAAAATTTAAAACTACTTTTAATAATTGTATAGATTTTTAAAAATTTGTTTCAAAGAAAATGTTTGTAAAATTGTGTTTCAATAGAGCTTGTGCGCACATTATAGGCCTAAAATTTTCCTTTTAATGCTAAATAAATTAATTGAAAATATATAATTGCAATTTTTATTCATTAAATTGATATTAATAATAATGTTGTAAACTTAAATCTTAATAGAATAATAAAAATGAATGAAACATAGAAGTTTTTTTTACAATTACGTTTAAACTATATTTTAAAAGATAAACAATAGTGAAATGTAATTTTAAGTGATTAAAAATATAAAGCAAACTATTTATTGAGGAAACAAACACATTTGCAGAATGAACAAAAATATCGAATTCCTATTGTAACAAAACGTAATTTTTCATTACTTGAAATTTAATTAGCAATTAACCTTTCAATAAAAAAAATTATTAAAACTGTTTCGATTTTCTTGTATCAGAAACTCATTTTTTAATAGTAAAATAGATGGAAAAAAACAACATTTATTGAGTAATAAAACATCTACAAACAACTAATGCAATTAAAATTTCAATTAAAAAAATCATTGAAACTTTTTAGATTTCTTGTACCGGACTTCATAAATTTTTCCTTGAAAAAAATATTGAATTCTTACTTTTATTTTAAAAATATTTGAAAGTAGATAGCTTTAATGAAATATCAAAAGCTTTTAATTACGATCTGTTGATGTCAACGACTTGGGTCATTAATTTATGAAGGGAGCTTCATCTTGATTCCATTATTAACCTTGACAGTTTCGAACGTTCTAAAGGCTTTAGCTTTTACAGGACGTCTAAGTAATTAGTTCCATTTCCGTTTCTACCAGGGTCCTTTAAAAGAATAAAAATAAAACTCCATTATAAAGAGAGCTAATACCAAAATAATGGATCATGCATTAAACAAATTGAATTTGTCTTTTTTGTCCAAGCTCAGATACGGATATAAATGACGTTTGCCTTTAAGAGATGTTTTAATAATATATTACAGAACATTGAGCTTTCATCAATAAATCTAAAGGGATAGTTCCGTAATAGATTAAAAAAAATCTCTCACTCTGTATATATAATATATAATATTTCATCATATATAATATATNTATATATATATATATATATATGATAAAAAAAAAATTTATACACTTAATCTCTAATAACACAGCGATATAACAAATAAAAAGCTCATTAATTTCCGTCGAATCAAATTAAAATTCCAAAATGGCGAAATTTAGGCCCGAATAGTGTTATGAAGTTATGGATTTATCAAATGTAGAGCTCGTAGGTAAGAAATAAAAATGATGCATGCTCCTCTTAACTCGTAGTCAACACATAACTTAGGTTCGTAAAACCGATGCTTAAAACGCATTAACTCAAATTCACATAAAAACCACTTAAAACTCGGAAGTCTTAGAACGTAGATTTGCTCTTTTGCTTTCCAAAATTATTGCCTACCTGAAAACCGAGCTTGTGTTAATGATTTTTCTTAACTCATTGTCAACACATAACTTTGATTCGTAAAATCAATACTTAAAACATATTTACTCAAATTCATTAAAATGCCATTTGAAACTCAGAAGATTTAAAACTTAGATCTGAATTTTTGTTTTTACTAAAAATATTATACCTGCAAACCGAACGTACCTTCTGGATTTTTTGAATATATATTGAAGTCAAAATAGCGCTTCAAAATGCGTTTCAAAATATAATAAGCCACCCAATTTTTCAGTCAACTGAAATGCTTCATATTATGTGTAATGTTTCTAAAGAAAAATCTTTGACATTTTAATGCTTGCAAAGTCGTCTTCCAAATGTAAATCAATAATTAATTAGATAAACGTAACTGATATCGAGTGGACATAGCAAAAAACTACTTAAATTTAGATTGCAACTTCCATAACTCTGATACAAAACTTCGGGAACAAACCAGAAAATCTTAAATGTTTTGGTTTGAATATTTATGTTTGCCTCATAATTTTAGAATATTTGAAGAAATAAACGAGGTTATGCCGGTTCTGTTACGTAACAAGCTCTACTTTGTGCCTATTTGAAAAAAAAACGAAAACCTTTTTGAACCGGATTTTGTTTATATTCAGAGCAAAGATATGAGGAAAATATTCACGTTTTGGCATTCAGCTAGGGTGACAGTTAACTTAGCTACGTCACAGACTGAAAATTTTACTAGTTGTCCATTGTCAGCTTATATGTAAGTAATGGATGAAACTCAAAAGAGCATAATGTCAGTTTATCACCCAGCAGAATTGCTTAAGTGATCCCAGATTACGCCAATGATTACGTAAATACAACAAAAAAATTTATCTATTTCTATATCGAAAAATCTGTTTTTACTTTTCAATTAAAATATTCATTGAATTCAAAGATTGATCTGCTTTATTTGAAATTATTATACCTTACACAACTTACACCTAAGTTGGCGGGAAGAACTAGAGCAAAGAAGAAGTTGGCGTTATTTTCCAAACAGCATAATATAATATTATTTCATGTGATTTAGAAACACATTGTGTAAAAGAAAAATTATTCATTTTCCTACTTTAATTTAATTTTGTATTTTTAATTTTCGTTAAAAAATAAATTTCTACAATTTTTAAAGTGCGGAAAATAAGCTTAACTTAATAATAAATAATATTTTGAAAATTAAATTTTTTTACGAAAAGCAAACGCGTTTTAAAATATTATATTTTAAATAGGATATTTCATGATATATTTTATGGATGAGTTCAAAATGCGTTATCACCGAGCTTAAATTCAAACATTAATAATTATTAATAGGAGAATATTTAATATTTTATGTATGTTTTGATTAATATTCGTAAAAGTTCGACAAAAATCTTTCCGTTATTTCTCAGAAATAAAAATTATAAATTATTCATGGAACTTGTAAACGCTTTTGAGAAAATTCATAATAATTTGAAATGTTTAACTTATTACTTTCAGTTATAATATCTCAAACGCTTACATAATATGAATTTTTTAAAAAAAGTAAATATTTATGATGTAAAATTCTGAAATGCAATTTAAAATTCTAGATTACAGTAACAACATAAAATCTGGAAAACTGAATTCTCATTAGAGTTCTGATTCAGAAAATAAATTGTTGTTTTTGAAATACCTACAAAATTCAAGGATTTATTACTCCAAACCATATAATTTTATACCAGTATTGTAAATTAAACATTCAGTTTTAGTTCTTTTAAACTAAAATATCATAGCTTAACGAAAAGGCAAAAAATATAATTTTTAAAAATAAATAATTAATAAATAGTATGACAGACAAAAAAAATGTTTGATTTCTGAACCTAAAGAATTTTCTGGAAAAAAATCAGCCCGATTAGTGAGCGGCAATTCGGGTTCCTTCTTTGTAAGTGCAAAACCTACACGGGTTCTCACTTCCATCACCTATTTCACACCTATCCAAACCCTGGTTTTTAAAACGTGTTTTTAAAAGAACGAATTTCCCTGGAAAACTAATAACTTGATCCAGCTTTAATCAACGATTTGAAATATGAAAATATAGCTTATCCTATCGTGAAATCTCAAAACATTAAGTTGCTGATGGTAAGTTTTCTTTATATATGGTTTCTTTTTATAACATAATATGTTGTAGTTAATATTTTCTATATAATTAGAATACTCAAGTGGGTTTTAAATATGAATTGTATTAATTATGCTTTGATTCCTGTTACTTTAATAATTTCTGTTTCTTCCACATTCTTATGTACTTATGAAACAATACGTATCTATAATAATAGAGGGTAATAATATCCTGGATGCTAGGACATTGGTAGATTTCGGGTGAACGTGAGTTCTAATTCCGCCGGGTGAAGAATTCTTGAGTATTAAATGGTGACTGGTGTACGTTAAATCTATCGGGGTCACAAAATCCTCGAAGTTCCCATAACAACTCAATTCCTCTGGGGGTACAGAATTTGAAATTTATTGTCCTCTGGTTTAAGTCAAAATTACGATGCGTTGAAGAATGAATGAAATTTGATTGGGTCGTGACATGTGTGTGGATGAAGTCTTATTCTACACCATAGATGGTGTTACTGAAAAACGAGAAACGCACCCTCTGCCTTAAAAATTCGCTTGATTTTCCAAACAGGCTTGCTGGTATTAGCAAGTAGCATAAGTAACAGCAACAACAGAATAATAGAAAGAAGTGGTTGTGTTTGTGTCTTTTTTTATAGCTCTAGAACTGTTTGTGAGTGGATGAAAAAGGCAATTTTAGATCCTGATCCTAAAAATCGTTCAGTAATCTAAGTTCAGTAATATAATCTTCAGTACCTAAAAATCGTGCAGTCCGAAAAATTTCAGTTATATCATTCTTGAGAGACGGTTGAAAAATGGAATTTTCTAATTGGCTATAGTACTCGCCTTTCATATAAATTAACTCGATAATGTTCTTTTTTTCAAATGTCTTACCATCTATCCTAAAATTGACGCGACTATTTCTTTTCTTGACAACCGGAATTTTTTTGTATGTACTTGGAATACTTAGTTATTCTGAATTTAATTTCTATGTTGAATTTCTTCAAAAAAATGTGTTTTTCATACTTTAAAATATAAAATGAAGATATGAAAACAAGTACTGTGGGAAGTTATTCTATATTGATTCGCAATTACCTGATCGTTGCTGACGTTATCTGACGTTACCTGGTGTGGATTTACGCAATTAAGTTTCACAAGAGCAGAAATTCTACCTGGATCTTCCATCTGAAGTTGAAACAACCTCTGCAAATACTGCCATCTACCGTGGAAAACATGAAACACGATAGGTAATAAGGTGGATAATAACAACAGTGATGTTTTCTAGCTTACTGTTCTCATTAATAAAGTAGTTTTTTTTCGAGGTTCTTTAATATTTAATTATTTTTTATGTCAAAAAACTTAATGATTACCGTGTGCGAGATGTCATAAACGGACTTGACAACACCAAATTAGTATTTCTAAAGTTATATGAAACAGCGTGTTTATTTTGTTTATAACTATTTGGTGACTCAATAAAAATAAAATACTCAGGTGACTCAATAAAACTATATAGATTAAAATCCAATGTTTGTGAAATAAAAATAAATAAGTTACGTACTCCATAGCAAAAAATAATGTAAAAACAGTATTTTTGTTTAGAAAAGACATAATAAATTATCAAATTATTACTGACAATAATGATGCTTCTTTAATACGATAATAGCTACTGCTTGAAATAAAAATGAATGATCTAGGTCAGGGGTGGCGAACCTTTATACACGAACGTGCCATTTTTTCTAAAAAATTGTTTAATGAAATCACAGACGTGCCGTCAAATAATTTTGACTTCATTATTATTGGGAAAATAGTAATACTAAATACTATCAACTCAAAACTCTTTATTTACATTGAGAAGAAAATGCATTTTGCAATGTCTTAGTTATACGCGTAATTCAACTTAAAGTAGCATCAGTGGGACTTCTGTTATTGCAGATTAAATGACAGATAACTTATAGGTTGTAAGATATTAGTTTAAGCAAGACTGTTGATTTTTTTGCTAGTTATTTAATGTTAGCTTGTTTCTTATGGTTATTAATTGTTTTTTAGCATTAATTGTTAATTTTTTTTATTAATAATTGTTTATTATTTTGTTTTTTTTTCTGTGAATTTTAATTTAATTGTTACATATGCTTCATAGTGTGTGACATTTGTGTAATAACAATTCATAGTGCAATAACAATTGTGATCGGTGGCGTGCCCAAAATATTGCGTCGCGTGCCATAAATGGCACGCGTGCCATTGGTTCGCCATCCCTGATCTAGGTGAATATAATAGAAGGAAGTCATAAGATAAATGGTTCAAGTAATTTTGTAGATAAGTAAAAGATCTCCATACTATTATTGACGTCAATGATGTTTAATTAAATTTGGTATATAATACTGATTAAGATTTTTAAAAAACAAGATAAGTAATAAAAGGCAAAGTTAATGGAAAAAAGGTGCTAATTCATTTCAGAGAAGCGTAAAAAATAGCCTAACTATTATTGATGCCATTTATTTTTTTATTAATTTTAGAAGCAGGTAGTATTAAATGAAATTAAGAAATAAGCTATGCAGTAAAAATTAAAATTAATATGTAAAATTTTCTAATTCGTTAAGCTAGTTTATACGTATTAAATAGTAAAACGCACGCAATTCATGTATGACCTCAATGTTTTGAAGAAAATTTGAATCTCATCAGAGTGTCGCAACTCGGAAATGTTTATGAACTTGTGTTATGCGGAATGTTTCATAACAAAATATAAGTCAGATAAATTGCCAAGAAAATACTTCTACGATAAATTTGTTAAGTTGGCGAAATATTTTCTTATTTTTATTTTTTTCTTCTTAAATCCATCGATTGCTAAGTAGCTGTTTCTTTACGGTTAAAAAGAGAACACTATAATATAATAAATCTGGATATGGATTTTTAAAAATTGACCAACTGACATGCATTTTTTGCAACAATGATCCTTTTAACTGAATTGCTTCTAAGCACGAATCCAATCCCTATATAAAAAGATATTGAACAACGTTAGATGTTTTTCCTTCGATATTCATCAAACACAGATCCTTTTAATCTTAGGGTAGCATATTATTATTAATTATTAACTAGTAATTTAATATGCCATTACACTGCATACGCCATCAGTTAATATAATTAGGAAATCAAAATTTTTTTAAAAGTAAATCTAGTTACCCCGAAATATTGTCTTTTTCAAAAACTATAACAGATAATTTAATTTTTTCCCTTTTGAATAACATTGAAAAGGAATTTAAAATACATTAACTGGATAACTTTTCTATTTTATAACCGTCGTTGGACTGCAGACGCAATGTTTCGGGTTTACGAGTACTAATCTCCAATTCCGTAGCCTTGTAACTTTGAACCGGATCCAAAAGACAAGGAAATCAAGTAGTGGGCTAAATTTGCCTTCGTGGAGGAGTTTTTGATGGAATTAACTCCCATTTGCTTAACATAGACAGGAAAACCACGAAAAACTTCCACAGTTAGCATGATGGCAAGGGGACTCTAACCCATGATCGCATGGTTGGTGCAAGCTTCATGCGGAATTCGTACCCACCAGCCATCTCTGGGATTCGAACACGGTTCACTTCATTGGAGGGCGAATGGCGATTATATTGGAAGGCAATCCCCTGAGCCATCAGGGCTCTAACTGGATAACTTTTTACTTTAGAATAAAACAATAATTTATTTTACTGTCAGAATAATTTCTGTATAAATCTTACTTCAACACGCTAAATAAGTCCATCTTGAGTTCGACATAAGACCGAAATATTTCTCCTTTATCTTCCTAATCATAACAAAATATCCCTGAGTGAGTACTTAACATAGTCATGCGGGAATTGGATTGAGTTTATATTGTACCAGTATCCTGAAATAACCCTATATTGAAAAGGAAAGGATATTTGGAGAATGAAAGGGATTGTTGGGCAGAGATAGTTGATATAAATTTATTTCGAAACGCGGAAGGAATGAGCCGTTTCGATTATATTAGGGGAAATTCGATTTCCTTTGTCGGAACCATTATTAAGATAGACAAAAGAATCAATCAATGAGCGTACTTGTTATTTTCTTTTCATATAGTATAGAAAAGTTGATATGGTGGGCGATTCCGCAGTTTTATTCCACATATCATGCATGAAACTAACTTTTATAGTAGTAAAAATATCATTCTAAAAATATGTATCTGTAACTGAAGTATCTTAGTACCACATTTGAATTCATAAAAATAATTATATATATATATATATATATTATAATAGATAATAGATATATTAGTAAACGTCGATGAACAGCTGACGCAATTTTTTGTGTTTACAACTATTAAAGTTTAACTCCGCAGCCTTGTAATTTTGAACCCAATCCAGAAGACAAGGGATCTCCTGCATCAAGTACTGGGAGAAATTGCCTTTGTGGAGGACTTTTTAATGGAACTAACCCCTATTTGAGTTATATGGAGAGGAATGCTTCAATATCATCAACTGAACAGTCCCTGGCCATATCATCTGCTGCTATAACCAAAAATGCTTCTAACAATTTAATCTTTCCTTAAGTTTACAACTTTTTCGTCATAGTGATTCCCTATATCCAATTAATTTTTATTTACTATCCCTGACCAAGTGTAAATTTGTCAATAACAATTATTAATTTCACCAATTTTAATCATGTCTTAAACATGTTTTGTATTTACCAATGTTTCTATATTGTGTTCTCTTTTCTAAATGTGCTTAACACAACTCAACATAAATTTTCTGAGTTTTTTTATCCCTCACTAGTAGGGGATCAACTAATTTAGCCTGTTTTCTATTCTTAGCTTTTCATAGTCTAATACCATCTTTTTTATAGATAAAATTTTGTTCACATGCCACCACTGGTTGCACCGTTACATATTCAGCTTTTGTCCCGTTTGATCTATTTTAAACTAATTTCGCTTCGACCACCGGCCCCACTCTTTATCTTTTGAGTTTTAATAGTATTTTATTGTTTTAGTAGTCTGTTTAATTTTTAGTTTAGTATCACATATCAAAATTTAAAGAATTTTCATACTCGCTCCGACCATCGGACCGTTATTTTGCTTCGCGTTCTTTTAGGTTCCTCTAATATCTGACGCTTATCTAACTAATTATGATACCAATCAATCAAATTAACGTTTTTTATACTCGCTCCGACCTCCGGACCCACTTTCTATTTTCTTGTTTTTACAGCTTTAACAAATATTAGTTGCCTGTACTCAATATATTTTGTTCCTAATCAACATAACCATTATTTTCCCCACTCGCTCCGACCACCGGACCCATTTTCTAGCGGTTAGTACTAACTGTTTGAAATTTATTTGAATAAGAACCGCATACAAAAAGGATTCTGCAAGTAAAACAGGAGAAGTTTATCAAAGAAATTTAAAAAAAAGCTTTCTGGATATATATTTATTCTACAATTATTAAGTTTTGCATTTTTAATATCCATTGCGAAAGATTCTTGTAAGTAATTATTTTTTGACGTATGGTAAAATATCAACGAGAAATGTTGCCATAGCTGTATGGCAAAGGTATACCATAACCTATGGAAAAATATTTCTTCATAAACTGTAGCACATCTTAGTTTTATGGCAAAAATTTGCCATATAAAAAAATGCCATAGAATATTCCTATGGGGTTTTGCCTATGGCAAAAATTTGCCATACATGTATGGCAAAATTCTGCCATACGTATATGGCAAAATTTTTGCCATAGGCAAAACCCCATAGGAATATCCTATGGCATTTTTTTATATGGCAAACCTATGGCAAATTTTCCTAAGGGAAACCACTCACGGTTATCCTGACGGCAAGGAAACTCTAACCCATGATCCGTCTACCACTGAGTAGCTAACACTGATGCTAACTACTGTCTGCCACTAATTTTACACCAGCACTGACGTCTGTGAGAGCCGGGTGCGGATTTCGTATCAATCAGCCATTTCTGGGTTTCAAACTTTTCAAACCCTACTGATCTCCTTATCTCCGTAGCCAGAAATCTTTGAGAGTATACTAACATGTTCAACACAGAATATACTCTTATTTTGAGACTATGCCTACTCCCGTTTAAACTACAATTAATCCAAAATGATGTGTCATTTTTGAGACTATGCATTATTCTCAACGAGATATGCAGTGTAAATTTTAAGCGTGTCTCTATACTCAATAATGATACTTGAAGTTTTCAGATTCGACTATATTTTTTTTAGTTATTTTAGCACAGTTTTGTTACATTTTGAGAAACCATTTTTTACAGTATAATAATTTCTAACAGTTCCTTTGTTGCGAAATCTCTTGGTAATTTTTTCAGTGGCTTTAATGGAAAAATAATTGATGGTAATAATAGAGGAACTTGCTATAAAATTAATAATAAACGGTGAAGAAATTTATTTTAGCAATTTTGAGATGATATCAAATAATGTATATCCCAATGTTTAAATAGAGTGTAAAATAAAATTAAGATCACAGAAGGAATAACTTATAATCCTTATATCGGAATTTTAATCCTTGTTTGGAACTTAAAAGGCTTTAGAAGAAAAGTTTAAATAGGCTAACCATTTACAGTTGACAATATTTTAAGTTTTGATGTTTTAAAAATGCTAACTTGGGATGAAATAAGGGGTAAAACTATTGAAAAATCAATTTAAGAAATAAATCAAATTGCGGGAAAAAAATTTCTTGAAGTTCTAGATAATTGAAGTTTTTAATGTGAATTTATACATATTAAAATGATGTAAAACTGTTCATCTTGAGAAGGTTTAATAACTTTTAAAATTTTAAAAAAATTAAAAAAAGAAATATTCAATTACAAGAGAGTTTTAAAAACCTAAATTTCCATTAAACGGTTACAATAAGAACAAAAATATTACTGAATGAATGGTTTAAATACCGTATTGGTTTTATTAGTTACAATTTAGTTTTTTTATAACAGAAAAGTTAATGGTATACAATAGTAATTTTACGAGAAATATTTCCTTTGTGTATAATGCTGTGGTTTTGTGTGGAGGATTAAGAAAATAAATTGTAAATCACTTTCTTTTGAATCTTGTTGTAAGAAGAAAGAAAATTGCATAAGTCAGAACTTAGGCGTATGTCAGCTTTTGGTGCGCATACCAAAAATAGTTAATACTCTTATTTGAGGCTAGTACTCTAATATAAGCATAATTTTAATGCTTGAGTGTTTTAAAAAACTATAACAATAGAGCATTCAATAAGTATAATAATAAATTGGATTATCAATTCAATAATTACATTTTTATAAATGTTTTATCAAGGATTTTTTACATACACCTTATAAATATCTTTTATTCTTTGTAATATTTTTGATTGCTTTTTTATTAGCATTTAAAAAAAATGCAATAATACTTCTATTGACTTTTATTTGAACATCGGTTTTCCTAAAAAAAAACAGAAATAAAAATTTTAGAAAGATATGTATTGTTTTTTTAAATAAACACTAGGAGGCTTCGCCCCCTGCTCGGTGGCGCTCGCCAACCCTCGGAACTGCTTTCGCAGTTCATTTCGGATTGCTTCGCAGTCCGATGCTCGCTTTGCTCGCTCATTGGATACGTTCTTAACGTCTAGCTTTTGTATACTTTTTGGAGCACTGAAGTTCCGAAAACCTTTCACTGTACAAAATTCTAAACCTGTGCATTTAAATATTAATTTGAAATTGCAAGCAGTTCACATATTTTTCTTAATCGCACTATTCTAAATTTCAGTTGTTGAGAAAAGTAACTGTTGTAAGTTTTGTTTTAAAGTCTTTCCCGCCAGAGGGCTAAAACCATGTGTTGTAAAACAATATGAAATAGTACTGAACGCCTGATGTAAAGCATCGGCTTTGGTGAAGATAATTTTGTGAGAATTTTTTTGATAATTCGGTGAGAATTCACCCGATTAGACATATGATGCTCACTGCGTGCTCTTGCACGCCGAAGCCTATCAATTAAAACGTATTAGCGTTTAATATAATATAGATTAGCCATATGATGCTCACTACGTGCTCTTGCTCGCCGAAGCCCATCAATTAAAAATGAAAACTGTTGCCAACGCGAGAAAAGAAACATCATCGGCTTTATTGATACATACGTACGTATTAGCGTTTTATATAATATAAATGACAATAATGTATTGTATATTGTATCTGTTAAATGACAGATAAATATTGTTTTTTTAAACAAACAACCGTAAAACTATCGCAATTTGTCTTCGTACTATTTAATCATGAAAAAAAAATTCTTAAAAATTCCAACTTTATCTAATTTTACAAGATATTAAGAATATATATTTTTTTAAAAGTAATTTAATTTTTAACACTTAAAAGAGAGTGTAAAACTCTTGATCTTTAAAAGCGCTTTCAATTAGTTAATTAAAATTCGTAACTAACTCTTTTCTTATAATCTACATAAGTAGCACACTATGCTAAGCTTTCTAATTAAATCTTGCTGGAACTTTTTAATTATTTCTTTTCGGAATTTAAATTTCAAATTAAATTAACTGCAAACAACTTCGCAGTTAACTTGCGAAATAATTGAATTAAAAAAATTGGAATCCGTGGTTGATTTTGTGAAAATAAACATTAGCTATTAACTAATTGGATGGTTCTTTTATTCAGTAAAATCCAATTTTTACTATTTTTTTTCTCCTTAATACAAAACATATTTATCTTTTATTCTCTTAAAACAGGTGTTCTTAACGCTGTTACAGTTAGTTTAGATTTAAATTTTTAAAAAAAATGCATTTATTCTTTAAAGAGAACACGTTGTAAAGATTTCCAAAGTTCGATTTTTCCAGAGTATCGTCATTCGAAAAGACATTCTTAAAAGAACAAATTAGAGCTTATGTAAAAGAAAAATACAATGGAATTTGCATGGACTCTTTTCTGGGTGCATAAACATTTAATTGTGTTTCTCTTGTGTTTCACTTTTAATTGTGTTTTCGTAAAAGTACAATTTTCATGCTCCCGGTTTCTTTTGAAATTTTCATCCGATTTAATTAAAGATTAAACAGCACATATGTATCTAAAGTAAATCCTTTTGCTAGTAACTTCATACGGCATAAGCTAGCAACTTCTTATTGCATAAAATTATAGATTTATAGATTTTAATTTTTATAATTTTCAATATATTGTAGAATATTTTATACTGTATTGTTTCACATTTGAACTTCGAAATAATATCAACCAGACTCAAATGATGAAATATTAATCTAGATTATTTCTATTATACTGCAACCATATTTCATTTTCACGTTGGCAGCAATGAATTGCAATATCATGCATCTGATCTGCCTTACGCATGAAAGCTTAAACGTACATATTTACAAATCTCAGCATGAAAACTATTTTCTTTTATATTTTATTTACATTTTATATTTTATTTATATGAATTTTTGTTTTATATATATATATATTTTTTTGTTTATTTTATTTTTTTGCTTATTTTACATTGCTTATCCTTTTTTTCAATTAAAGAGCATATTTATTTATTTATTTTCAATTTATTTATTAAGGACTGAAAACATCGTTAATAATTAAAGGGTTACATATTAAATTGAAAAATGCACATCGTATTGATGGAGAGCAACATGTTTCCATCAGACAGAAATTAAAAATAAACTATTTAACAAATTGGTAAATAAACAGAAATGAAACGTTATTTTTATTTTTGTTGTTCTTCCCTTCCAACTCAAAAGAAGGGAAAAAAACAGAAATAAACCAAATGGACAAAGTTTTATTTTATTTTATTTTTTTTAAGCTGTTCCCAAAATTGAAGTTAATTGGAAAATATATTTTTGCTGGGTTACAGATTTTTTTAAATATATTTGTAGGTTTCAAGTTTAAAACAATGATGGCAAATACTTATTTCAGTATTTACCTCAAATTTTTACTTTATTTAGAAATACAGACAATAAACTCTTCGGAAAGGATTTCTGACAAGTTTTAAATTGTGTTATTCTTTCGTAAAAGTTTTGAAAGTTTCTTTACCTCTCTAAGAAACTTCGATGTTTTTTTCCCCCTTTCGTTTTCTGAAATCGATTCTTTTTTTACTTTTTTTTTTGTTTCTGCCAAAGTCGAACAAGGTTATAAGTTCATATTTTTACGAAAGAAAATGGAGCTAGCTACAAAAATGTATTGGAATAAAAAAACTGTTTGAAAAATGAACTTCTACTCATGCATTTCACCTATAAAAATGTTTTATCCAATAAATGTTTCTTTAGTTATAAGCATTGACAATAAACGAAAAGATTATTTTCGAGTTTATAGCTAGTGGTGTAAAGCTCTTTTGAAGTTTAGTTAAATCTATGTTAAAAGTATACAAATGAACCAGCTAGAGCGGTGGTGATACAGGGAAAAGACCTCTCGTCTCTTAATGGGGTGACTTGGATTCAGTGATGGCTGGTTGATATGAATTTCTCAGCCAGCTCGCTCTGACCACCGAGCTGACGTAAAATATCTTCAGTAGTAGGGAGATCATGGGTTAGAGTCCCCTTGCCGTTAGGCTAACCGTGTGAAATTTTCATGCTTTTCCACTTCGTGTTACAAAAATGCGGATGAGTTCCATCAAAAAGTTCTCCGCGAATGCGTAATACTTGCTCAGGAGGAATATTCTGAATTGGGTTCAAAATTACAAGCAAACGGAGTTGAACATTGGCAGCCGTAAACTAAAAAATTGGGTCGGCTGTTGAACAACGGTTATAAAATAAAATGTTATGGTTAAAGTTGAAGCTAAAAATGGTTCAAAATTACATCTGATTAAGATGATATCAAATTTTCATCGTATTAGGATTCAAACTACCAGTAGCATGGTGCGAACCTGAACTAGTTTTTCTGTGAGTGTAACTAAATTCGCGCATAAAATATTTATATCTATGTTACTATTAAAAGTTATTAACTCATCAATTAACTAAATTGAAAGGGATTTATATTTTTTTGGAGTTTGTTAATTATTTACTTTTATAAAATGTTGCGGACACAGCGACTATTTTAAGAAAAATTTATCAGGAGCAAATATTTAGCTTCAATTGCTTCAAATAGAATATGTAAGAGTCCCTAGTAAACATAAAGGCTTTTAATTCTCGAGCTCAATAAATAAATAAATAAATAAAAAGTAAAAAAAAAATTAGAAACTATTTAAAAAATATTTTTTTAAAAACAGTTTTTTGAATGACTACCATCGCTTTTGACTAGTCTTCCGCTAACATCGTCCACTACCATTATCTGTTAAAGCATCTCCACAGGAATTTGATGAATTTCTACTATGAATTCGACGTTTTAATGAATGTTTAATGCCTACTATTGTAACTCAAGAATTTTAAGACTTTAGAATTTTCTAAAGGATGGCATTTTAAACCTACTCACTATTAAACGTCGTCCGAATCTACGATCTGTTGTTAATTAGCTCGATTAACTGCCGCACTTTGTATAAACTTTAATTAACTCTTCCACTCTTATAGTCGTCATATGTTTCAAAATCTGAAAAAATGAAGTATTGATGATATATATATATGTGTATATATATATATATATATATATTTTTTTTAAATTTATTCAATAAACGTAAATATAATAATTTGATTATTTTTAAACCAATAAAT
>NC_092210.1:10989504-10993464 GCF_043381705.1 Parasteatoda tepidariorum
TATATATCCATATATATATATATATATATATATATATATTTCTGGTATTTACTTTAATACATATTTGTTAAAATAATAATAGCGTGATTTATACGTTTCTTTTATGATTATGCATCAAAACACTAAATGGCCTTTTCTGAATCTTTTTTACTATGCTCTATCTTAGCTATTACTTCCATTTATCAAGGATATATATATTTAAGTCCAAGTATATTATAAGGACACAGTTTATTTAAAATTTATACTCTCAGTTTATTTGTAAATATCTAGACACTTCTTTAGCCTTTTTTGCGTATTAGCTAATTTAACATCATAAATGTTCGAAATTTCGAAATTGGCACTTTTGTTTGAAAAAGAGAAATATTATAATCAACATTTGCATTCTGTCAGAACGACAAGAACTAGACAAAATTGACAAATTTAACAAGACTGAATAACAAATTTAACAAACAGAATGGCAAATTTAACATTGACAGAATGACAAATTTACTTAAAAACAAATTTAAAATGAGATCGTTTGAAGATTCTTACTTTGTATTCCAAATTATCGAAGCGTAAATATTATTCAATGATAATTTTTAAAATTTAAGATATATTAAGTCTGCTAGCATCATTGATTGTTTATAAATTCATTAAAAGTGCTAATTTTCTAGTATTTTAAAAAATCTCAAGGAAAAAAAACAAATGAACAATTTTTAAAGAATTAAATTTTCCATTGTAAATCAAGGAAATCAATAGATATAAACATAATAAATTTAACTGTCAATATTAAAAGCAAAACGTATTTGACTTTTGTTATGCATTATGGAAATTAAAAGTTTTTCATACAAAATGCTAAATTAAGTTTATTTATTTAATCATTTTGTGACATCAGAATGTATTAAGAAAATAGTTCAAAGGACGAAGTTAATCTAAAGCTGGTTTTGATTTCTATGTGTTAAAAACATTTCTATTTTGAAAAATCTTCGTTTTCTCCTTATTCTTAGAAAACTAGCAGTATTTCATTTACGCTGCAGAATGAACTATTTTAGACGGTTTGGGAAGTAGCCCTTACGATGATCCAAAGATATGCCATCACAATTTTGATCCTCTGCAGAGGTGATGGGACTCCTTGATAACCCTAACCTGTCCTCGAAGTCGACTACTTTGAGGAGGAACAGTTTATCAAGGACTGATCAAAGTGGTCACCCATCCTCTCCCAAGTCAAAATTCTTGATGGCCCCATCAAAAAAATTTTGATGTTTTTTTTTTGGTTCCAGTGCGACTCATGAAGGTCCAACATCATTTTATTGTCACCATCATCCATCATTTTCCATTATGTGTTCATGGTTTTTGATATGCCAACAAACTTCTATCATTCCTTCTGCTACATTATACTATGCTACTTTACTACTATGATGGTTAAATGGTTAATGGAATGCTAACGTAATACTATGATGGTTAACCATCAAGAGAAGTTTAATTCTCATTCACCAACAATCTCTGATGATCTGTGATGGCCCATGATGGTTCCAACTATATATTTTCATTATGGTTTAATGGGAATTCTTGTTGGTTCTCAAGAATATGCAATCGAAGCAAACTGGTTTTTTTATGTTGGATCATCACAAATCTGTCAGAATTTCTACATTGAGAGGATGGTTGTTCATGTTCATTCTAATATTTAATTTAGAAAAAAAAACTATGATTGGAATTTCTGATGGTTCAACATGAACAAACCATCACAATAAGTGGCTATTCTGATGTAGGACCATCATAAATCACTCCGAATGCCTACATTGAGGTGATGGTTACTTATGTTGGTTACTATGAGAAAATATAATGGCTAATGAAGGAATTATTGATGATTACTATCAAGATTATGTTGGTCCATCAATGGAAAACCATCAAAAATTTTGACTTCGGCTCTTTGACTTTACCAGTGATGATTGACTTTGGTGATCTACTGGGAACCGTGACTTACAATCATTTCACAGTAAGTAAAATATTATTAGAATATTTCAGGTTCTGTAATTTTGTAAGGTGCATGGTAGTTGAAAACAAAATAAGATCTAAGTTAACTATGCCTTTTAAGATGTTTGATTTTTAATACACTTTCATGATAATTTTGCTTGGTTTACATATTTTTTTTTCTCTAAAACATCCATAAATATGTTATTCCTTGTTTTAATTTTAAAATGATTGGATATTTTAGAAAATATAAATGCTCTTGTGGAAATCCTCAAAGAAAACTATTCTAATATTTTATTTCTATTGCATCCAATGCTGAATGAACAAATCAATTCTAATAAAATATAAAACAAATATCTTGAAAATTATCTAAATTTATAGGATTAATAAAGAAACATCATTTTTATGTTACATCAAAGGAAATTTGACTTTAGTATATACATTTCATATATGAATTTATTTTGAAAGAAAGTGATAGTTTATTTTCCAAATCTTACCTTTTTTCTTTTACTTTGTTATTTCAATGATATAGATCATTAAATTTTTGGTATAAATGATAAAATAAACGTTCATATTTTGATTCTTTTAGAAAGTTTTCTTATTTTATTTGTATTTTCTTAAAAAAATAATCTTGAGTACTTGAGTAATTTATTATAATGATGTCTGTTTTTCACTCCCTTTCAATCACTCCCTTAAAACGAGGCTGAAAAATTAAGCGTATTTTACCTTTTTTTTCTTTCTTCAGAAACACGATATAATAAATTCATATTCTGAAATATGTTTCTTGTTGTACCATTTCTGAATTGTAAAAATAAATTTTTTTCAAGCGATATGAGAGGTAATTAAATAATTGTCGTATGCACACTATTAGAAATTTCTCGGAAAAAATGGTTAAGTAACAATGTATTTAATTTTTATTTTGCCATATTCCAACAAAGCAGTGAAATAACTATAAATAAGATGGTATTCAAACTGTTAACGGTAAAAAAAACTGTTTACTAACTGCTATCAGCTAGTACGGTGAGAGAACTAGAGCCAACTAGGCCCACCTAATAAGGCCACTTAGCTCCCTGCAGATAGGCACATTTTAAAGCCGAGAAAACTAATCTGTCAATCTCAAGACCCACAGAACGGGGGTTCGAGTCCCAGAGTTGACATCACAATATTCCCGATATTCCCTTATTCCCGATATTCCTATATTTTTATTTCCCAATTTGTAACGCAATTCGTAGGCAAATTTTATAACAATCTTAATGTGATAGCGTTTTGTAATAACTTTTTTTCTTACAATTGTTTTCAAAACTATGCTCAAAGTATGCTCCTCGCTTTCCTTTAAAAACTTTTTACTTGAATCATATTCAAATAGAAAATATTTTGAATAGAAAAAAAAGAAATTTAAAAAAGTATTTAAAAAAAAGTTGAAAAAAGGATAAGGACGAAAATCCTTTTTCTTCCAAGTAAATAATGCATTCTATCACAAAAGAAAATGTGAATTGTTGCCAAAGAAAGACTCTTTATAAAATATAATCTTTGCTCTGCATTTTCTCTGCATTCATCTGTTCTAACTCTATAAAATTATTTTTTTAATAAAAGGGTAATAAATAAAAAGAAAACTTGAGAGATCTCTAGGAAAAAAATGCTATGGAATGTTAATAAACAGAAGATGTTGTGTATTTTGATATTATTATTTTCTTCAATGCCCATCTGTAAATTGATTTTCGTCAATCGGATATCAGAAGGGCAGATTTATGTACCATTTTCTCAAGGAGAACACATCAGGATAGCCAACACTGTTCCCACAGTAAGAAGGACAGTTAATAAAGAGAGAAGAAGCAAAGAACATCCATGCTTTTTTCGGAATTCGAACCCGGGACATTTCTGGCTTGATGTCAACACCAAAGAGGCTGATCGGCATTTTATTATTAAGATTCTAGAAGAAAATTCAGAGAATTCTAGGCATCAAAGGTATCTCCCTCTCTTCTATATAAATATATATATACACTAAATGGC
>NC_092210.1:10993471-11003012 GCF_043381705.1 Parasteatoda tepidariorum
TATATATATACATATATATATATATATATATATTTATATACCGAATGTAATTGTCGTCGGGTTAACTGCACAGAGACTAGGTAGTTTTTTTTCTTCGTTCAATACAAATCGCAATCTTTTTATCATTCCTTTGTTTTCCACTTTTATGCAAAAAAGTTTTGTTCGTGACAACTTCTTTTCAATATCAGCTCTCATTATTATCCCATTCCATATTGTCAAAGAAATTCGAAATTCTAATGCATCGAAAAGAGTAATTTTCAAGCTGAAGTAAAATAACGAATAGTTCAAATTGCGAGTCACAAATAAAAGACAGACAGTTATTTCGGTACTACGAGCAAAGTCTACCATTGACAAATTGACAATGGACTGAAAATACAGGACATTTTATAAAATACCTATTTTTTTATGATTTGCATTCTACATTTTTTTGTAATGCAGAAAAATATATTATGCAGTATAATATTGACATCCGCGCTCCTTAAATAATTTTAACACTTGAAGTATGAAGCTAAATTTTAATCTAAGCTAAAGTACTTTAAACATCAAAGAGACATGTTTTAAAAGGAACTCGACATCCATGACACTGATGGATGCATATAATTACGTTCCATCAGAAGATTTCATCTTGGAAATTTGGCTTGATAGATGATGGCATAGCCTGAGCACTGAAAGATTTTCTGTGTTTTGATATGGTCTTTAAAAGCACCTACATTAAAATTTATACATATTTCATTATAATTTATGTTTATACGCATTATACTTAAAATACATACTACATTTAAAGTACATTGTATTAAAAGTCTAGTGTACTTATTGTATGTAACGCATTTTATGTACATTGTAAGCCTTTAATTTAATACTAATGGTTATTGCTTTTAATATTAAAAATGGAATGACAAAAACTGTCTGTCACTGTCTGTTGCATGGACAGAATGAGTTCTTAGTGATCCCTAAATATCAGGCTTTAAAATGCTTCAATTTAAGATTTTTTTTAATTTTATACTTAACTTAAGGTAATTTATTTCCTGATTCACACCGAGATACAAGTTTTAAATAGTTGTCGATATTTTGTTATTATATGCATTTTTTAAGACGATTGAATTCAATTTAACACTGAATAAGAGAATAATAGAATTGCTGATTCAAAATACGCAAAACATTTGTCTTGCCACTACCTTTTTGAAATATGCTCTTTCAATTATTTGTTGCTTATGCCACTTGGCAATACCCTCCAGCCTGCTATGGGAAATCATTGGTAATTTTTACGGCAGAGGGTGCGTTTATTGGTTTCCTGGGGTGCCTTCTATGATCAAGAATGCGACTTCAGCCACACACACGTCACAGCCAGTTTTACTGGGACGACCTATTTATATTTCATTCATTCATCCACAGATCGTAATTTTGACCTGAACACGAGAACGATCAATCTCCTATTCAGTACCCCAGGAGATAATGACTTATTGCGAGAACTTGGAGGGCTTTGTGATCCCGATGGATTTAACCTGCACCAGTCACAATTTCTTACATATATATCGCAGCGATTAAAAATTAATAGTTATAATTATTAGTTAGAACTTTATACTACTATACTAAGTTTTTGTATAGATCTTGTTGTCAGCCACATCAACTTTTAGTTTTGAAGTTTTTCGATTCATAAGTAATGTCAATAGTTTATATTCCTGTATTATTTAATAATAATAATACCGAGGTTAAATATCAATATTATAAAATCTAAAGCACTGGCATGTTTTAATAGCCTTCAGATATTAGTTGGTATGTATGTCAGTATTTCCTTAACTAATTTCTCTGTTGAAAATCATAAGGTCATGAAAATAGGTGCTTTTAAAAAATCATTTTGGGAATATAGTTCACATTTTATAAAATCTTTTTTAAAATTATTAGTAGCATTTATTTTCGAAAATAATAACTATTGTTCTCACGTGAGAGAAGTAATTTATCTGTTTTCTTTTGCTTCTTATTCAAATATTAAAAAAAATATTTTTAGTATAATGTAAATATTTCGTTGTAAAGAGTTACTAATACTGTTAAGAAACTTAGGAATCTTTAAGATGAAAATACATAGTTTAAATGAAAAATACAAATATATTTTCTTGTGGTTAATTAATAACGCTGGTCTTAATGTCTTATTTTAGTAATTCATTAAAATGAAATGCCATAAATCAAATTTATTTTAATTAAAAATTTAATTTCAGTTTTAATGCGTTTAAATTGAGAAAAAATCAAACAAAAGGATAGGAACAAAAGCTACCAATGTTGATATGAATTGTAATGAAGCAAAGTATTTTATTTATTTGAAAAAACATTCCGTTTGAGATAGTAATTACTTTTTTTGTCATGCCAGACGTAAAAGAATTAATCTAATACTTAGAATTCATTTAACATTTTTGTACTTATAATAGAATGAGAAAAAATATTATCATCTTCTAACTAGTAATGTGATGGGTATTATTTTATTTTAGTAAAGATTCTGAACATTATTAAAATTTAATTATTAAAGCAAGTATTCAAATTAAATTTTCTCCAAATTAATTGTCGTCAGATTTCATACGGCATGAAGCAAGGAAAGCATTAACTTTAAAGTGCTGAAAATGCGACTTCCATTTTTGTTTGCTTTTAAAGAATATAAATATTAATATTCACTGTTTTTGATATTAACATGAATCGAAATATTTATGTTTTTAGAATATATCATTGGATTTTTTAGACTAATAGAAATAATTTACAGAAAACCTAATAGCCTGGAGTATAAATTTGCTAGTACAGTATGATAGAAGCACAATAGCTAAATATTTGTGACAACAGTTTTTTTTCAATTTTATTCTTTCACTTTACTTCTTATTCTTATGTATCAAATGTTCATTGGTTTCGTTGAAATTGAAAGTTCATTATGATACCAACTATATATATAGTTCAAAACTTACTTCTTAACTTAGTGGAGAGAAATAGTGGAGAGATCAAAACTTAGTTTCTAAAACGAAGGATATTTCGTTCTTACTGTGCCGGAATTATACTGAATAAGAATTATTTTATTGATTTCGAATATAATTTATTTTCGAATATGTAATTAGATACTTCCAAAGTCAGACATGCCAGAACATCGCATATTTCGTCAATTAAATTGCAATTTTTTGCAATTATTAAAAAAGATAAAAAATTCATGTCTAATTTTATAGAAGAAATTGTACAAAATAAAAACTAAATATTAAAGTAAATATTTTTTATATGAAATTGGAATAAATTTTTCTTAAAAATTCATTTCAGCAGAGCAAAAAAAATAATTTAATTTAATATCTCTAGAAAAATATGCTATTTTAGTTTTTATATTATACGAGGGAATTTAATCTTGACTGTTTATTATAAATTCATAATTGAAAATAAAATGTTCAGTTTGTGTAATAAAAAGTAGTTATTCTGAGAGAATTTAAAAGTAAATGTGTAAAAATAAATAATAAACTTTTTTTTTCCTTCTTCTTGCACCTCTACTCTTCGTAGGGAGCATAGGACCTTTCTCTTAACTCTCCATTTCACCCTGTTGTTGTCTAAGCTCTTTATTTCTCTCCACGTTTTGTTTATTGTCTTTAGTTCTTTATATTAGTACTGCATCATGACATTTTAGGTCTGACCTTCTTTCGTTTGCTTTGGGGTGTCCAGTCGAGCGCCTATTTTACTTCGAAATGCTACGGCTTTCTGTTACCAATTCGTATTAATTTTTAAATTGTATCCCTAGCAATAATTATACCTTGGCCCCAGTTGGACATAAAATTGGCTCAATATGGGTCCTATATGAACATGCTTCGAGGTACCAATATTGGGATATCTGGAGTTTTTAATATAGGTCCTATGCAGTACCAATGTCGACCGAAAAAGATCTTCTATTGGCTGAATAATGATTATAAAATATCGGGTGAATCTGACAATTCCATATAGGGCTGATATTGGTTTTAAAGTGACAGTAAAATATCGGGTGAATAGCACAATTCTATTTAGGGCCCATATCGGCAAAAAATCGGGTCTTTGAACCCTTATTGAACCAAGATTCATGAATATCGGTCCAATGAGGGCCAGCATCATTTTACTGGTTGGGATCATGTTTCTGATCCAGAAAAAAAGTACTGATTTAACATCTGAGTTGAATATTTATATTTTTGTTTTATTTGATATAGTCCTGTATGCCCATAATTTTTTTTAAAAATAGTAAAGGCACTGCGTGTCTCATTCAACCTGTTGGCGATATCTTGATCTGTACCTCCTCTGTCATTTATAATTCATCCAAGGTAGGTTAAACTGTTGATTTATTTAATTGGGCAGTTTTCGAGTTATATATGTTGTGATTCTGCTATGAGTTAATTTTCATAAGCTTTGTTAAGCTTTAATTCACATCTTTTTTGCTGCATTGCAAAGAATATTCGTAACAGTTTACATATGCTGTAGGTTACCTGACATGATTAACGTTTTTAGTTCTTAAAAATGTCCATCAATAAATTTATACTAAGAAGCAATCCTTATGGTTCGTCAAACTAAGCTTAAATATGTTAATTTATTTTGCGGATGATATTTTAAAGTAACATAATAGATATAAAAACTTATTTATTATAAATAAAAAAAAAATTTTCCTGCACGGATTCGAATTTTTAAACCTCGAAATATAGAAATTAATCGTAATCGGAAAAAATACTGTCACGATTGTTAAAGCGGACAAAAGGTGGGTACCTTAAAGTTATCTTTTTACCCTGAATCGTAATATAACTCTCATCTTTTAATCTTCTCATTTTTCACGAATCATTTAACTAATTCCATTCACGCTTTCTATTTCGTAGTTTGAAATTACAGAATTAAAATAATCTTAAAACTTGCACGATGTATTATGCAATAAAAGAAATAGGCATCATCAAAATAAATAATAATTTATTTTTTTTGTGTGCAGAATTATCATTGGGTAAATTAGTTTCAGAGCTGCCCATAAAAATTGCTTAAGTATCTTAATTAGTTCCAAAGATACAGTGAACACTCAAAAAGAAAAAGGAAATACATAAACAAATAAGAAAAAAATTAAATAAAATACATAAAAGTGAAAATAAAATACTTATAAATAAAATTGATACTAGTCGTACCCTGTTTACTTAATTTGGAGCATATTCGAAGAATAAGAATTAGAATCCATTGGAAAAAAGTTAAGTTATTTCAAAGAATGTAAAGATAAGGTTCGTCTCTCGATCCATTAATGTCTCTCATTTCTTAGGTGTTTCTTTTTTTTCGAATGAAACATAATTTGAAATTATGCGTAATTTCTATATTATAAGAACATTTATATATCATTCACACTTTTCCCCTCTTCGTTCCCATGTTATTTCAACAAGGCACGGTATATTTCGCTATTGAAGCAAACCCACTCTATTTTATTGATCAATTATTCAAACCTGTAGGAAAAAATGTATTTAAATAAATATGTTTTAAAATCTAATTTTTTATGATCTAGCGGGGAAAGAAAATTTTAAAACTAAGAGCTCTCTCACTATTCTAAGAAATATCAGAATGCAAAAAACATACAGAAAAAAAATTTTTTTTTTCCAGTTCATAACATATTTTCAAACATCAATAAACTTCACAATATTTCTTATCTAGAAATATATACTTCAGATACTAATCTTTTTTTAGCTTAAAGAAAACATCAGTGGTACTAAAAGAATGATGGTTAGTAACTTCTATGTTAGATAGCAACAGAAACAAAACATGGATAATAGAATAAAAATGTCACTATCTTCCTTAACCTCATGAATCAAGAACTCTACTGTTTTATTGTTTTGAAATATAATTTAGGTTTCTTTTAAGTTTTGTTCTACGTTTTTTGAATATTTGTGAGATACTTAAAGCTGCATGTGCTTTTTGCTAACATTTTTTCACCCTTGTTATTGAATAGAATGTTGCAGAAAATTATACTTCATGCTCTAGAAAGCAAAACTTGCATTATTATACATTTGACATATAGTTTATAATTTTACTTAAAGGAAGTGGAAGCCTAACGGACTTAGTTCTGTTCTTATACATTTTATGTTACATCCCTTTTTTTTAAAAAAGAAGTTGTTGAGTTAGGTGGAAAAAGTTATGTCTCTTTGGAATCAAACTACTAAGACTAAGAATTTGGGAGCTAGAATTCGAAATTATCCATTCGCATTTCCTCCCGAAATTTTTTAATGCGGTCGAAACATTTGATATCAAATGTTTAAAATTTTCATATTTTGTTTTGCGATTTTTTTAAGACAAACTTAATTTAAAGCTTATTTTGTCAGAAGTTTCTTGGAAACTACTTGGAAAATTTCTTGAAACTTTTAAATTCTAAAGATATTCAAATCAGACATTGTTCATTAATTGCTAAGAACAATTCACTACAAGATTGAGAAAAAAAAATTACGCTTTTTCTGCTCATGCGTAGTATCACTTTAAATGCTCATATCTTGTTGAATTTTTAAATTTTTTTTCAAATTTTTAAATTTTTTTTTAAAATTTCCAATTGCAAATTTATTGGACAGTAGTTACAGCACAATAATAAAAATAAAATACAATAAAAGATGGTAAACATAATGCAGTAACTTGAGTCCATTAATTCAAAAGGTCTCGGGCTTTCCAATATCGCTCGGCTAGAAAAGACTTGTGCAAAGCAGGACAGTGCATAATATGGGCTGCATCCATTTCCTCCCCAAGGTTACAAATTGTGCGGATGGGAGAAGGAGCAATGTTAATTCTGCTGAGGTGTCTAAGAAGACAGACGTGTCCAGTGTCCAGGCAGAATTCTGCCACAGCTCTATGCCTTGGCCCAATATAGGATTTTGTGACTAAATCCCTCCAAGTTTTATCGGACACTCTTTTGGACAGGTCCATGAGGGAATGGTCTTTTATGCAATTTGTCACCATTTTCTTGATGGAACATAATGGTATTGCGCGGGAAGGAATTTCAATAATTGAGGCGCCCTTCTTAGCCAAAAGATCTGCACTTTCGTTTCCCCCAACTCCGCAGAGGGAGAAATTTTTAAATAATGTTTTCGTTATTAATTAAAAACTACGCTAAAATTTTAGTTTATTTTCTAAGATTATTTCTACGATTCAAAACCCTATTGAAAACATCATCTCGACATTGAGAAAAATCATTATTATTACAGGACGTCCTTTGTTTATTCATAATGTCTTATATTCAAATTACAATGCACTCGAAATTAAGATTTTAAATCATAGCACCAACACTAAACACTTTGGTGACAATGGTTTATTTGCAAAGAGCTTATTTGCAAAAACAATGACAAGTTGCGTTTATAATGTAGCTAATGTTGCAGGCTAATTAAACAATCTGATAGCGTGCAAACCATCACCGTTATCTTGCAGTATGTCTGGGTGATTGAAAAAATCTCCAGCACTTTTTACTCAGCCTGAAACTTTTTTAGGTTTATTCCAATCGGCTCGAATATCCTGCAAATAAAAGGGATAAACCTGATTTATTTTATACACAATATTTCAATCGCTAATGCGAAAATGTAACTATTCTAAGTATTTAAGCTTTCAGTAGCCAAATTAATCTTGCCTAGTTAATTTGATTCATCTAACTTATTTATCCAAAGGCTCATTGCAATAAGCCTAATCAAATTCAGTACAATTGCCAATATCTTTGTAATTTTAGTAGGAACTCTTTACATTTACAATTTTTTGGGAAATAATGAAAAATTTTGCAACTTTCTAATGCCTTGCAAAAAGAGGTCAGTATTTTTAAAGAGCCCGGTTTATACACTAGCTCATGACTACCTAAAAAATGACATTTGTAACTAAAATGCTCACGAAGTATAAAGTAGAATCCATAGAAGTCCTTCACGTGTAATGCTTTGATGAAGATATACTTATCCATTGTTATTTTAGACAGCTTATTGTCATGGAAACGATATTCAATTCTCAATCGAGGGCCTATATAATAAAGAGGCGATTACCATTTCAAGTAACTAAAGGTATATCTACTCTCAAATCAAATTATACATCACATTATGAGAGAAGTGATTGTTTGAATGCTTCACATCTTAAATAGATCCCCTATTATGCATGATGGAAATTAGTTTACAGCCAGAGTGATTAAATTGTAAATTACTATAAACGTATTAATGCAAAGCAAAATCATTGCCGTGGTAGAAGCTTCTGCAACAGCTAACTAACGCGTTATAAACTAATGCACCCTGATTTCAGGAAATTTAAAATCGGCATACGCTATACTTCTCTGTAACACAACGCATAAATTATTTTTAAGAGAAAATGTTTATTCAGTTTGATATAATGGATGGTTTTTTCGAATTTTTATTTCGAATTTGCTCTGCCCTCAACTCGCTAACGCTCGCCATCACTCAAAGAAAATTACGCAGTATTATATGGTTTAATTTGCGAACACAGCTAAGTAATGTTCATTTGAAAAGTTTTTAGTATTTGGCAGCTTTAATGATTGAATCAATGAGTTTAAAAATCGATCATTTCTGATAAAATTAATTTTACAGGAGAGACGAAGAACTGAATAGTTTAGTACCAGCTTAATATATCGAACTTTTCCTATTTTTGTATGAATTATTGTAAAATATTATTATTATTTTTATAATTATAAAATATATAAAATGTAAATTAATATTATAAAATTATGAAATATATTATTATTAAAAAATATGGCTAGTTACAAAATATTCTGCTGCAATTGTGCGATAACATTACTTATTTCTTTTTAATTTAAAAAAAAAAAAGAACTTGGAGATGATCGGTTTTTGAACAAAACTTTAAAACGCATTATTTTCAACTATGCATTATTTTTAATATTAATAATTTTCCCCTTAGAAGTGAAAAAAATACTTTTTTCATGAACTGCATATTCAGGGATATTTATATAGATTCAGAAATCATTTGGATTATTACTATCTGGACACAAGCAAATGTGTGTGTCCATTTACAAATTTCTTCATAAAAAGAGAAAAAAGTTATTTGCTTTATATTTTAAAATCTTTTTTGATGTTTGCATTTCTCTTGTGATTTATGGTAACTTTACCAAAATATGCTTCCTAAACGGATTATGTTGCAACTTTCTGGGTACTTTTTTGTACAGGGCAAATATAAATTTGCATATACCTTACAATGAAAGGTGATACTTCAACTTCATTAGGTGTACAGTCCGCAAAAAAAAAAACGAATCACCCTGAATAACTTTCGTTCTAATGATCGGATTTTCGCGAACTAAGTGTCAATCTTAATGGTTCCTGGGGATGACCTCAAATATGCTAATTAATTAGTGCTAACTATTAATTAAGTTACGAAATCAGACACAAAAACGTACTTTCTCTGAATAAACATGCATTTTTTTTTACATATTTGGATTTCTTATCTTCAAAATATAGGGGGTAGCCGCAATCTGGGAAATGTGGTCCCCATAGTTTGGTCAGGAGAGCGATTCAAAGTTCGTACCCCTTAATGTTAATTTCGCTTTTTGCGTTTTCAGTCATATTTTCAAAACTAA
>NC_092210.1:11006742-11026724 GCF_043381705.1 Parasteatoda tepidariorum
ATTTACCACCCAATTTTTTTAAAATTTTGTCTACCCCCCCTAATTCAAGTGTCTAGATTCCAAATATGTAAAAAAAATTATATGTTTATTCAGAGAAAGTACGTTTTTGTGTCTGATTTCGTAACTTAATTAATAGTTAGCACTAATTAATTAACATATTTGAGGTCACCCCCAGGAACCATTAAGATTGACACTTAGTTCGTGAAAATCCGATCATTAGAACGAAAGTTATTCGTTTTTTCGTTTCGTTCGTGATTCGTTTTTTTTTTTGCGGTACGTTTTTATAAGTAAAATAATGTGATACCTGGAACTGTTGTTTCTCCCTTCTTGCTTTTCCTTCGAAGCAATTATCCTTATAAATTTTGTCTAATTTTATACTTTTTACTATATACTGATATATATATACTGCTTTTAATGAATTTATTGATCTGAGTGGTTGTGTAGTTCTATAAAAAGAAATTATTTTCTAATTTTCTAATGTGCATTTAATAAACTATATGATTAAATAAACTAAATTTGTATTTAACGAGTTGAAAAGTTTTATTAAACAAATTCTGATTTTAAAATCGCTTATTTAATTTATAGTGTTTAATTTAGTAACATTGAAAAAATTAAATTAATTTTCCACTCACAATTATTATCACTCACAAGCTTTACATAAAAAATTTATTATTTTAAAATGTTATTAGGAATAATAATTTATATTTCAAATACAGGAAATTTGCGAAAATATTAGTCAGTTTAGTTTGCGTTAAGTCGCAGTAGTTGTTTTAGAATTTATTGAGTTTTAATTTTAACTAAATCTACTTATTTAGCATAAGTAAAAATTAAAAAAATTAGTTTTTCCTAGAGCTTTAGAGAAGCATTTTTGCTGAAAACCATTCCTTTTGCATGTGGAAAATGTAGCGAGGTTTAAAGTTTTCTAAAAAAAATTCCAATTTAAATCCGTTAATTAATTCAAAGTTGTTAAATTTAATGGCAACAAAAGAAATGAAAAATACATTTTTATCCGTAATTATTATCAATTATTCTATTTATAATAAAAATTGGTAATTCAATAATGTCGTTTGTAAAAGGCAATTATTAATTTGAAAACTAAAAATTCATGTATATTACAATTAGCCTAGTTAGTATTAAGCAATAGTTGTTGGTATAGTGTTTATTGCGTCTCAACTTTAATTAAAATTAATGATTAAGAGTAAAAAAATTGCTTTTTTTTGGTACTTCATGAACTTTTTCCTTTTGAGAAAAGCTTTCATTCAATTAATTAAAGTTTAAACACTTTTTTTTTAGAAAAAGGTTTGTTAAATTTTCACTAATTAAATTTAGTTTGCATCCAAAAGTAGTTTAACTTCTTACCCTTAAAGTTTTATTAAATAAGTAGAAAACAACTACTTCAAAATCGTAAATAAAATAAAGATTTAAAAAGATGAAATGGTGAGTTAACTTTTGATGAAAAGTTAATTCATGCATTAACTTTTGATTCTATAAACCACTCAGTTATAAGCACGATACCATACATACCACACTAATCATGTTCCGCTCAATAATGTAAGTGTTTTATAATTACGGTAACATTAATATTATTATTAGTATGAAATCAGCTTATGCTTAAACTAAGTTCTGTTGAATTCTATTTAATATGTCTGAAAATAATCAACCAAATAATAAAATTCTTTCAATTTTGAACACCAAAGTGGTTGTTTTTCACACTGAGAAACATGGTAAATTTCACCGCATTCGGGTTGTATTGTTAAAACTACCTGAATGCGGCGAAAATTAACGTGTTTCTGGCTCAATGGGAGAACCAAAAAGCTCGGTAATTTTTATTAAAGTACTTTTGTAATGTTTCTGATAAACAGTAAAATATGATTTTATAATATGTAATAATTTATTAAACGATAAAAAATTTATAATTTTATCATGATACCTAAGAGCATGACTCAAAAACCATTTATACTTTTAAATTTGCTTTTCAGTTTAGTAATTTTTGCTAAATATCTAGTAATAAGAACTATAAGTATGGAAACTAGAGATTTTGGTAAACCGTTACCATATAAATTGAAAAATTACAAAATGAAGGGTTTAAATACGGTATATTTTGGTTTTATCAACCAGAAATATGTATTCTTTTATCACAAATATTCTAACCATACAGTACGATAATAGTTTTGGTAAGTTAAACATAACACTTGATAAACATAACATTTTGATAACTTTGCTAATTTTATCATGATACCTTTAGCATGGCATAAAAACCACTTATTGGGTAAAATCTACTTTTCAGTTTTGTTATAATTACTACGTGTGCTGTAATGGCCTGTTGGAAGATCTGCTAAAGTCACTGATTTTGAATTAAATTGAATGATACTGAAAACCAGAAATTTTGTTGAACTATTGCCTGACAAACGAAGATAAATACCAAATGAATGGTCTAAATACCGCAAATTTTCATTTAGGTTTGGTCAATTTTGGTTTTCTATTCTGTCGGAAATGTCACCACCAACCGAAAAGGTAGTTTTACTTAAATGTCTTTTTTATCATTGTGGAATAAGAACTATTTGAGCAGTTTAATTTATTTTTCAGTTTTGCATATTTTACAAAACGTAAGGTAAGAAGTATTACAATTTTTAAAACAAGAATTTCCGGTTAACCGTTACCATACAAACGGAAAGTTTCCAAATGAATGATTTAAATACTGTACAATTTGGATTTATTTACAAGAAATTTTTGTTTTCTTTCTTTATTAGAAATGTCATCAGCTTAAAATACTTACTTACCTTGCAATTCTGGTAATTTTACCAGAATTGTTTTCTCTGCGTAATTCTGATATATTTAGACCTTCCAAATGCAACGTAATCAAAATTGACATGAACTTGGCGCGCATTTTTATTAGAATTCTGTACTGGAAATTCATAAAAGCGGGAATATACAAGAATATAGAGTAAACGTTTAACAGAAAGGTATTGAATATGTTATAAAACCTGCTGAATTTAAAAGCGTAGTCAGTCTTTCTTTTAAACCCTCTGAAAAAAAAAACTATATTTTATAAAAAATACAAGATTTTGAGAAAAGTTATTTTGCATAATCGCTATAGAAAATTCTCAAAGAATAATAAAAAAAAAAAACTTCGACTGTTTAGATGTTTCAAATTTAAGACGTGACTTCTTTTCATAAAGAATTTTTCCAAGGCTATACCGACTATAAAATAAGTCATGCAATACGTTTTCGAAAGAAAAAAAAAGTTGTCCCGAACTTTTCCTGGAAAAATTCTTCAATCATATTCATCGATTCAGTATGCGGGAAAGGAAAGACTAACTTTTCTTCCGTAACTGAAGGGTTGAACTCATGACCGTAACCCGAAATATAGTTCTGGTATAGCAGATATAAAAGGATTCCATTCCATCCACTTCATACATGGTATGGTTCAGATATTGCTTAATCTATATATATATATATATATATAAATTTCTATCAGTGTGCTTACATGGAGTTCGGTATTAATATTTTCTTACGGCATGAAGTAAATTTTGAAAGTTAAAAAGTTNTATGTAATAAGTATCCAACTTACTGAAAAATTTATTTATTAATTTATAAAAAAAAATTTTCCATATGCAAATCCATTTCGGGCAAATCTGTGGCTAAAATTATATGTGCAAATCAGGCAATTCATGTTTCTTTTTTCTATTTTAAATTTTTTTTCTTAAATAAATATTTATTTTCCAAAATTACTTATGGTCAACTTCTTTAAATTATCCAGTATAATATTACCTTGCGCACATCCATTTCGGGCCCATCCTTGGTAACTAGCAAATCAAACGCACTTCAGCAATGCAGTAAGAACGGCACTTTAAAGCAAAACTCCTCTAGTTACGCTCAATTTGCGCTTTTGTTTTCATATTTTGCAATCTGGCAATCTTGTTACGAAAATATTTTTCAAATCATTCTTGAAAAATTTTCCGTTCATGTAGGTACATTTGAATTCGATACTCGCTTTATAGATTTTGTATCATTCTGTTTTTTATTTTTTTTTATTTTCTGTTTTTACGTGTTATTTTTACTTATTGTGTTCTACTTCTTTTTTATTGTAATTTTGTAAAATATTTTTTTAGTGCTCCTCACACTATTGTAATAATATATTTTGCTTTGGCTATATTGATACAATATCAGAAAGCACTCTATTTTGCGGCTACAATCATGTGGGCTGATGAAAAGATTATATCTTTTATTTTCCGGATTTTTGAAAAAAAAATTTATCTTTTTTTTTTCAGTTGTTTGTTATTTTTTTATTATTATTTTACTTCCCCCCTTTTTTTTCTTCATATTACTGTTATTTTCCTTTGTTTTATCTTCATTTTGTGTTCACATAAAATGAGTTAAAATGTAGACAAAACATGGAAATATCATAAAGATATATGAAAAGACAAGAAGAAAAATATTTCGAAATAATAATTTTTGTTAACAAAAAAATTATTATTAAAATAAATTAAAAAGCCGAAAACAAAATTATGAAAGGTCATAATCTTGTCATCTGCTTACACAATTATATCAGCAAAAACGAGTGCTTTCTAATATTGTTTTCATATAACCAAAGCAAAATATATTAATACAAAATTTTTAAAAAATTTTGTTAAAAAAAAATTTTTTTTTAAATTATTTTTCCTTTTCTTTTTTCATAAATCTCTATTAAAATTTTCATCATATTTTCTCAACATATGGAGAAAATTTTAATACTCGTTATATGCATATTTATAATTAACTTTTTTTTTATTTATTTAACTTTTTCCTTGAAAAATAATTTTAACGTTCTGTTAAATATAGATGGCAGCACTAATTTTTTATTCTTATGTCTTTTACCAATTTTATTTTTCCTACCGTGCCAGCTTAAAGCTGACTATATCCTTTTTTCTTTTTTTAAATTTTTCTAACTGTTAGAAATTAATCAGTTCATTCTAAGTCTGTTTCCTTTTTTTTTTTTTTAAACGAATTTAGATTTACGATATTAATTCCTTTTTTATTTTGAGATGTCACATTATAAAGAGAAATATTTATCTTACGATAATTATACTTTATATCAAAATACCTTATTTTCTTAAAGATTTCGAGAAGATTTTCTAACTGAATTTGTTTTTTTTTTTTTGTTTTTTTTTTTGCAAGGAATGGAATCTGAAAACGACCTTTACGTTCATTGATGTTAGTTCCATAATTCCAATTCTCTGCAAGGTAATATGGAATAAATAGAATCTTTTGACTGGCAGAGAATGTTCAATATATCTGAATATTAATAAATCAATTTCAAATCTTAAAGCGTACTTTCTCTGAATAACAATACTTTTTATTTAGATGAATTCGGATTTGGGCCCTTGAAATATAAGATTAGTTTTGATAGCAAACAGGTAAGTTACAAGAGGGATCAGAAGTAAGAACAACTATTGCAGTATTTATTATTAACTAGCCGCCTAAGACGGCCAGCTGTCCGCCACGCTAAAGGTTTTCACAAATAAAGTTTTTTAAAACGTAGCAGGAAATCTGAAGATTAGTGAACAATTAAAATGTTCCTGTCCTGCAATTTTGTCTTCATATCCAGTTCTGCTGCAGATATGTTATAGCTCTTAAAGATGTTTGAAGATGTAACTTTGCTATGGTAACCTAAGGCCTATGGTAACCTAACCTATAATATAACTATCAGGTGGAGACTTGTTTTTTTTTAAAGAAAAACGGCCTCAGATAACAGCGATTAAGAGAAAAAACTTAAAATACTAAATACATGAAAAGAACACGAATACGAATTAATTTTGGATGATATCAATTTCTATTTCTATATAATTTTTTGTGATATCAATTTCTATTTCTATATCGCTACAAAAATTATCGTCTTCGCTTAAGAAAAATAAGTAGAGCGTGGAAAGAAGAAGAAAAACTGATTATAACAATTATGAACAGCGACAAATATATCAAAGCAAAGTTTACGTATCGAATATGTTGCCACATTTTTAATACAAAAGTTAAACTTTTCTCCACTTTGATAAATGTAAACAATTAAATTATTAATTCCTTCGTATATTATTGGCTTAAGTTGTCGAAAATTAATGTTTCAACTGTAAGGTTCGCATTAGCATACATTTATAAGAGTGGAGAAAAGTATATGCATGTTTAAATAGTTTTTTGAATATGGCTCCTTGAAGACTAAAAAGCATAGATTTTCTTACAAAATGACTGATAACTAAAAAACTAATCCAAATTTTTGAAAAAGAAAAAAAATACTTCTTCATTATGTCAAAACACAATTATGTGCCGAGTTTCGTGCCTGGGCGAGGCTTCTGGGGCGATATATTGTGATTACCGACAAACAGACACACTCACAGCCGCGCTTGTTATTATGTATAGATATTAATATTTTGTACCCCGCAATAACTCAGGTACAATTTGCACTCAGTAAAAAAAAAAAAAAAAAAAAAAAAAAAAANAAAAAAAAAAAAAAAAAAAAAAAAAAAAAAAAAAAAAAAAACATATTTTTCTAAGGATTTTGAGGACTTTCAAAGAAGCAAAAATTTGTCAAAAAATCGATATTTTACATTTTATATTTCTGAAATCTTGGCATTTAACTGAACATTTAAAAAAAAAATTTCTGGAATAAGAGCAAAATTGATGAAGTTATGACCATTTCAGTTTTGACCACACCCCTTTGTTTACCTTTTTTTGAATGCAGGTAACTGTTAAAATTAGTTTAGTTTAAAATTAATTTTAAATTAGTTAAATTCTTAAAGAAATTTAAATTATATAATTATTAAACTATTTCATTAGACAATATTTATGGGTATTTATATTAAAAACAAGAAATATTTGTTCAGAAGTAAAATTTGCAATGAAAAAGTAGTAAATGTCATTTTTCTCAAAATGTCTTTTTTGACAAATTTACAAATTCCAAACTGTTCCAGCGTAATGAATTTTCATTCTATTGACCTGAGAATTTAATGCTATATATTGATGAATATTATTAACATTTTGTTGGAAAAGTTTTTTGAATTAAGTGAATAGAATTTTTTTTATACATAATATTTTATAGAGGTATGATGATTTTTTCCTAAAAATTTAGGTTTTTTACTGTTTTTTTAATGTTATTTGTTTCTATAATAAAAAATAAAAAAAGTACTCCCAACAATTTTTCAATATTACCTAATATGCAATATTTTAAAAGAATATTGTCATTTTGACAAAATTTCAGACGCGTGGAGTAATATAAAAAAAACATAAAAATTCCAAAATTTTAATTTTTTAATTTCTTAAATTTTGAAATATTTCTTTGAAATTTTGTATAAAAGTTGTTTTTAACAATATAAATGTATTCTGAAAATTTCAAGCAAATCCCTTCATAATTTCAAAAAAAAAAAAAAATTGAAAGCCCCTTGTCGCCTTAATGTGTTTTATAACTGCGTAAAAAAAAAACATATTTAGAATTTTTTCTTTTTAATTTTAAATTAAATTAGTTTTTTACATCCTTTAAAACATTAAATTACCCATAATTTAAATGGAGATATTTAGAAACTTAAAAAATATTTTTTTTTCGAGAAATTGACCACGCGAAACTTCGTAGTGCGCAAAATAAAAATAAAAAACATGTGACGACCATATCTTCGGCAACTTAATGAACTTTGAGTTCTAATATGCAATCTTAATTATTCGAGAGACTGTTCTTAAAATGGTACTATTGGTCAGACAATAGCTATTCTCCATCATTTAGGGTCGAGATTCAAAGTCTTCGAAAAAATATCGTATTTATACGCAAAAAGTGCGTTTTTGAGTCTGATTCTGTGTCTTAAAATACATTTGATCATAAATCTATTATTTTCCTTTAAAAACTATAATAACATTTTAGTAGGTACACATAAATTCAATCACTAATAATTTGATTTCTTTGGATCCAATTTGATAGTTTCAGATCTAATTCGATTAAGGAATTAAGAAGATGTTCTCTTTTTTATTTTGCATACCGTACATCACATCCTGATATATTAAAATATCTCGATGATTTCGAAAAATCGTAATAAAAATTTTTAGAAAGCAATTCTTTAATAAAAGCACTTAACGTAAACACTTTTATTGCTTGGAAAATTTGCAATTGTGAAAAAAAGCGGAATATTTTTGAATAATCCCCTTGTGACAGGGGCTGTAATCTCACTTAATAGGCTTTTTTTCTTTTTTCTACATTTATTCCTTAAATGAATCCTCTATGCAATCATTAAGCAAATGTTTTTTTTTTACAAAATTTTATGCATTTATTCAGAAAAAAAAGCATCTATGTAAGTATTATCCCGGGATCTATTAAAATACGGAATGAACTTTCACCAGAAAAAATGATAATAACTCCCATCTGAAAAGAGCTGCAAATATCATTTTTCGCGATGCAGACTCATTATAAATATGATTTTAATAAATTAGACATTTAAATGCGTACTTATTTTTAGACAAAATGCTTATAAAGACTGTGTTGAATTAAGCTCCTTTATCTACTAGCGTACTGAAAGTTTCGGAAAATGGTGAATAAAAAATTATTTACATTTGTTGTACTCTTATTATGTTGCTAAGTTGAACTATATCCTGCAAATTGAACCATCTGAAACTGCTTTTATAACAAACGTTTTAAGTTGAGCGAAAATATGGTTAAATATAATTTGATGCAATTAAATGCTTCATTAAAATTGCACCAAATTTGCATGATATTTTATTTATAGATACAAGACGAAATAAAATCTGGTTAAATTACCACACTGTATAGTAATGGCATTTCTGGTTAAAAAAAAGAAAATTCTGGTGATAAAACCAAAATAAGCGATATTTAAACTATTTCATTAAGTAATTTTTTTGTTCATATGATAGCATATAACGGAAAATTCTGGTCTTCAAAACTATAGTTCTTATTACCACTCATTTAGTAAAAAATACATAGCAGAGAAGTAAATTTAACCAAATAAATGGCTTTTATACCATACTCTAAGGTATCACGGTTTACAAAATTTTAGGATATTTATCAAATTGTATCATTTGTTATAAAACCATATTTTATAGTTTTTTTTACCAAAATCAAAACCAAAGCACATTGGTAAAATTTATCGAGCTTTTTGGTGCTGCCATAGAACAAGAAACATGGTAAATGTTACCAAATTCTAGTAGTTTTGCCCATGTATTTTTCTTGGTGTACCTTCATTATAGTTCAATAGTATTCATTGGCAATCATGTTTATCAAGTAAAAGTACAACAAAAGTAATTGTTAGTTGTATCTAAAATCCTCCCGATAGCGATTTCCCAATCTAGCTGGTTTCACAACCCATTGAACTAATATTTGCATTCTCTTCAATAAAAAATTGATTTTTTTTTAAAATTTAGGTAAGAAATATTAAAGGAAATAAAAGCTTACACTACAATTTCAACAAACTACAATAAAATGGAAAATCTCTAAGAGAGAACGAGTCAGTAAAGGTCGCTAAATTGTAAACTAGCCTTCTGATAAAGTACAAAGCAATCTGATGTACATGTTTTTATTGTTTCATCAGTAATAGATACAATTTCTTTTGCTTTGAAACTAAAAGACTAGCAACATGGAGTAATCTAAACCACAACACTGTGCAGCTTATTCCGTTATTAATAAGACCACATTATCGAGCAAGTTAAACTATCTTAAACTTCATTACAATATACTAATTTTTAAATTGAACGGAAATATGGCTCAAATGCTTATCTTTTTAAGGTTTCATAAAATTTCTGCGAAATTATGATCCAAATTAACGATAGTATCATTCAATGTTGATCTTTATGTTATCGTTCAATAACAGTATCGTTCAATCGAATTTTTTTAGAAAGTTTGAAAATCTATTTCCCTACTTTTGATACATTTGAAATAGCTCTCCTAAAATGACCAAACTGACATAGATTCTATTTTATCCGTACTTTAAATAAAAAATACTGATAAAATTGGCTCTGTTTCAAACTTTAAACCCAAGTTCTCTAGAATAAAAAAATCACTTAAATTTCTCTCAAATCACATGTTACGGTTTTGTACTTTATTACGCTCATAAATTTGCCAATTCACTTTGCTACTTTTAAAATGGAATTTGACCACAAGACCTAAAATCTAAGTTTTCATTCGTGAAAGTGTTTACTAATACAAATCGTTTTTTTTTCTTCAAAAAGTTAACTCATTCTTTAAGTTTTAATACTTAATACATAATCCTTAAAAGTTCAAAACAACTAGAACTTTGGAAAGTTTTTGTTTTTTCTATTCATTGTGTAAACTAGATAAGAGTTTTTTTTCAAAAAAAAAAAACGTACTGTTATTGATATTTTTACCGGAAATCTACAAAAAAACGATTTTTCAGTTATAATTATTTGACAAAGATAAATACCCAGAATACTTCTTTCGTCGTCAACTGAATTATATTCAATTTCGTTGACTGACTGGTGCATGACACTTTTCTTACTTGCGATTGAAAAATGACAGAATTTAAGGAATAAAAATTTCATTCAATAGTTATTCATATTTATCAAGTGATAAAATATTCAAATTTGATTTAATAAATAAGTTTATATCGAAATAGAACTTTAAAATACTTCAGTTCATTCCCATGGCTGCATATAATTAGCTTAAATTTAACCTGTTACAGTAAGTGGCTGAAAAATCAGCACCAAATGAAAAATAAATAAGTTCTATATCCTAATACTCCATGCTTAATGAAAAATTCCAAATTCTATAATTAATTTAGCTGCTAAATACATTTTATACGAACCCTTTTATCAGTAAACATATTCACCAATTTCTTTCTCAAATCAACATGCGTCTTTTTTTCGTCGATGATTTTTAAAGTCCAGAAATAAAGAATGGAACATGCCTTTATGAAAATGCTAGCTATTCAGTGAACAATATAAAACAGTTCTTAATCCATTAAGAAAATAAAATATTACTTTTTCACTCAACTTAAACTGAACTCCATAAAAAAGATATTTCCATGTTTAAAAAAAATTGCATGATATAAAGCTATAGAACCTAAATGTAAGTGTATTTTTTAAAAACTAAAATAGTATATAATACAGTATATTTAAATACTTAATTCTGAATAAAAATTTCCAGGTTCATCTATTAAAACATTCCAAACCTGATTTCCCTGCCAAATAGATTTTTAACCAATCCCTACTTCAGTAAATGCCATTCATCTATTTCTTTCCCAATAGCAGTTAACTTCTTTATTTCCTCGAGGATTCCGTTTGTCCTAGAATAGGAAAGAGAACATGCCTTTCCAAAAGAATCTAGCGATTCAGTAAACGATATAAAACAATTCTAAATTCATCACGGATACTCGAACTAAATCCTAACTAACTTTACGATTACATACAGTTGTGGAAGTTAAAAATATCAGTCTTTCCCCTAACTTAAAAACTGACTAACAGCGCCTGAAGTACAATGTCATAACACTCTAAAAACTGGTATTTCGGTGTTAAAAAAATGAGTGATATAAAGTTACAGAACTCTAAGTCAAATTTATTTTTTTCTAACGAAACAAATATAATATAATAAAGTTTTATATTTTGATACTTAATTCTGAATAAAAGTTCTCAGAATCATCTAATAAAAAATTCTGAACCTGATTTCCCTGCCAAATAGATTTTCAACGAATCCCTACTTCAGTTAAAATGCCATCCACCTATTTCATCGTCAATGGCAGCATACCTCTTTATTTCCTCGAGGATTTCGTTTGTCGTGGAATAAGAAAGGGAACATGCCTTTGCGAAAGAATCTAGCGATTCAGTGAACCATATAAAATAGTTCTAAATCCATTACAGATGTTCGAACTAAATCCGGTGCATAAAGATTTCTGCTATACGAAAATGTAGCTGAGGAAGCTATAGGATTGCTTTTTTGGGATTATTATCAACTTACACACTTACAAAATGTTGAATGTTTCAAAATAAGGAAGAACTGTTCGATACCTTGATTAAATTCAAACAAAAATATTTGTTATGCTTCAAGGTTTAACATAAAATTAGCACATATATTTTTTTTCCGGGTAGCTTTGTTTCGGAACGATATCTTGAGTCGAGCGAACGATTTTCTTCGGTTTGTAGTTGAATGTAGATTGCATATGAAAGGACAAATTCCTGGCTTAAATATTGCAGAGTTGAAATTGAATTTTGTAAGGTTTGATTCGTTTGATATAGCTGATTAAAAATATTGTAACGGGTGTTTAAATTATTACAATAGAACAATTTGAGCCTAGGTGGCTCAGAGCATTCGCTTCCCTATGAGTTGAACCGAGTTCGAATCCCAATAATGGCAGATTGATTGGAATTCCGCACCTGGATCACACCAACCGTAGTACTGACGCAAAATATCAGCAGTGGTACACGGATCATGGGTTAGAGTCCCTTTACCATCTGGCCAACCATGGAGGGTTTCGTGGTTTTCCTCTCCATGTAAAGCAAATGCTCGTTAGTCCCATCAAAACGTCCTCCAGGAAGGCCAAATAATTCCCAATACTTGATCAAGGAACTCCCTTGTCTTCTGGATTTGGTTCAAAATTACAAGACTGCGGAGTTGAACATTTTGGTAAGCCCTAAATTGGGTCGTCAGTTCAACGACAATTATAAAGCATAATAGAACAATTTAGAGAAAGGAACTCTTAAGACGTGACCTTAATAATGATAGCCCAATTTTAAACGTGCTTTAAGAATGACAAAAGCCTTTCCCCTTTAACAACAAGTCATCCCCCTTGTTTTCCTAATCCATTTCAATATGCTTTCAAGATATAAATGAAGCTATTTCTTTGAATAACAAGGAACACAGAATTACATAAAATTTTAATTTATTTTAGTTTATACCAACTTTATTATTTTTTACTTTTTGTTCTTTGCTATGTTTTTCAAAACAGCTTAATTTTGAACAAGATTTAGGATGCTTTAAAAAAGTGAGGTATTGGTTAAGAAGTAATTATCCGTACGTAAAACTAGATAAACAGATTTTTACACCGAGAAAATAAAGAATTGGAAAAAAGTAACTATGTAATAAAGGGATAAACTTGAAGTGTAATATAATAAAATTAAACATTTTTATTTTGTGGTGCTTTTATTTCAACTTATTTAAAGAATCTTTAAAAGAATTCGATTCTTAGAATTCTTAGAAAGCTAAATTAAGCATTAAATTAAGTAAAATGTAAGGCTAAATGCAGGCTTTAAAAACCAGAAATAAAAGCTCTGGATGAAACATTCAGTAGAAACGAATAATTCACATACCTCAGCTAAGTGATACATTAAAAATAAACAAATGTCGCCAAAATTGTCCAAAAAAAAACGTTTAAAATAGATACAAAATATTAAATTCAAAATAGAATATTTCGTTAAAAATTGATTAAAATGTATTATCTTAAAAAAAAACGCCCTAATTAATTAGTGGAAATATGCTCATTTATATCTAAAATGAAATCTAATTGTGGTTGACAATGCTAAACAAGTCATACCTGTGCATTTTATTTCATAATATAGGGTAAAATTTTATGTTGAATATCTGACACATAACTTATTAATTATTTGTGTTGATACTAAAGTTAGCTTACGAAAACGCCCACTAGTTGCCATTTTACTTAGCTTGACAAGCACATTGTTTTTAATTCACTTTGCTTATGCTGTGAATGATGCATTGTCTTGCCTTTGAATTTAGTGAATTGGAAATAAGAAGCACCCGCCCTTTAAATTTGTTTGAAAATTGCAGTGAATAGGGCTTTATAAACCTTGATGAAAAACAACAAAGCAACTCCACCTAAGACATGTAATTTTGTAATTTTAAAGAAAATCATGTTTTTTCTGAAGAAACCGAAATCAAACACAATCCGGATAATGTTAACCGTATTATAAAATCTTCAGCGTAATTTTTAACTTTAATATCAGGACTAATATTTTTAGTTAAGGACAAAAAGTGGGATATGCTTTTCGTCTTGTGATGCATTGGTTCCTCTTTACAACATTAGCACTCCCTTCACAACATTAACACTCTTAATAACCATAAGAGTCAAGATGTCAAGAATACAGCTATAACAAAAAGTATGTCACTAGCACTATTATAAGCGTATTTTATTTCACTGCTTTGGGATTTTACTTCTCTGGGTTTTAAGCATTTCCTTGAAATCTATCTACTATCCTTTTTATTAGTGTTTAAAATGTCTAAAAATTATTATTATTTATAACTCAATTGGATATATCACTAGCAATGTACTATCAACATTACCAGTCACTTGCAATGACAGCAAGAGTTAAACGGCAAGAATAACAAGATTCAAGCAATAGCAGTCGGAACAGTCACTAGCAATATAATCAGCGAATTACCGTCTGTTTAATTTTTAGCTTCGATCTACTTCATAAAATTACGTTGTTATGGCAACAGTTTGTTTTGCTTCTTTGAGATTGTTAGTTCTTTTTTCTTAAGAAGAAACAAAATGACTTTGAGTTTATAATTATTTATTTTTCAGCATTAATATATTTATATGTACCATATTTTATATTATTGAGTGTTCCGAGCTTTCTTGATGAAGCTAATATTTTATATTCTTGCAAATAGAACTGTAAAATAAGCCATTGTGTGCGTTGTAAGTTGCTTATGGAATATTAAAAAACACAGACATCATTAACTAACTTTGATTGGAAGTGAAAAATGGAATATATGGAGTTCGCGGACAAGACACTGCTGTTTTATTACGACTAAGAAATGTTTTGCATGTTGTTTAGTAGAGAAGAATTAGTAATTCAAGTGTTTTCTCTATCTCTTCGAAGATTTATATTGAAGGTATTTAAATTTAGACTATATCAACCTTCATCTATCAAAAGGTACCTCAAGGTAGAATCGAAATAACAAGTCTTATATACTAGTGATTCGGTATTTAATATTTGTAGTGGTAGTTACGCCGCATTACTCCCCTTCCAGAATTTTATCTGTGGTTGAATTCGATGAACGAATACCACAGCTGATTCATGCCGTTAATATGTTTAGTTAATTTTGCTCATTATATTTTTTCTTCATTTTTTAATAGCATTTCGTTCACAATTTTTTTTATATTGTTTATTACCGGGAGACTTTATTTACTTCACCGGATCTTTTTTTTTCTTTGAGCAGTTTATGTTAAGCAAATCAACTGTTTAATGTGGACCATCTATCATGTTAGCTAGTTCATATCACGTCCGCAGGTAACCACTGAGGGGAATTAATTATCGACTATTGTCAACCTTCATCTATCAAAAGGTACCTCGAGATAGAAACGAATTAACGTGTCTTATATACTAGTGATTTGGTATTTAATATTTATAGTGGTAGTTACGCCTCAATACGCAGTAGAGTTATATGCTGTGACATTAGAACCAATTTCTTAGGAGCCTCAAGTGCATTGAAAGATCAAAACTGGAAGCAAATCACTGAAGACACAGCTATACCACCAATTCAATTGAAGTTTAATCCCCCGACTGCTCCTTGGTGGAAAAATTGGTGAGAGAAATTGGTAAGTGTTCTTAAAAGATTGCTGAGACGTACACTATGAAATGCTTCATTAACATCTGAAGAAATGATTACAGTTCTCTGCGACTGTAAACAGTGATTAACACGAGTATATAACACGAGTAGACATATATAATTGAAAACGATGCTACTGTAATGTTTTGAAGTCCATCTTTATTTTTTCAAGACATTCAAATGAGTGGTCTTCCTGATTTCGATGACATTGAGCACAAAAGTCTCGATAAAAGAGTCAAATATAGAGCAAACGTACAAAAAAATTGAGAAACAGGTTTTGATCTGAATAAATAGGAGCCCTCATTCAAGAATCAGAAAATAGAAAATTCGTGGAAGTGAAACTTGGTGATGTAGTCCTGCAATGTAATCGAATCAAACGTATTTCCTTTCACTTCGTTGAATTTTAAGAAGTTCCTTTAAATGCAGGTACGTATCTTCCCTATATTTAGTTAGAAATTGCCTAAATGTTATTATGCATAACTCAGTTAGAATTATCAATAGCGATAGATACACTATCAACATTAATAGTACTCACTTATAATAACAGCAAAAGTCCAGTCGACTAGAATAACAAGAATCCATCAATAATAACTAGAGTGTCACTTGCAATATCATCCGCGTATTTCCTTTCACTTCGTTGAGATTTTAAGCTTAAAATGTAGGTATCTATCTTTCTTAAGTTTAAGTGTTAAAATTCCTAAATATTATTATTTATAATTCTACTAGATTTATTAATAGCGATACCCTATCAACATTAGAACTCACTTGCAATAACAATAGAAATCCAGTCAACAGGAACAGCAGGAATCTAGCAATTACAACACGTGCGCCCCTAGCCATCACAATAAGAGACAGCAACCATTTCTCGTCTTTGAAGGCGCTCTTTTTTGAGTAGCACAGTTAAATAAACGAGATTTAAACAAAACAGTAAAATAAACAAATGACAGCTCTATTTTTTAAACTAGAGTAACTAGTTCTAGCGTTTTTTTTTATTTTTTATTTCTTGTTTCACAAGAGAAACGTTTCTCTCTTTTTTCACTTTTACGTTTTTTTTTTAATCTTCAATATTTTAGCACATTAAATATTTTTCAAGCGTCTCCTACAAAAATACATTTTAATACCGATAAATCAGCAAAAGATGTACAATGTGCAAAATTAAAAATGGACTATCCTAAATAACTTTTAAACTAATGATCGTATCTTCACGCTCTAATACTCAATCTTAAAAATAGGGGGTTACCTCAAATATGCGTACACGATATTTTAAATTACAAAATCAGACACACAAATGTGCTTCACGTGTCTTTTTTAAGGCGAATTCGGACTTCTGACTATCAAAATATAGGATGATGTCCATAATCTGGGAAGTATGGTCCCAATAGCTTGATCAGGAAAGCGTTTCAAAGCTTAGACTCCTTAATGTAAATTTTACTTTTTGCGTACTTCGCCATATTTCGAGAATACATATACATATATATATATATATATATATATATATATACGAAAATTTGCTAGCTTAATAGATTAGTTGGAATGTTGGCCTTTGCTAATACCTTACATTGAGTAAATGTATATTCTTTTTTTCCAATAATTCTACATAAAAAATGTGGATTAATTTAGTTCAATCTGTAACTTAGTTATTGCTTTCTTCCCTAATTACAGCAATAATAGTTCACATATATTTGTGCTATTTTAAGAATGCATTTATTTAGAATTATTGCAGAAATATTATACATGTTTAGGCTAATATGTATGATTTTGAAAAAGAATTATAGCAACCAGCATGTCACAAGTACTAAACATGTAACATTGTTCTAAACTCAATAAGTAAATGAAAATAATTCAAGAATACAAAAAATATTAAAAAAATTATCTCTTTTTAAAGAAAATATTGGTAATTCAATTAAAAATATAGGCACATTCAGTAAAAGAAGCTGTCAAAAACGTTGTCGGTGTTATGCTATTGCTATGACTTTAAACATTTCGAAAAAAGTTCAAAAAATTCATTTCTATTTTTTTTTTTTTTAAAGTTTCTAAAATGTTATCTACATAATTTTTTCCACGGGTTTTCAGGATCATTAACTCAAAAGAATCCTAAACGGATCAAATAAAAAAAGGGAGAAAAAACTAAGGGCACAAATTTAGTGTTACTTATATTTTTCTGATGTGAATTGCCCTAATTCACGACCAAACACTCCAAGCAACAGAAGAAATGAACCAGCTATACTTCTTTTTTAAAAAATATGTTGTATACATTTAGAATCTGACAGTAAGATTCAGTTTTTATTTGTATATTTTTGTNAATATACTTTCATCCCGGAATTTGTCATTTAAAATAATGACTTCGATGACGTTGTTCATTAATTTTTTAATGACTAATCGCGTGCCGTTGCACAGCCAAGGAGGGTTCAAATTACGAAGCAAAATAACCGGAGATCCAACTTTGAGTACTAAATTATGAGGTGATATGCCAGGTAAATCCAATGAGTTTAAAAACTCTGTTGGAAAATTTGCAGCTTCAGGGATCGCAAACTGCATCAACGGATTTGCATGTCACCAAGTTACCTGGCAATAACTGTTGCATCTACAGATTCAATTCGTTGACGTCCACATTTTTTGCTGCTAAAATCACCCTTTCTGCCAGTCACTCATAATGAATGCATTGCATGTGTACATCGGGAAATATTAGGCTAATGAGAGCATCTTGTGAATCAATGATTGTGCAGAAATCATCCGGTAATTTAAGCATCCAGTCTCATCCTTAGTAACCTCTCCATCACCGATGTCTAACAATTGTTTTGAGAATGTTTCACCAGATGGATCTTGAAGCATTTGGACGCGCATATTTACTTTTAGTAGAACTTTTTCAACATTACGCCAAAGTGGAGATGATCTCAAGAAAGCATTGATCTCATCAGCGTACATTAAACGCGGTATGACGTGAAGTGTTTGTCTGAAATCACCTGAAAGGAGTAACAGAGTGCCGCCAAATAATTTGTCATTATTTTTTTATATCTTTCAATGTCCTGTTCAACGCCTCAAGCGATTTTTGTGTTCCATAGTGCAATCATCCCAGATGATAATTTTACTGTGCTTTAACACTGTGGCCATAGAAGAAATATTTTTTATGTTGCACACTGCATCTGGGTTGTTTTGAATATTTAGTGGCAGCTTAAATACTGAATGAGCTGTTCTGCCTCCGTGAAATAAAATTGCCGCAATGCCAGATGATGCAATGGCCAACGCGATGTCATTATTTGATCGTATTTCACCGAGAATTAGCGAAGTAATTAATGTTTTGCCAGTTCCACCTGGTGCATCAGGAAAAAAATCCACACTGTCCTGCTGAAACTGTGAGCATAATGCGGTCATAAATGCTCCTTTGTTTCTCATTCATTAGTGGAACATAGCGAGTAACAATCGCTGCCATTTTTATCGTATTGTATTGAAGTTCACGATTCATGTCAGTGTTTAATAAATCAGATGCACTTCGATTTGGCGAAAGCATACCGAAATGACTGAGTGGCAATTTGGCAATAATAATGCAAAGATCCTCAATAACAACCAGTGCTTCATTGTACATAGCATCGCTGAATACTATCGTTAGATCGTTGCAACGTGTGCGATATTGATACCGTATATCATCAGGAGGAACTAGATCCCCACCTTTGTAACAACGTCTTCTTTGGAGTCCCAAATAATCTCTTCTAAAAGAATTGAACATCCATTTTTCCTCCTCAAAGTTAATTAATTTCAATATGTAATCCAACAAGGCATCTCTGGTGAGTCTTTTCCGGCCTCTGGTAGTCCTATTTCTCCTTAATTGAGTGTTTGAAATCCGATGTTCCATTGATCTAGGCTTAGAGTGCCAGATCGCCATTTTAACATGTCATCCACTGCAAGTGGTATATATCGCAATATTTGACTTCTCAAATTTACACTGTTTCCTTTTCAATTCTAATTTAAATAATTTCTTTGCAATTGCCCATGCGATTATCTTTCTAAATTTATTTTGCTTATTGTAAATTTTTTATTTCCCGGTGGTCTGGTACTTTTTCTATAGTTATCTTTTTAAAATATGTAACTTGGGTATAGGCTTTCGCTATGTTAAAGATCGTCACTTTTTAAACGCTGTCTTAGTACACTAAAATCAATATATTTTCGCTAATATTTTTATCCAAATTTTTAATATGTTTTTCTCCCAAATGTTTGCGAATAAGTGATATCTATCTTTTAATTTTATTCCCACCCTGTGATTTTATAAAAAATTTTAAAGTAACATCACTTTCCCATTGTAGATGGTGTTCTATTCTCCATAACAAAATCAAAACAAACCATATGAAGAAAAATACAGTTAAGTTCTTCTCATCACGCCTGACCAATCTTTTTTTAAATATTATTTTTTCTAATCGTTACTTTTCTTCATAGTTCAATGTTGACATAT
>NC_092210.1:11029218-11034201 GCF_043381705.1 Parasteatoda tepidariorum
ATTCCACCGCAGTTGACTATCAGGTTTAAAAAAAAAAAAAAAAAAGAAAAGAATAATAATTCTCTATTATAGTCTAGAATTTTTCTTTTCTTTTCTAAATTTCCCTTTTTTTTTTAAAGTGTTTGAATGCTTTTTAGTTTCATAATTTTTATTCTTACCTTAAAAATTTCAACATTGTTTTCAGCTTCATTTTCTGTTCTCTGTATAAGTCATATATTCTTGTTGTAATTTTATGTGTTTTATGTATGTTTTGTCTGTAGAATATTTGTTCTACTCTCGTGTGCCCTGAATAGGGCGGGTCGAGGTATTAATAAACAATACCGTATATCATCAGTCATCGAATCTTTGTGATATTCTCATAACGTCTCATAACGTAACGCCGGGAAACATGTAGCTAATACTATAGCAAATAGTAGACGATTTTGCTTTGCAGTACAGTTCAATGCTGCTTCTGCAAGCATACATTCCCACTGGTTGTCGTTTTCCAGCAAGACGAGTGCAAAGCATGCATCTTTATACGTTGGATGCTGATTTCCATCGACTTTATATCTATCTTGAAATGACAATGAGCCGGTGTAATTAACCAACAACAGTCGAAAATAAAAGCACTCAGTCTGCCTTTGATGGACTGTAAATATTCTCCCCAAGGCGTTTGATTTGAATAAACCGGGACATGCATCAACCGGTGTGCCTTGCTTGTGGGGTGTCCATTTTTTTGAACCCATGTGAAATAGGGTGGTACTTCTGAGTAGAGGAGTAGAGTAATGCCCGTGCAAAGACGCCAAAAGCATCCGCACGATTACCCAATTCAAAAAATTTGGCGAGTGTAGTTTTTGGTGGATTTATAGCTCGGTCAATCGCTGTCTCGTTCGTGAAATATACGCTCTGACCATTTTTAAGATGGACGGCTAAATGAATAACGGTTGGATCCCGTTCATTAATTGGGAAACTAAATATACGCCAAACAGCTTCATTGGAGCTGATGTACCGGCCTATTTGGTACAGCGTTATTTCGTCGTTGTTATTCACTGGAAGAGCAGTCACATTGGTATTTTCAACTCGAAATACTGCTATATCATTGCCTTTATTCACATACTTGCAAATATATTTGATGCTCTTCTTTTAAGGGCATGCATAATTATTAGAGTTTAATATGACTTGTTGCAACGTGCGTGAATATTATTTCTGATTTATTATGCTTCTATGTCTAGTTTGGATCCGAATACGATTAAATAAAGATATATTTAAAATATACGTTAAATCTGTCCAAAAAATGAAAAAAATTTGATACAAACCATTCTCGAATCCTTCTGAAGGTACACAGAAAATTTCATTTAAATCGGTCCATCCGTTTAGGAGGAGTTCAGTGACAAACACACGAACAGACGAAATATATATATAAAGATATATATAAGATAAAGTTGAATGACAAGGAATTTAATTAATATGCAATACAGTAAATAAGCGAAGAGATATTTTTTAAAAGTATTTAATGAAAAATAATAACAGCGAAATATATGCGTTTGCGAAGCGTTCTATTTACATCTCTGAATGTTGCCACCATTTTTTTATAAAAGTCAAACTATTCTCTGCTGTAATAAAATTAGACTTATGCGAACCTTACATTCGGCCCCGCTCAATGCTAAATGTAGATATTTACATTGAAGCGTAAACATTAAGGTTCTAGGACAGATTTTGTCTAATAAGTCTTTCAGGCGGGCGTCGATTGCGTCGCAGATCGTAGCGGCTCGATATGATGTTCGGGTAATTTTCAGAATCCTGGATGTTTTCTACTGGATGCAATTCGGAAACTGATTCTTCCTCTTCTTCCGAGCTCTCTTCTTCCTGAGTGACTGGCGTATCTCGCATGTGATATGGACGAAGATGTTGTTCGTGAACAACTTTCGAAAGATTCTTTCTTTGATCCATAGACTTGATCTCGTAGCATACGGCCCCGACTGGACGAACAGTCAGAAACGGTCCTCTATAAATGGTAGAAAGTTTATGATCTCCTTGTTTAGGCCAGTCGTACAAGACGAGATCTCCTGTCTTAAATGAATGAGATCGACGGTGAAGATCGAATCTGCGCTTGTTATCTAGATGTTTTTCGTACACATTATTTACGGCTTCGGCCCTGGCTAAAGTAAGAAGGTCAAGTTGATCTTCACGTGGCGTGTCATCGATGAAACTTGCAATGTGCAATTCACGTGGAAGGCGTGGTTCATATCCATGAAGCAAATAAAATGGGGATCTTTTAGTTGAATTTTGTCGTGTGGTGTTGATTGCTAATAAAGAGTTAGGAAATAATTCATCCCATTTTTCTGGATGTCCGTCAATTATTTTTCTCAAAGTTGATGCAATGACACCATTTGCGCGTTCAACAATGCTACTAGCTTGTGGTGAATATGGTGGTGTCATGGACTGTTGTATTCCATACTTTTGTAAAAAGCGCTGCGTGTGGCGCGCTGTAAACGCAGTTCCTCTGTCTGATAAATACATGCTGGGCGGCCCATATCGAAGTATGATGTGATATAGTGCGCCAGTCACTGTATGTGCTGCGAGAGAAGCAGAAGGTGTCGCAATAACATAGCGTGTGGCATGGTCAATCTGAACGAGCATGTTGGTGTTACCAGATTTGGATTGCGGTAAGCAAATTATGTGATCAGCAGATACAATTTCCCATAGTGCTGTTCGTTTAATCACATCTTCCATCTGATCGATTGGGTGCGGATCAATCTTGGTGATGGAGTTGATAGTGCGTGAGAAATCTACAACAACTCGTCTTGGAGTGCTTTCATGGAAAGGCTGCTCAACGATGAAGGCAGGGGCGGCGTAAGGCGAGTTAGAAAGACGACAAATTCCTTGTTTCAACCATTTTTGAATTTGAGTGTTCATAAATTGGCGATCTGGTTCTGTAAGGCGATATGGTCGACAACGGATAGGCTTGTCATGTTGCAATTCTATTTTGAATTCCACATACGGACATAGTCCAATATTGTCATCGTCAGAATAAAAAAATGTCTGCAAATTGTCCAATTATAGCATCAAGTTGAGATTGCTGAAGCTCAGATAGTACTGCAGATTTTGGAAAAAGTTCAATTTGAGGAGGATGTTTACTTGGTTTAACAACGTTGTCTAATGATGGTACTGAGAGTTCTCTGGAAGCAATGCAGTTAATGCTAGGTTTCGAAGAATGAGCACATTCGTATAGATGGAGTGCAGACGGCGTAGATATACATAGTGAACCATTAGAGTCGTAAGTGCATCTAGCTTGCACTTGGTGTATCCAATCAAATCCCAAAATGAGCGAAAATGGAAGTTCGGAGCAAATTCCAACCTTGGTCATTAGATGGTCAATGTTTCCAACCTTTATGTTTAAAGAAATCCATCCAATAGGGTTTATTAAATGGTCGACGACTTGAAAATGTCCATCAGTCCATGGGTGATTAACAGCATTAATAGGAACGCGAGAATATTGAATAACGGTAATATCTGCACACGGATCATAGAGGACTTGAAATACTGTATTATTGTCAATAGTAACAGGTATTAAGGCACGCTTTTTTGTTTGAGTTTTAATACAGTTTATAGAATGATCATTTTCATTTGCAGGCTCAGATCTTGTGGGAGGAATGTTGCGATTTGTGTTGCGACGTAAATTTGGATAATTTGAACTGGTGGAGCTGCGTGGTTCATTATTACTGGAACAAAGTGAGTATCTAGTTGACGGGAGCTGAGTACTCGCTTTGTTGTTGGATTCTTGAACGGATCGTGAAGAATTTCGTGATTGAGTTGTAGGTAAATTTCGTTGAGGAGGAGGTAAACTGCACATAAAAGAAGCACGACCTTTTTCTCCGCATCGCCAGCAAGTAATATCTTGAACATCGTCAGTAGCAGGGTTATATTTACGTCTTTGTTCAACGTGCGAAATGAAATTTTTTGACTGATTTTTAGGTACTGAAATTAAATTGTTAGCTGATTGGCGTGACATATTTTCTTGCTTGAAACTTCGAAATGCATCAAGTGCGGCAGCTCTGTCAATTAATTCTTCGACAGTAATGGAATTCTCATCAGCCTGTGGTATAGTAAACGGAGCTTTTTCAAGAAGAGCATCCTTAGCATAAATATAATCAACTAAACTTTCATTCATTTTTAATTTACGAGAGCTCTGATGAGCCAAAAATTCTTGCATTGTAATACGCCTTTTAAATCTGGCAGCGAGAGCAGTTTTCCATTCAGTCCAGTCATTATAAATTTTACCTCGTGTCATTTGCCAATTTTTTGCAGATCCAGCGAGGCGAGAAATAGCATTAGTTAACTTAGATCATCTGGCCAATTAGCTAGTGCCGCAATTCTATCTACTTCTTTTATCCATTCAGAAGCATTATCAATAGCATCTCCTTTAAATATTGAAATGGAATTTGGGGTATCATTAGTGGATGCAATTTGAATGATATTTGGTTGACTTACTTGTCTGTCCAGTAATTGTTTTTGAGTCTCCATAAATGTAGCGAGAATTGCTGCAATATTAGAATCAGTTTGCGAGAGAGGAGGTGAAGGACGAATATGTTGACTGCTTAAAAATTCCACTTGTTTCTGAAGTAATTCAATTTTAGTCAATAATTCTGAGTTATTGAAGCAATTTTCTTCGGAATATTGTGTATTGTTGTCATTATTTGGCGATTGCATGAGAAGAGTTAAAAGTTCATCTAAAGTTCCATCATCTGTTCTTTTTATATTATCATTAACTATACACGATATTAAGTCATTTTTATTTCCATTGGACGAAAGATTTCTTAAACGCAAGTCTGATATTAACTGGGCGACAGTTAAATGAATCAGTCGTTCCACATTCAAGGCATTCAAAACAGAATTCACGTCTGTTGACATCTTGGCGAGAAAAGTGCAGCGAATCTGTTTTGGCGACGTATGTTTGGCGAGAAGAAATCAGTATGTAATGGAATCCAATTTTCAAATTTTTTT
>NC_092210.1:11034893-11040785 GCF_043381705.1 Parasteatoda tepidariorum
CAAATTAATTGGAGTATGAGACAATTACAATAACTAATAGTCTGCATTGAAGTAATAAAATATCGATTTTTCTATATATTGAATTATTTTTTATCTCTCACAGGACCTTCTATGGGCCGAAACGAATGTTGCCCCTTAAAATTATTTCTCATAAGGCATACATCCCACTAGTTTATTTTAAAATTGGCGAGTCACACTTCCCTAGCTTCCCTTGTTAGACTTACAAAACTAAAACTTAGCTACATGAGTAGCCTCAAGAATATTAAATAACATATAGTTTTAGTCAGTGTAATAATTAGGCATACGAGCAAGTTTTTCTGTAACTATTTCAGGAAAAATTGCATTTCATTCAAAAATTGTAATTCTTATTATTTAATTCAAAAATTGGAAAAACAATTGAAACCTATTATTCAAAAATTGGGAAACGTATGGGATTACTTTTTTTATCTATATTAATTAATAAGAAATAATAGTTTATTTTGCTATAAAATATGTGGAAACCTAATTTCAACATATTTTACAGAAAAATGAATGCAAGATTATTTTTAATAATTTAATAAAGATAATAAGAAATAATTAAAAATAAATTGCTTCACAAAATCTAGACCAAATGAGCAGTTACTGAAGTTCGTAACTAAACCCAATTAATAAATTTTCATTTTTACAAATGAACCTTTTTGTTAGAAAAGACCCATATGGTTTATTCTAATTAACATTCCACTTGATTGCTATTCTCAAAAGCAACGAAGAGATCTTATCGAGATTGTAAACTAATTGCGATTCTCCTTTCCTACAAATAAGATGGAAAATAAGAATCTTTCACGCATTGTTCTGTAAGACTGAAGTATTCTGCAAACTTTATTAATCATACTAGAAATAATTATTTTATATATTTTTTTCTTCTTCTTGTGAGCTAGTATTTAAACTCTAACCTAGTTTTAGAAGAATAAGTTTTCAGTTATGGGAGATGAATGCAATTGTATTCGCACAGAAAGAATAAAATAACTTTAACTTTTCATAGAAGTAGTTATATTGATGATTGTATTAGTAATAGATATTTAATATAATCATTTAAGAGGAACTTTTTAAAAATTTGTATAGACGTAGGTATGTGTTTAGTGAAATCTTAAAAATGAATACCTTTTCCTATTAATCATAAAGTTCTACTGTTTTTGAACTTTGTATGGATGTAGTATATTTCTGATGAACTTTCATTATCAAATATTTAGCGCCACCAATTGCAAATATCCACAATACGAATTAGACTGAGGAAAAAGTACGGTAAAAAATACCAGAACACGGTAAAGTTTACCGTTTTCTGGCTCTAGGAGAACTCCAAAAATATTGATTTTGGTAAAATTTGCAGTAAAATATGTTTTTATAATCTGGGGAAAAACTCAGTAAATGTGGTAAAATTTGGTAATTTTATCATGATACTTTCGAGCAATGCACAAAAAATATTTATTGGGTTAAATTTACTTTCAGTTCTATTTTATTTACTAGATGTGTGGTAATAATTTTGAAAACGAGTATTTTTAGATTAATCATCAGTATATGAATGGAAGAATTATAAAATAATTGGTTTAAATACAGTATATGTTGGTTGTATTAACCAGGATTATTCTTTTCTTGATAAGAAATGTCATTACCATACAGTACGATAATTTCATCAGAATTTATTTCCTGTGTAAATTTATATTGTAGCTATATTTTTGTTAGACTCTTGGTAACTAATATACGTTGCTATTAATTCTCAAGTTTTCAATTATTGTTCTTAAAAATGTTTAGAGATGTAGCAGGTTTATTTATTTACAACTCTTACTTTTCTATCTTTTAATAATAAATAGTATTAACTCAAATAGAGATAAAAAATTTATTGTCATAATATTTACAGCATTTAAATAAAATATTATCGCTCAATAGTTTCACATATTTTTTTGTTAATTTGTATCTTATTGTTTATTTATACTTTCCCAGTAATAAGTTAAAAAACAAATCTGCACTCGCTTCTTTAAGAAAAAACTTAAAACAAAATTTCTAAATGCAAATTACAAATTTTATTGTAGCATAACTTGTTACACAGAATTGTTATTTTTTTAGAATTTAGCCACTACTTTCTTTAAACATTTTTATGACTTTTCCTATCCAATAGCAGTCATAAAAATCGGCAAGCAATGATCATAAATAATATAATGTGAACCAAGTAAATATTAGCACCTTGATTTTTTTACCATATATGAACGCAAGGAAACCCTAAGAGAACCAAGCATGCATATCATGTAAGTTTATATCTGTTGGAAACTTTTTTTCCTGCTTTATGCACGCGCACCTCATTACGCACCCCATAACTTGTTAATCTCTAACTAAAACAGCTTTTAGGTATTCTTATATTATTCCCGCGCAGCAAAAGGTGAGACAAATGCTCACTTCTTGCTGTGTGGGATTGGTAGTGAGAAGACCTCCTTTTTTGTATTAATTGTTCTGTCCTGTATTTGTTTCATTTGTGGTCTGTCCTGTAAATGTTCTGCTAAATTAATTGTGGTCGTTGCCTTACCCCTTAAATCTAAACATATATTTACAAGCAGAGACTCACTTCCTGTTTCACTGATAAAGGAAAAAAAACAGCAACAGATATTTAAAAAAGGAACCAAGAAGTGAACGAAATAAAGTCCCTTCTATTTATTATCAAAGTAATCATCTGACATAAAAAAAAATCTGCAATGTGTTGCCAACCATTTTCGAATCCTGGGTGAGAAATAGCAGTAAAAACGGGCAAAAGAAGTATATCTGCGCCAATTTTAATGAAGAAGTTATCGGGCAGCGAAATTATCACTCCAAGTCATTTTCTAACAAAAGTAGAAGAATTAAAATTTTTGTGGGGGTAAGCTGCTGACGATGTCAATAGTTATATATCTAAAAGTACTTCTAGATAGAAACGAGTTAACACGTCTTATATACTAGTGAATTAAAATTGAATAATTGCAGTGGTAACTACGTTATATTACACCCCCACCAGAATTTTATCTGGGATTAATTAGATTTTTATTACCAGAATTTTAACTGGGATAGATGGAATTCAATGAATAGATAACACGATTTGATTCATTGCTGTTTTATGAGACGCCGGGAGAGATGTATTAAGATCACCGAACGTTGTGCTCTAGTCGTGAGAGCTGTACTAAGATCACGGTTGAGTGTATGGTCTCTCCTATGGTGTTATTAGCAGTCGAGTGAGTGCAGGCTCTCTTTGCGTGTGATCGAGACTGAGTAGTAATAGCACGAAAAGGAAATGAAAATGTCTTTGTCACAAATAGCAAGTCAACAGATCACTGTGTTCCATCCATCAAATTAGGCGTGTTCATATCGAAGTGAACTTTTCTGTTGAGGTAGGTGTGCTCATATTACGTCCGGGTTACCAATGTAATGTAGAGCTAGGCTACCAACAAAGTCAAAGGTCATTTATCTAAAGCTATCTTCAGTGGAATAGATTTAACATACCTCCTATACTAGTGAATTGATAGTGTATAATTGTAGTGGCAAGTACCTACGCTACAAGTATCAATATTACGTCAAATTTCAATGATGGCAGTTTTCAATTCTACCACAGAGTTTAATTGCTTCTTTATTGTATAGGCATCAGCCTTACTGAGGATAGCCCTTCCTGTTTTCTTGATGATTGAGGTCATGACAAATAGCAGGTCATTCATACACCTTATTATCTAAAAACCACCCCTTTGAAAATTTTGCATCGTCAATGAAGGCATTCTCTTGCTGTAAAATCTAATTTGAGTCAAAAACTATCGATTCAGTAATGAGCTTCCAGTAATTTTGTTAATTGTATTCTTCTTGTGACCTGGGGGAAAGGCCACGTTAAATTTACCACCATAATTGAAACTTTCTCACAGCATTTATGAGCCTGCACATTGCTTCCAACCAGGAGAAGATTTTCTCCTTCTTTCTGATTTACTGTTTCCTTTTATCCATCGTAAAATTTGTTATTCAAAAAAAAAAAAAAAAAAAAAAAAAAAAAAAAAAAAAAAAAAAAAAAAANAAAAAAAAAAAAAAAAAAAAAAAATAACTAAAAGTAGTCCATGTTAAAAACTATCCAAAGGAAAGCAGAGCAGAAATAAAAAGAATTAAGAAGACCCAGACAGTTTCATGTGCTATCACAATGGTATAGGAAAAGAAATGAATTTCATCTTCATTATACTGCAAGATGGAAGCTCATTAATTGTGAGGGGAAGCTTCGGATATGGCAGAAAGCATAATGTAACTTCTTTCTTAAGCCGTTGCTGATAATCAAATAATATTAGAAATCCATGATTGCATTAGCAGAATAAACAGATGTTACAAGTAGAATTTTCCAACAGGACAATGTCTCCCTTGACAATGAAATCTTCAAAATGTTGGTTTTAATATAATAGAATGCTAGGATGATAAATGGTCTGCTCTTTACCTACATCCCCAAAGCATATAAAAGATATCCTCAATAGAACTGTATATACTTAAAAATAGCAGTTCTGCCGCGATTCTCCAGGATTAGTTAGGCTAATAACCTCCATGGTTTAATTACAGGTAAGCAACAGATGTTGCTATTTCAAATCATATATAAATATGATTAATATTAGCTATAATCTGAAGCTGCTTTATTTTGATGGGATACTTTTCTTTCCTCTTTATGTACACTTATTCGATTTTGTTTTCCTGTCGACTTAGAGTAGAACGTGAATTATTTCTTGTAATTACATGCTTAGATATAGTCTTTTTTTAAAATATACATGTTGGTTCGCATTGGTTTTCTCTGCACCCAGTACTGACAAGGTAGTTTTTATTAGTTGAGCCATACTGTGAAGCTAATGATATGATATATCTAAACATAACATTTTAGAAACATAACACGTACGTAATGATCCATTAAAAGCATTAAAACTCAATCAATGGAAGAATTCTGTAACATGGAACCAATGCAACACACTCTAAAGTTGTAGCAGCAGCGGTTGAAATCGTTGCAATTTGATTGTTCAATGTTCAATTGGCTCTTCAGATGGATAATGAATATATATATATATATATATAACAAAAAAACTTTCAACTAATGTCTTTAAGTTATTCCTTTTCTGTCTTTTTCTTAATTTACTATTGGAAGCAAAGCACTCTTTCTCGCAATTTAATATCCACATCTTACTTTTTAATCTATTTTGGCTTCAATGCATGCATTATTTAACATTTTAACGTTTATCTCTTTACTAACTCGTGAGAAAGACTTTTTCCCTTGACTTATTTAATAGAACAATTCTATTCCATTTTATAACCGTCGTTGAACAGCCGACCCAAATTTAAGAGTTTACGACTACTAATGTTCAACTCCGTAACCTTGTAATTTTGAACTCAATCCAGAAGACAAGGGAACTCCTGGATCGAGTATTGGGAGAAATTTGCCTTTGGGGAGGATTTTTTATGGAGTTAAACCGTATTTGCGTTACATGGGGAGGAAGACCACGAGAACCTCTCACGGTTAGCCTGACGGCAAGGGGACTCTAACCCATGATCCGTCTACCACTGAGGATATTTCACGTCAGCACTGTGGTCGGTGCAGGCCGGATGCGGAGTTCGTATCGACTGGGATTCGAACCCGGTACGCCTCATTGGAAGGCGAGCGATTTATCCCCTAAGACCAATTATAATTATTAAGATAACCCCTATCCCCTAAAACGAAACATTATACGGATTTATTTTGAAAGATTCTCCCTAATTTGTATTGAAACGCACTTCGATTTTGTATCACTTGGAGGATTATTCTCTCTCTAATAATTATTAAATAAGTATTGTGCCCTTTTTCCCTGCCTACGACCTGTGTTTTTATCATTCCTCTCGGCAATGACTTTATATATA
>NC_092210.1:11040979-11064698 GCF_043381705.1 Parasteatoda tepidariorum
TATATATATATATATATCCTTATATATAAGAAGAGAGTGGAATGATAACATATAGCCAATCACAGAAGACTTCTGGTTAGTAGCGCGCAAAACAGCCAATCAAAATTGAGAACGCATGGCGCGGTGAAGAAACGTTGAAGAGTCAAGACGTTAAATGAAAACGAATAATATGGAAAAGAAATTGATAAAAAATGTTGGAGAATTGATAAAAAATGTATATAAGGAGGTTTTGTAAATAATTTTTAATTTTATCATTGTTTTATCTTACTTTTAATTGTCTTTTTCATGTTTGTTTGAGATATTTCTTAAATAATGCATAAAAGTGCAAATCATTGGTACACTAAATGATGTGAAAAGAAAAATCAATGAAAAATGTACAAAGCTAGGTTTTGTGAATATTCAGAGATCTATTATAAATAATTTTTTATTTTATTGTATTCACCTTATTTTCTTATATCAATTCAGATAAAATGTTTATTGATCATTGTTTCATTTTACATTTGTTTTTTTTATTTGTATTCAATATGACAAAAAAATTAAATTGATTAATTTAATTTGTCGAATATCAGTTACATATGTTTTTATTATATAATTTGCTTTTTGTCTGATTGAAACTAAAATATTTTGTCAGTTGACAGTATTGCAGTTAATTGGGCAATTACTTGCAATGGCTTTTGCTTTTGAAATATTACTCAGCATCAACTTATTAATATTACATGTTTTAATTTGTTTGCCATATTTTAATTTTTTTTTTCATTTGGTTTCAATTATTTTCGGTTTAAAATTTAAATTACTGGGGGGGGGGAGATGAAGCACCATATAGGGAGCGACCGGCATCCTATAAGATCAACAATGATTTGAGTCAGTTGGGGTAAAAATGTACTTGAGGGTGCCCCTTGGCGAAATTGGCGACTAATGTTTAGCGCCATTCCTGTTTGCGCGGAACACCGCGGTAACAGGAACGACTGCCAAAATATAATGATATTTGAATAAAACATTGGAAAATTTCAGCAAAACATCAGCCGAAACTTAATAAAATTGCAATGAACCCGATATGAGCAAAATTAATAATCCCAAGAAAATGCATTTTGAATCGAAACAGAAATTAATTGAGTAAGCACAGAAAGAAAAAGAAAGAACAACTCACTTCTTCTTTAAGCTTGAATATCCTCAGATTTAGGTGCACCGAATTCTCTAATAGCAGTTAGATACTGTCTACATTTATCATGAATGGAATCTCTGTACCTCCATCGCTACATAAATTCGGCTAAATACGAATCGAAAATAGCGTCTGTGACACCGGACTGGGGATGACATTTTCTTCTGAAGTCCCTTTTTATGCCCATGTACCTTCGATATTATTGACCAGAAGAAAAAGTAACCTTACCAGCCAGTATCCAACTTAGAACTAACGGACCTCTGAAATCACATATACCATTGAACATTTAAAAATAACGCTAAAATCTAAACCAATCAGAATCACGATTGGGTTTCAACATCGCCCAACTTGGTGATCAACCGAGATTACAACTTGGCGAGAATCAAGGGGCACCCTCAAATATAGTCTACCCGAGTTAGGCTCTGCCCATAGTGCTTCGAATACGGAGATTAATCTCCGGCTAATGCCCTATAGTAATGTGCTAAATAATATTGCTTCCTCGCTCTATATAAGTTTATATTATTGCTTGTATTAAGATTACTTTATATAAGTTTATAATGCTGATAACAAGGACCTCTGTCATATTACAATTCTATCATATTCTCTCTATGTGATGTTGGTGCAGAAAAATTGCCAGCTAATCTGCAGGAAAACGATTTTAATTTTGTTCGTGAAGCGAACAAAAATGTAATTGCGTAGCAGTTATCGGGGGTTGGCGAGCGGTAGCGAGCAGGGGGCGGAGCCCTCTAGTATATGTATGTATACATATGTGTGCATATACACATTGCAAAAGGTAATTTAGTGTTAAAAATGTTTTAGTAATGATATATTGTTTATAATAGGATGTATTATTTTATCCGTTTTTCATTGAAATTTCTCATTGAATTAAAAGTTTTTAAAAGAAGTATCCGTTGGAAAATTGAGACTGAGTTGATTCTGATTCAATAAGAATGTTCCTAATGCTTCTGAAAATAAGATTATAAATCAAATATTCTCTTATGTTAAGATTTCTGTTATGCCATGAAATACAGAATTGTTTGTAATAATTATATAATACTAGTTTGACATTGTTTAAATCATAGAAATCAAGCCATTGTTTACTTTTTGGAAGTTTAAGCAATTCCAGAGAGCGCTACATTGATCCCGAATCGCAGAACTCTTCCTCTACCCAATTATGAAATTTCTCCAAATGTAACCTCCAAGTTTTGGAATTACACGATTTCAAACATTACATTTGCTTTTCAATATAAACAGGGATTTTAAAAGTGCTAAAAAATTATTGTTTAGCATTTCTCTCAAAATCGTCACTTATCGGAAACTATATTTTTTATTTTCTCTAAACTTTTGTCACTGAAATTTCTTGTTTTGTTTGAAAATTCCCAAGAGAAACTGAAGACAAATAAATTTATGTAAGCTGTTAGCTTACTTTAACAAATTGATCTCGTCACTATTTTTTTTTCTTTGCGCTCAGTAATTATGCAATTACCAATGTCTGATTAAGAAAAGATAAAATAAAATTTTAAATAGACATTTCCAACCAAGGTGAACAAAAAAAAAATACATTGTGCCAATTATAAACTTTTAAACTTGTTAGTGAAGCAATTTTCTCCATCGCTTAATATAACTAAGCACCATCCCCCAATGTTACCAATTAACGACAGTACGGTTAAAGTTCACAATGCCAAAAAGAAAAGAAGAAAAAAAAAAGAGTCAGCTAATTTATCACAAGAGAATAAAATGCACTTAACACCATTTAAGAATATAAAAATTTAATAGAAATCTGTAATTATAAAAATAATTACGGACAAAAGAAGGAAAAAGAAATTCTTTTTTTTTTCCCTTTCAGATTTCTTTTTGCTAACATTTTAAATTACCTGCCGCAGTTTAGAAAAATAATTATTACTCTTTCATTTGCTCTTGAAATATGGTACGCAATATAATTCTCTTAAAAAGATTAATAAATATTTATAGTATAAAAATATAATAGCAATCTCTAGTTATAAAAATAATTTAAGACAAATAGAGAAAAATAAGGCTTAATTAACTTTATTTTTAACAGTGGCTCAAAATATTATTACTTTTTCGTTTATTCTTGAAACAAAGTACGCAATATAGTTCTTTTTAAATGAATAATTATTTACAATGCAAAAAATCTAGTTATTAAAATAATTTAAAGCAAAGAGAGAGGAGAGGATTTAAACAATTTTCCTTGTAACAGTTGTCTAAAATAATATTAATTTTTCGTTTGTTCTTGAAACAAAGTGCACAATTCAGTTCCCTTTGATTGATTATTGAATATTTCCAAAATAATTATTTAATAGCTACCTCTAATTACAAAAATAATTTAAGACAAACAAAGGGAAAAAAAGGTTGTAACAACTCTTTGTACCAGTTGTTCAAAATATTATTAATTTTTCGTTTGTTCTTGAAACAAGGTACGCAATACAATTCCCTGCGATTAATTAATGAATATTTCCAAAATGAACATTTAATAGTCACTTTTAGTCATAAAAATAATTTAAGACAAAGAAAGGGAAAAAAAAAGTTGTAACAACTCTTTGTACCAATTGTTTAAAATATTATTAATTTTTCGTTTGTTCCTGAAACAAGGTACGCAATACAGTTCCCTGCGATTGATTAATGGATATTTCCAAAATAAGCATTTAATAGCCACTTCTAGTTATAAAAATAATTTAAGAAAAGAAAGGGGGAAAAAAAGGTGGTAACAACTCTTTGTAACAGTTGTTCAAAATATTATTAATGTTACGTTTGCTCCTGAAACAAAGTACTTAATCCTTCTCTCTTTAATTTATTAATGAATATTTCCAGCATAAACATTTAATAGCAACCTCTAGTTATAAAAATAATTTAAGACAAAGAAGGGAAAAAAAAGTTACAACAACGCTTAGTAACGCAAAACGCTGATTTATTAAATAACTTAATGAACTACATCATTTGGACCTTTTAAAACTACACAATGCAGCATCTTTCTCTACTTTATATTGATATTGATATCTAAATTAATTGATTCTGTAAAGATTGGTTTCGAAGTTTGTACATCACTGATTTATTCTTCATTCGCTTAATGAACTGTATAATTTGGACGTTTTAAAACTACACAATATAGCACCTTACCTGACTTTATAATATTTATATTTGAAATAAAAATAATTTATAAATAAATAAAATATCCCTCGAAAAAGTCTTCACGAAAAAAATTCATTGCGTTTTTTCATTGTGTTAAAATATGACATATTTCATCTACTTCAAAATTGATTTATCATTTTCTATTTTCAAACGGAACTCTACTTGTACGAAAGTACTTTCAACTATATTGACTAACTGAAAAAAAATAAAAAAATAAAAATTATAATAAAATCTCAGTCTTTTCGCTTTTAGAAATCGCATTTTTATTTTTTAAGCACTAAAAAATGATGCAGCAAAAGATTTGGAGAAGCAAATCAATTTTTTTCCAAACTTTTTCGGAAGTGAAATAATTTTTTTTTTCTAAAAAATGCGCACCAGGTAAAATAAATTGAAAACTGATTCTATATAAAAGAGAGACTCCAATTAATTAGAAGAAAAGATGCAGAAAGGATAATAAAAACACTTCGTAAGGAAGGAAACGAAGCGAGCTTCCTTTATTTGCCCATTTATTCTATGAAAATTGAAAAACAAGCTTCAATTTATGGACTTAGAGAGAAAGAAAAAGGAAGGAAAGTAAAATCTAAAGTGATTTATAAACATAAAAAGTCTTTTCTGCATAAAAGCAAAGAATATATATATTTTTTATCGTACCTTTTTCCTTTTAACCATTTTTTTATTTCAAAATTCAGATAGATGAGTTTTTTAATCAAATACAAATATGTTTTTTTTTCCTGATCAATAAAAACAATTATCGTTATTAAGAAAAACTGCTTGCTTTATAATGTTCATTTAAAACTAAATAATTACCGTTCTTTTTGTATACTTCCAGGTCAAAATGATATAGATACCTAAAGTCTTATTACTGGAGTAGTTAAAAAAACTTCTGATACAAATTAGATTATTTTAAAACGAAAAAAAATTCAACATTTTTTATGCCAACTTTTTAAAATTTAGATAACCGTTTCTTTGTTATCTTATCTTAGACTTTATTTTAAACTTCCGCAATTATTTGCTGTGTTGCATTATCTTTTGGTATGTTTATTACAATGCATGAATATGCTCCTTATGTTTATTATAATACATTTTCTCTAACAGTTATTTTGTATCTGCTATAATACTGCATCTGTAAAGAAGTTATTTATCTGTGATAATAGTGTATCTGTTAATATGATATTTTCAAACTTTTGTCGCAAAACCATAGGCCAAACAACGTTTAAGTAGTATTGCCAATTGTTTATGTTCTGTTAAAACTATTTTTCTTTGATTTTTTTTGTTTTTTTATTTGCAATTGTTATAAAATCAAGCTAAAGGAAAAATCATATTTCAATGTAACAACATATTTCATAATATTTTAATGCTTTGTGCTTTAGCTGTTATCACGCGTTACAGCTTAGACATAGCCGTAGCTTAGTCATAGTTTAAGATTACAGTACTTGTGAGGTAAAATCTTTCTAATAAAAAAACAATATTTCTAATAATTAAACCAAAATATTTGTCATTTAAACACCATTCTTTTAGTAATTTTTCCGTTCATTATGCCAAAGGAAGTTATCGGAAATACTGGTTTTCAAAATAGCTCTTATTACCACACATTTGGCAATACGAAAGTGAAGTGTGAAGTCAAACAATTACGATAAAATAACCTAAATGTTCAGCACTATTATTTGCATTTCTAGCGCTATCATTCAATTTACCATTCATTTGGTAATTTCAACTTTTTGTGTCAATGACTTCTAGCAAATATAATAATATTATGTTTACACTATAATTTATTTAAAATGGAGGTTTATTTAAATAGTAGACTGGAGTTAGATGATGGTTAATTATTACATTTATTTTTATATTTCTCAATTATAACAAGGGGGCATGAATGATGGTTTAAAATGTTTTATTAAAGTGTTTTAAAGATACTAAACTCAGATATACAAAGCTATGGAGTCTTTTTTATTCTTATTTAGGTATTTATTCTTTTATTCTTTTACATGTTATTGTTACTTAAGCCACTTGCCAATATTATCCTACTTACTTGAATCTAAGCAAATTTTTAAGACAGAGGGTGCGTTTCTGGTTTTTCAGTGGAGCCATCTATACACACATTTACCACACAAACTTCACAGCCCGTTCTACAGGGAGGATCCAATCATACTTTATTCATATACAGGTCGTGATTTTCAAGGAACCAAAGAATTATCAATCTCGAATTTAGTACATCCAGTGGTATTGATTTGCTATGGGAAGTTGGAGGACTCGGCAGAATTAACGTGCACCAGTCACTCTTTAACACACACGCATTCTTCGGCCAGCGGGATCCGCACTCATGTTCTCGCGAACACGGCCCAACGATCTACCAACCAGGCTATCTCGGCCCTTCTTTTATATATATATATATATATATATATATATATATATATAAAATCCTTANATATATATATATATATATATATATACTTAATTAGTTAACAAAGTCAAGTCGTGCTGGAAACTAAGTCTGCCATATAAATCTTAAATAATAAAATTAGAAAAACTGGGATTACAAACAAAAGAAGTCACGTCGACTATTAGCAAACCATAGGGTCTGGAAAATAAACAAAATGAAAATACTAAAGATCACAAGACTTGAGCCTGATCGATAAAGTATCCCTCAGAAACTAATTTTTAGCATGCGATAAAAATTTACTAAGCAATCAATGAAGCTAATAGATTTAAATTTACGCATAAGTTACGCTCTCGCTTGGTTAGTTATAAGTAGAAAATTCTCCCTTTAGATAAGGCAATAAATTTGATTAAAAACATGGCACGTTAAGTTAAGTTGAATGATTTATCCATCAACTTTTACCTGGTTGGAGTTAGGAGTAATTTTCGTGTTTAATTACTTTTTCCGTTGCCTCATTTCATGAGAATATCACGGTTAACTTGTTAACGATCCTTTTTACCCTTATTTCCTTCTCTTATTTTCTAACTAATGCTGCTAGACATTTTGAAATTGTTATTTTCCTCTGGAGAACTGGGCTTAATAATGTCTGTTGCCTTGTACCTAATATTTGTCTCCTGTTGGAATTTATGAAAAGAATGTATATTATGTCTGAGGGAAATCACTAATGGTTTTTAACTAACATAAAGGTTTTTCTCGAATACAATTTAAAGGAGTTTAAAATTTGTCGATGCGTTTTAGCTGAAGTTTGCTTATCTCTAAATAGCATAAAACCATAATGATCTTGTTTTCCATTATTGTCAATGCATTTTTATAAACCGAAAAATCGCATGGTAGTATCCGGTTTTGCCGCATTTACTTCCATATTCTTTTGGTTGGTATAGTAAAAGTCATAAGAGTATCGTTTTTCTGTAAACATTTTTGTATCCCTAATACCTGCACTGCTATTAATAAGGTTTTGACTTTGATTGTTTTCTAAATAAAGAGTCTGAGACTAAGTAAATTTCTGCTTTTTATTTTCCATTATAACGTAATTCTACACTACATTTTAAGATTAAGTTATTTAAATCAGTGTCTAATCTTATTATTCATTTTGCAATTATTATTTTTCATGTGAAGTATATTTATATACTATTATAAATTACAGTTGAAGAGATTCGTTAAATGATTTATAACTCAACGATCAGCACAATGTGGTGGATGCTAAAGTTGTTTTTTACATATCCGCCCGTTTAATAAGCGAAAATATTAAACTACGATTGTGAACTCACTAAATTTATTATAAAAATATACTTTTAATTTTAAATATTATTTTAAAAAGTGATTATTTAGGAAAATAATTTATTTTCACTAATAGATCTTAATAAAATCGTAAGGGAAAAATTTGGATGAGGGAAGTGGAGGCTCGAGTATAAGCAAACAGAATTATTTCTTGTACATATATTTTAAGTGAATTACAATTTTCACAGATGTTTTATACCAAAAAACGACAATTATTGCGGTGAGTGGCAACAAACAGATGGTTTAGCCATCCAGTATAATTATAAAATAATTGAGCTAATACCTGACACTCTGGCAAGCATATCGTTCAAGGGAGCATTTTTTAAATATGTTTTGTAGAATTGTGTTGAAAATGAGTGCTTAGCTCTTACGGCTACGGTGACAGTGAAAAATGTTGAAATTCTGTAATAACAATGGTTAAGTTTTTTTATCGTAGTTCGAACCTAAAATTTAAAAAAAATCTTCGAATTCAGTTGGGGAAAAAACTTTTAGCTTAACAAATGATGGTACTAGATAGAGATGAAGAACGCATTCTAAGGGAAACTGAAAATAAGAAGACACAGTAATTTGCATGTTGCATCTTACCTTTTTGCTCTTCATTTTGCTTACTTAAGAAGTAGGGAAGAGTCGGGTAGCCCCGCCCACTTAAGAAGTATTGCTTATATTTCTGTATAATATTGAGTAATAATCAATATTTTTGTATGTTTCTATTGTTTTATCATCTAATTAAATGATGCTAAAGGAATAAACAAAAAAAAAAAAGAATAGTTTAACTTAAAAAAATAGAAATTTAAAAAAACATGTTTTTCAGTTCTTTTCAAAATGTGTCGGGTTGCCCCACCCAGTTACAAAAATTATGTTTTTTGATTGTTTTTTCAGGTGTGAATGAAAATGACCAATGTATTGACAATAGATAAACCTCATTTATCATTTTTATCACAAAACTATTTTATTTATTACATATTTATATACTTTTAGTGAATTCTATCATTTTATAACAACAAATGTCATACTTTTTACTTTGATTGCATTCAAATGCTTCTGTAGACTGATTCGTTCTCAAATAAGTGAAAATAAATAAGTATGGGAATAGCTTATCATAATATTTACTGTTTCTTGATATTAAATTTATTTTGGATATATCAATTACATTTTAAAAATATTTAATTTGCATTTTCAAATATACGAATTTATGTTTCATATAATATTAAAACATATATTTGATGTCAAAAATTTCATATAACACTCAAATTTGAAGCAATAAAATAATAATCTTTGCAATCGCACATTTATCGACGAAATAAAATTGGGCGGTGATACCAGCCATTCATGTGAGCGAGGCTACCCGAAACCCAATTTTTTTGTAAATTTGTAATTACTCGAGCAATTTTTCACATATAAACTTCTTTCCTTGTGAAAATTAAACTTAAGACTACATACTTTAATGCTGTATGTATAGAAAAAATTATTTTTTTAGCATTAAAATGAAGTTTAATCGAAACATTCAACCAATTTTTCTTAATTTCATGACTACTGTATTCAACATATTTTCAAAACTATTGTTTACCATGTTACCAGCTGCATAAATACTTGAAACTTTGAAAATAATCTTTTTTAATATAACAATTAATGTCCGATGGCCCATTAACTTGAAAAAATATTCTATACATATGAAATTGACAGTGGGCGGGGGTACCCGACCTTCCCCTACATTCCTTATAGCGAAACAGCGAGGAGAAATTATACTGCTACATTGCCTAAATGGATAAAATACTACAGATGCGATGCGTTCATGCTGTAAAAATTGTTAAGAGCGGCAAGGTCGATGTTCCTTTTCTTTTTGTCTAAGGGCGTGTGGTGTTGTTTTGTAAACAACGGAGTACCTGTGCACTGTGGCAAGCACCTCCGATTGAAACAATAAATTTAATGAATAGCTGGGTTTGTTAATCGAAATTTCCTTTTTGTCCAGCAGCGACATTATTCAAGACTACGTTTTAGTCAATCCTCGTTTTACCATTCAGACTTTTAGAAACTTAGTTACTGTTATATTTACCGCGAGGACTTTATAACACTCTTAAAGAAGATCTTTATATAATTTTGCAGCAAGTTAACAAATTACGCGAAATTCATAACTTTTTAAATCATGTGAACTGTATTTGGAAACTGATCAATTATATTATTTATAAATACGGGATTTAAAACTTTGCTTTAACTTTAGATTTAGAAAAAAAAAACAATATTTATAGACTTTTTAACCCTTCACGTTTTAAGCGAACAACTTTCCTTTAAAATGGTCAAAATGTATGCTTTAACAGTTGATGTAAAGTGATGTTTGAAACATTTACATGATTGAGTAAAGTTATTTAAAGTGAAACATTTAAATATAGATTTATATAGTTCAAAAATCTATGTAAAATAATTGGTAAGCGTAAAACATTCGGTAACTTTATTATTTCAGAAGAAATATAAATATTGACTTAATTCCGCCTATTTTTACTCCTGATTTTTCAGTTGTTTATACACTTTAACTTAAAAAGGATTCAAAAAATATTATTGTATTAAGTAAAATAATGAATAACTTTAATAAAAATGTTTAAATTATTCAAAATGTTTAAATTAATCGACTTTTTCTTTTGAATTCCTACTTGGTTTATTAGCACAAATCCAAATCACGAAAGGTATTAAGAACATCAGATTAGCTTTTTGTTGTCAATAAATTGATTATTTCTAAAAAGAAATTTGTGAAAGCAATAGATTACGTTTACAATGACGTAACACAACTAAGTTACTCAATTATGCTTATAATATTCATTTTTTAAAATAATCAATTTGTTGTCAACAAAAGGAATTCTAATGTTCTTTGTCTTTTACAATTTAGATTTGTACTAATAAAGGAACTGCTTTAAATCAAAATAAAAATTCAAATAATTAAAGGAATTTTAGTAATTTAAGTAATTTTAGTAAAATTATACATTATTTTCTTTAATACAAAAAAGTATACTTTGAATCATTTTTAAGTTAAAATACATAAACTGACAGAACGTGACTGTTCCATCGTTGAAAGCAAGAAAACAATATACAGTCAGACATTTGAAAACTTATCATAAATCGAAAAATATTATTTTTATTTCCAAACAAAAAATGATTGTTGGAATAGCAAAAAGAATACGAAATCTTATATTGGAATTGGATTTGCTGACAGCCAAATATATTTGTCGAAATACAAAAGAGACTTGATCTATTGTCTGCTTTTGATTTTTAGCTGGACTTACGACACTAGATTCCGGTATAGGGTTACACTTTGGTCTCAAAGCACAAACGATTTGAAATAAAAAGGTGTTCTATTTGATCTTCGAAAATATTTTAAAATAAAAAATACAGATGGAATTTTTTATCATATATTTTTTGTTCCTATTACATTTATTATTCTAGGGTTCGCTATACTATTTTGAGACATTTATTTCATATTAACTTATACAAGTTATATATCATTCTATATTTGCATGCTCTGTTCATACATTGCTACGATTCTTAGCGTTAAAACTATTTGAAAGAAATTATTAATAATACTGATGAAACAAGGAGTTTAAAAATGCAGATATTTTGTTATTTGATCATAATATATTAGTGAAATTTTTTTTCAAGTTTTTAATGTTGTTTTATTCAATCAGGTCTACAAAAGTAACCTTGATGAGCATAAGTTTTCGGATTAATTAAATTCAAGATAAACATTTGCATCTTTTGGGTCGAAAAATATAATGTTTTGAATGTATTTTTCTAACAATGACGTAAGACTTATTTTCTTTATGAAAGAATATTGATTCTACACATGGTAAACTTAATCTTTAAATATAGTTTACACTACGGTATGCTTCGGGAAAAAAATTATAATGTTTGGAGTGCATGTTTCGAACAATGACTTAGGACCTATTTCCCTGTCGAAAGGATGTTAAGTATACTCAAGCGGTAAAACTAATCTCTAATTATTGTTTACACTACGGTATGTTACGGAAGAAAAATTATAATGCTTTGAGTGTATTTTTCTAACAATGACGTATAACCTATTTCCCTGTCGAAAAGATGTTGAGTATACTCATGCGGTAAACCTAATCCCTAAATATTGTTCACACTACGGTATGTTACGGATAACAAATTATAAAATTTTGAGTGTATTTCTTAAGCAATGGCATAAGAACCGATTTCCTCTTGAAAGTCGATTATTCTCGCGACAAACACAATCTTTAAAAATATTGCGTACACTACGGTATGTACTGTTCCTCCATTATAGAATACTTCTTCCACCAACATAACATACTTGTACTGGCCAGAGCCGCCGTCCCAACAAGTCGTTTGCGTCTGGCTCTATCAAACGTAACTGGGTCACCTTCATCCTTTCTATAGCTGTGACCTAGCTATTTATTCTATAGGATTTAATAACTGAAATTATGTTTGATTGCTTAAATTTTCTGTTCATAATTGCACTAAATCAATCTCTCAATAGAAGAGAGAAAGTCCCAGCATGGACCAGTTTAGTAGTCCAAGGCAACAAACATAAATTGCGCAGTAGACGTAAATTAAAAAGTGTACCGTTACCCCTCTAGCTGTGATCTCTAAATTTAACTTTAGTAACGTTTACCCAGGTTATACAGTAGACAAATATCTAATGAATTACAGGAAACTCTTAACATTTAAAACTCATTTTTATTGCAACTCTAAATCTTCAAAAAACATAATTCCACACATTTCCAAATGCTAACATGGGAATAAACACTTCCCTTTATACATGAATGAAAACAACATGCAACCTTAAAACACTTAAGCATAACCTTCAATTCATACAGTTTAAAAAAGACATTTAAGAAATAAAAACTGCATTTAACATTACTAAAAGCACATAAGACTTGGTTTATGATGTCTATAAATCACACTTAAATACTCATTGTTCTCCTATACAAAAAAAAAAAACACAACATAAACAGTTCAGAATTTACGGTAAATGATTCCTCTAAAACGTTAACAAAATAAAATTTGAAGTTTTATAAGTACCCAAAAGAATTTACTGTTCGCCCTCGGGAAACGCCCACCGGAATGGTAGATGAGCTCGTGGGCAAACTCCTCGGCTAGGATCTCAAAATTTCTCCAGCTATTTTAACTTCATTAGGCTTTGGCATGTAGAAGGGGAACACCGGACTTCCAGCATAGATACGTTCGGACTTGGCCCACCGTCTCGAAGATATCGGCCTTCGGCTAATCACGGTCGTTCTTCCCGCTAGAAACTTCAGTTTAGCTTTCCTGAAGTTCCCGATCTACCATCTCCGAGGTGCTGTCACGGACCACCCTTCCTGCGGACAAGCTCCGTATCCTCCGGGTTACAGCTCTCAGCCACACTCTTCACTTCTCTTTTATCCTCCCTTCAGCAAGGCGAAAGAATCTAGATTGACCTGTTTACCAAATCCAGAGTCATCCCGCTTTCGGCGGACGGCAGAACCAAAAAAAAAAGATCCCTGAGAAAAAACAGTCATAAACCCACTAATACCCTATAGAAGTTATAATACCATCCTCAATAAATATTAATAAATTTAGTTACCCAGATTTCACCCCAAAAATCCCATTTTAATCGACTAATTCAAAATTTCTAAAAAAAAATATCATTATTATGATTGAATTTAAACTTTACCATAGTGGTGCCATCTACAGAAAAATGATCTATCTTTAAAAGTATTGAAAAAAAACTATAATAAATTTCTATTTATTACAAAAGATGTTACAATGCCTGGACTACTAAAAGGTCGGATTTCTCGTTTATTGAAACCCATGCAAGAGTTTTCTCCCTATAGTAGGTTTTGAGTGAAATACTACCTAACATCGTTTTCAAATCCGAAAATGGCTTTGAACATTTTTCATACAAACATTAATAGTTTATTTTTTATCAGTTTTATTTAAGGGTCAGCACTCGTTGCCATACAAATATACAGGTTTAATTGCAGTATTATGTGAATTAATTTTAGTTTTCATGGAAATATGCTTTGATTCCAGTTGTTTTCTCAATCTATACCTGTTAGCCATCATTATCCTGCTATTAATTTCTGTTTTGATATCATTATTAACTGTAACAATTGTCCTTAGGTATTTGTACTGATTGTCACCTTCAAATATCCGCTATCGAATAGTTCGAATTAATATGCTTGATATATTGTTAAAAGGGAAGGCAACTAAGAAGCACCTATTCTAATCATTTGAATAGTAGTAGTTGTGAATATTTGAATCCGAACATCAAAATCGTTTAAAATAATATTGTGAAGAAATTTAAGAATGTGCGAAGGTGAGGAGAAAAAGTATACTCCTCTTGGCTCCTTTAGTGGCACATGTTAGTTTCAAATAATTTTGTTGTAACCATGTAATTTCCTCACCTGTTATTTGCTCAATCATTGTATCTATAAATATATCAAAATTACAGCAAAAAGTTTCTTTTTTTTACGTTTTAAAGTCACAGTAAAAGACGAGTAAAAGTTTTATATATTTAAAAACTACTGAAAGCTCATCATAGTTCGATGAACTTTCCTCCCTCATACATTTTCGATATTTATTACGAATTTGAGTGTTTTCATCGATTTTCCCTTCTATAAATGTCTTAGCAGCCAGTAAATGAAAAATGATTTTTATAATTATTATTTTACTCATTGTGTCGCGACTTCTGCTTCAAATCTGAGTTCTTATGGAACTTAGTTCTTGAGGAATTCTTAATTAATTCTTATTCTTGAGGAATATTTTTAAGGATTACACTATAAAAAATTCCGTATTAATTACATTAAAAAGTACCGGTACTCAGGGTGCCTTGGCTTTTTACTGTAAAAATCCATTTTTACAAAAGGAATGTTACAGAAATTAACCAAATAAACTGATAAACCGTAATAATTACCGTAAAATCACTGAATCACTCAAATTAAATCAAAAAAATATAACTTTAAAAGTTATATTTTACGGTAAAATGGATTTTACAGTTGATGCACCTAAAGTGCCGGTACTTTACACTGGTACTTTAGATGAGATTCGGGATCTTTTACATTGTAGCTAAATAAAAAATTTAATAAATAAACATTATCAGATAATTATATATCAACACCAAAATAAAGTGTTTTGATAAATAACAGAATGATTGAAAATTTTAAAACTAGCTCTAGAGAAGAACACAACTGTATTCTTTCCTCTCTGACATTTTGTTCATCGTGGGCGATCGTATATTGCTTGTATAATACACTGGATAAAAACTAAGGAATAAAATGCAATTTCACTATCTTTTTTGGAGGATGTAGTCTAAGCAGACGACATTGTTCTATAACAAAGATGTGGGGATATGGAACAGAAAATAAAAAAAAAACGAATTAAGACGAATTTATGAAATAATATAATAATAAATAATAAATAATAATAAATATAAATACAGAAAAAAATATTTCTTAAAAAAAATTTATGGCAATGCTTCTAAATTTTATTGTGTTTAAACATGCTGAATTTTATAATTCTAAACAAAAAAATTGCCACATTTAATTTAACTTTAGATTGTACTAAATTGTAAATTTTGACAGTTTTCAACCGATGGACTGCGGTCAGCAAAAAGGCCGTGGGTAACGTAGTATGGGATCGAGACACTTGCTGGGATTTTCGACAATCTATCGATGACAAGCTTTTGCTACTTTGCTTTAAAACTAAATTAAGTAATAAATAAGTGTCGAGAGAGATTTGAGATTAAATGTCTACAGTTTCAATACAGACATTGTGTATGTTTGCAAATATCTTTGTATGTATCTTCGTAGAGGACAAACCATGTCAAAAATTCTGATGAAGTTTTTAATTTTGATCATTTGTTTTTGAATGTTTTTTACAACCGTGACAGCTAAATGAATACAAAAGTTATTTTATTTAAAAAAAATATTTTTTGTTAATACTAACAAATGTTCTATAGTGTTTATACTAACATATCTACTATTGCTGCTACGCATACATGCATGCATACATACACATGCACATACACACATACATACAAGCGTACATATAAACTTAATAAGTATATTTCATATGGGAATGTGTGTGCGGAAATATTACGTTGAGGCTATAGGGAGCGCTATTGCTTGCTAATGTTCAAAAATCCATGAGCAGCTTTGAATCTTGTTTCCTTCTTGGTCATCGCTGTTTTGAGAAGCTGTTGTAAGCTGTAAAAGGATAGCAATTTAATTATAAACTGTTTGATTTTGTGTACATACGTATGTAGATGCGAAATGCGGTGTAAAGGCGGTAGCAAGAAAAGCAGCATTCAAGGCAGACAAAGAAAACAATGATTTATGAACAGTTTTCAAGAGCCAACTATCATACAGTTTACAATCAATTGCAGTTTACAATAGTTGCTCGAAACTCAAGCAACATTAATACAGCAAGTAAGTATCAATAATACGCAACAGCGCTCTCTATCAGGCTTTGCGCTATATTTCCTGTGTGGGATATGCTTATTTAGGCCTCCACTACTTGCCTTTACATTTTTTACATATATTTTTGAAACACTCCGTATATGTTTACCAATTAGTATGCATTTTTCTTTTTTTTTTTTACGAAATTTGCAGTCCGCACAACTGAGAGGGCTGTGAACTGCTGATAAAAAAAATTATATTGCATGTAAATGTAGAATTAGGAAGCTTTACCAAAATTTTATTTCGAAACTTTATATTTTGTTTCCGATTTTTTTTTCAAAACTCCTTAGGGTTTGATATGCACCTTTGCAATTGTTCAAAACTGTAACCTGCCAATATCGTTCACAAAAGTTTCTTTACCAAAGAAGAAAAAAAAGAAGAAACTAAAGCAAGAGGCAGCATTTCTAGAAAATAAGTCATTTTGTCTTGTTCTTTTATTTATTTTACTTTACGCTTTCTAAACACACTATGATAAGGAGCTGACGAATGTATTGATTCTCAATTTATTCCACTGGTTGCTCTTTGTTTTGAGCTCACGACCACTCTCGCTTTTTTTTTTCATCATTTATTTTTCCTTATTCTTTTCCGGTACCCTAACACTATTCTTTTCTTCTTTTATCAGAAGAATAAGAAAGGCATATGTCACGTGTCTCAAAGAACTTTTGACGCTGTTCGAGCAGTTTTTCACTCCTGATTAAAGTGGTATACATTATTTTTAGTGAATGTATTTTTCTCCCATTGTTTGTAACTTTAGCTTTTATCAAAGAGTTTTTTAGTTTACTCTTAAATTTTTATTTCATCAAACTTGCATTTTTCAACAGATTTGAAAGAAATACATTTAATTATTCTGATAAAAAATCGTAAAAATCAAAAGCTTTTTTCAAAATGGCTCCATTTGCTTGAATTTAACTGGAGGTTCGAGAAATGATTGATGAGAAATTTAATGTTAAAAAGGAGATATTTTTAAACAAAAATAGCCTAAAAAATTTTATTGTATCTTATCACCTCAAATGGGGTCAGCTACTTTGAAAAAAAGTAGTGAAAAACCATGAAAAGTTCGAGGAGTATTGAAACACCAAGACCGCTCTTTTACCCTATTGTAGTAAGGAAATTACTGCATTTGTTAATCTTCAGTTATATTAATATTTATTATTACATTTTTTGAGCCACGGTGTCTCAGAAAATAAAGCAGACGTCTCCCAATGAGGCTTCCCAGGTTCGAATCCCAGTAGTGGCTGTTTGAAACAGAATCTGCTCCCGGCTTGCACCGACCACAGTGCTGACGTAAAGTATCCTCAGTGAAAGACGGTTCATGGGTTAGAATCCCCTTTCCATCGCGCTACTGGTCTTCATGTAACTCGAATGCGGGTTAGATCCATCAAAAATTTCTCCACGAAGGATAGCCTGTTCCAATGCTTTGCTCTCGAGTTCCCTAGTCTTCTGTGCTTGTTTCTAAATTACAAGGCTGCGGAGTAGAGCAATGATAGTTGTAATCCTCGTAATAGAATCTAGAGACGATATAAAAAGTACACATTAGCGTTTTCGGAAGAAAAACATTTAACATTTTGTGTGAATGCTAGTGAGCTTAGTGTATTTTTTTCCATTGTAATTGTTTTAGATTCGACTACCCACTTTAAATTGTACCTCGAAGCCCGATTTGGTATGAGCTAGAAAAAATGTTCCTTCAGAAATTTTTTTGGGTTGTTGACCATCAAATTCAGCGAGATAGTACATTACAGTTTTTACATTATATACAACATTCTTCTGTTACAAGCATAGGGCGGATTTAACAAAAAAAATAATGCTCGTATGAAACACATTTTTCTTAAGTCTTTCATAAAAGAAAAATTGATTGTCGTGAAAGTTTTATTCCCTACGAAAGTGAATGTCTTCATTTCAAGTCTTTCATTTCAAATCTTTTAAAAAGTGTGTGCTTGTCAAGGTCTCATCTACCTGCTCGCTTCGCTCCCTAGCTCTCCCGAATATTCTTCAATTCTCACACGATCATTTCTTTTTATTTATTTCTTGGCTCTATCAGAATTTTTTCATCCTAATTAAAAAAAAAATATGGAATTTAAGGAGCCAAAAATATACCATTGTTTAAGCGACTTGGGCGTCCCGCAGTGGACTGATCGTAAGGACGCGGTTCCCGGTAGAACACCGAAGTCAAGCATCACTGGCAGCAGTCAGTGTGCTGGTGGGTGACCACTTTGATCAGCCTGGGTAGGAACTGAGGGTGCGTGGTATCGGTCCTCGTTAAACTGTTCCACCGTAAAGTGCTCGACTTCACGCAGGTCGTTGGGCTATCAAAGTAGAGGAGCCATCCCCTCTGCAGAGGATCAAAATTGGGATGGCATGTCTTCGGATCATTCTCGAGGATGCTTCCCAGACAGTCGCCAATAGCCCATTGAGCAGCTCTTGTGCGACGTTAATAAAGTACCTACTTACGAAACGACTTGGGAGAATGTTTCCTCCCAATACACTATTTTCCTATCTAATGACAACGTAAAAACCGATTTTGAAATGAGGAGAAGACTGCAGATCAAAATTCGACTTTTCACATGCATGACTGTGACATTAGGTCACAGCCTAATTTTCTAAATATCCTGTTTTTTTAATCAAAATACTAATTCTTTTGACTTAATTTATAATTTTGTAATACATTTTTTTATTTCATCATCTTTCTTTAGCCCCTTAAGCGGTAGCACAATTTGGACAGTCTCCCCCTAAAATTCCTTACCAGCTCCTTGCAGAGCCCCTTTCTTTCTAGAACATTCCACCCTTTTTCGTTTCTGAGAATTCGCACTGGTTGTCGGCATCTTTCATCTCCGCGTGTATGTTGTGTTTCTCAACCGTAACTGTTAACGTATAATCAATTTTTCGTCTCAACTCGTAATTTTTAGATAATTTAACTTTAACTTGCACAACATGTACTACAACTTCAACTATTAAGTTTTTGTCTCTTATAAAAAGAGCGCGCGAAAGATGACGATTGCATTCGAAATTCGAGAGTATCATACTCCACGTCGCGCTGTTGCGTGTTTTATTTTTTGATATCCTGTCCTCGTTAGGAGGTGAGGATGGCGTCTCCTTCGCCATTTTTTTGTGTAGTTTCTCATTTATGAGATGAACCTTTTCTTCGGCCATATAAAAATTCCACTGACTGCCTTTTTGCTAATATAGTAGCTTCAATATGCCTTCCAATAAAATTTCCGAATTTTTGATAGCAGATCATAAAAATCTTATTCATAAAAACATAAACGTTATCTTCAATTTTGAGAAAACTGTTTGCGATGGATGCTTTCTTATCAAGAATCCCAAATCCGGGAGTGTGCTTCAACTGTCGGTATTGCTGCTAACACCTTGGCTTCCGGTTCTCACTTATTGATTAATGGATAAAATTGATCTCTAAGATGGAGGAGAATGATCGTCAACATGCAATCTGAATTTGATCTCGTCTAAGTCAGTTTCATCCAAAATTTCCGTGTTCCTGAATTTATTACCCTTCACCCACTTCTCCACCAGAGACTGTGTGTTGGACACTATTTTTGCCTTTAAATATGGATCCTCAAAATAAAGAGTTCTTTAGTTTGAAGTAACTGTTTTATTAGTGACTTATTCATCTGGATTTCCTAGAAGGTAACCACAGATTGTTGAAGATTTTCTTTGTAAACTCATCTCTGATCCAGGACTGGATATCTTCTATGGAGAGGAAGGTATGTTTTTGTAGAATACATTTGTTATCTTCTGGAACCTTTTTTTAAAATTAATATTTCCTCTGGGTTGTGAAATTAGCCAAACTTCGTAAATGTACCACTATATATGTTTCACCCGGCCATTTATTTTTAATTTGTTTAAAAATTGTTATCATTTTTTTGCAACTTTTCATTTTTTTATTCTATACCCAACCGTAACAGGGCAATGACCATCATTTGTTTTTTTTCTGATTTTTTTTCCGAAGGTCTTTTGATTAAATTTAAAACTCATTACTTTGCTTGATTATTCACTTCATATATTCAAAACTTCTTTTATTAAATTTCCATTTAATTTTCGACTTCTATTAAAACTTCATGATTATTTTTGCCCGAAAAATTATTTTTCGTATAGTAATTTCATGTAACGAAATTTAGAAATCAAATTATAGTTTTTTTTTCTGTTCATTACAGGTTGATAATTAAATTTTCCTTGTAATAAACTATTTGAATTAGGACTTATACAAACTATTAAAATTAAATTCGAAATTTTAGAAAGAAAGTGTTTTTCTTATTTGAAATACATACTTTTATCATTATCAATTAATAGTATATGCATGAAACTCATTCCTTTATATCAGTCCCTGTCAGAAATGCCTTACACAGTAAAAAATACTAAGCAATTTCAAACACTACCAGGCATACAAATTATTTACTAAATCACACACATTCTTTAATGAAAATGTATTTTTTCTAGACCTTTATTTTTATTCATATGATTCTTTCACCAAGAATATAACAAGAAATTGAAACATCTAGCATTTTTATATCAAGGAATATATATCTCTTTTATTTTTAATAGTTAAATTTAAGGTATCAAAAAGGTTATAATTTTATCGATAACGTAAAAGTATGTCTATTTCCTGTTAGATAAACAACACAATCTCTAGTGAAACTTTCATTGCCAAAAGTAAAATTCGAAACAAAACTAAACTTTGTTCTCCTAGAGAAAGCAATCGAGAAAAAAGAAAGTCATATTTGTTATCTACTCAAAATAGATATTGGCATCACAAAAAAAAGTCTAATCATTCGTTATTTGCTATGAGAAAATACGGAGTTATTTTAGATTTGTAGCAATAAAAGATTTTTCTTTTTAAGCAACAAATTGAGCAATGGAGAGAAAAAGTTTTTCTTTATACTTCAAGTTATTTTTTAAGAGGAAATATAAACTCTTGTTCTAAAAGAGCAACGCTGTAAAAAGTATTTGATAAGTATTTTCGAAATTTTTTTATATTATTTTTGTAAGTGGAATGGAAAAAAAACAATTACCTTTAATAACTATATGATTTTTTTCGTCTAACTTTTTTTACTCTACATTTGCTTATTTTTTTATGTTTTAAATTTCTACTTTCGCTTTCATCTTTAGCTTTATTTTTAGTTTTTGGTTGAGCTTTGTTTAATTTATGCTAGTTTGCCCTTCCAAGTTATTAACTGATCTATGGATTTGAATATCTGCAAGAAATATTTAAACAACCTTCCAGAACATTTTTTGAAGGTAACCAAATGAAAAGTTCAGATCTAAAATGCACCAGCTCCTTCTAATTTTTGAATTTTATAAGTTTTAGACAAAAATATAGCTTACATAAATTAGGATAATGCAATTTCGGTAACAAATTAAGTAAATGAATTCCGAATCTATGTTTGAATAATGTAATGAAATATATTCTGTTTATGAGGAGGATATGATAACTGAAATTCGCATCATGTAATGTAAATAAAATAATCGGGTGCTATTTGTTTAATTTTTTTTATTTCCTCTTTGTAAAATTGTACTTTCGAAGTAAATAAATCCACTTTAGTTCATAAATAAAAATGGCCACTTTCAGCACGTTACATTTCGAATATTTAAGTTGCATTTCTTTGGAATGCGGTGGACAGGGTAAAACACTTCCGTAGAAAAATCTGTTTTATGCCACAAAACAATTATTCCAAAGCAATCATTTTGGTGATGAGCAGGAACGAGTGGAGTACTTAGCCTCTAGTATAATACAAAAAATTACAGTTATAATAGCTATATAAATACAAAAGTTACCTTAAATTGTGTATTCTATAAACTATGTCCGGACGAATACAATTCCTTTCAGACATGTAGCATATTTTCAGACTTTAAAGTGCGTGGTTGCATCTAAATTTAAATGCAATTAGTTTTTGCTCTACCTGCAGATTACCTGCAAAATAGTTTTGCAATATTTTTTTGAAATAGATTTGAGTTACTCAACCTCCCCCCCCCCAAAAAAAAAACTTCAACCTTGACATTAAATAACTCAAAATCGAATGAGCTAATCAATAACATTTTAGTATAAAATGCTCTTAATACATTTCTCCAGTAGTGAACAAACTTTTATACACTTCTGTGTTAGTTTTTAAAGTATTACAATAAAGTATGCGCGTTATCTAAATAGATGAAAAAAAAATTTCAAGTAGATTCTGTAAGTAATTTTTTTTAATATGAAGTGAAAATAATAGTAATATCAATCTCAACCACATGAAAAGGGACAAATCAAGAAAACGTTTGACACTGACTAACTTTCTTCATTGCCCCTTCAAGTAGGTTTTTCTCAAATGATATTTAACTACACATTTAATTTAAAGTTTGCGAGTTGAAGATCAGATAAAGGGTAACGGTGGTTTAGGATTGGTCTTAAGCTTACAGCTTTCAATACCAGCTCTATTGGGAACTTAAGCTACAAATATTAGTAAGAACGAGTCAGCCTGTGAAATATAGTATATATCAATATTTATATATTAATTATAGTGTTTATTAATTAGTGTATAGTTTATAGAATACATAATTTAAGGTATTTTTTATTTTTATATAGCTATTATAACTATAATTTTTTGTATTATACTAGATGCTAAGTACTCCACTCGCTGCTGCTCAATCACCAAAATTATTGTTTCGGGATAATTGTTTTGTGGCAGATTTTTCTACGGAAGTGTAAATTATTTGCTTAAAATGTAAGTAAAAAAAATTATTCTGTTTGCTTGCACTTGCGCCCCACTTCCCACTTCTCAATATTTCCCTGATGTTTCTATTAGTGAACATAAAAAATTTTGCTTAGCATATTTTTTTTTAAATAACACTTGAAATTAAAGGCTTGTTGTTATTATAAATTTGGTGAATTAATTTAATATTTTCGTTTACAAAATAGGCTGAAGCGGAAACTACAATTTGCACATGCATCTCTTAATCACTTAACCAGTCTCTTCAACGTTAGTCTATAATACTATATTATTGTTATTTGTGCCAAAAAATAGTAGCAGTAAATCAGATAATAAATTTAGACGTCGATTTAAATAAGTTCATCGCAAAATGCAGCTTAATAAGCTAAGAACTATGTAATAAAGAAACGACTCTTTTAGTTTTAAACACTTAATTTAGAAAACTACCAAAATTAAAAACGTAATAATAGCAGAGAAGAAAAAAATAAATACTTCAGGAAAATACTTTTAAACTATTGTTTAGTGTTCGTGATATATTGAGCTA
>NC_092210.1:11065198-11122840 GCF_043381705.1 Parasteatoda tepidariorum
AAGAGAGTATATATATATATATATATATATGCTAGAGGGCTCCGCTCGCCAACTCCCGATAATTGCTACGCAATTACATTTTCTTTCGCTTCGCGAACAAACTTAAAGTCGTTTTCCTGGAGATTAGATGGCAATTTTTCTGCACCAACATCGCATAGAGAGAATATGATAGGATTGTAAAATGTCAGAGGAACTTATTATCAACATTATAAACTTATATGAAACAATTTCAATACAAACAATATTATAAACTTACAATATAAAGCGAGGAAGCAATATTATTTAGCACTTTATTATAGGGCATTAGCCGGAGATTAATTTCCGTATCCGAAGCACTCATGGTAGAGCCTAATTCAAATCATTGTCGCTCTTATAGGATGCCGGACGCTCCCTATAGGGTGCTTTATCTCCCCCCCCAGTAATTTAAATTTTAAACTAAAAACAATTAAAACCTGATGAAAAAAACTTTACAAAAGTTACAAACAAATTAAAACATATAATATTAATAAGTTGAGTCTAAGTAATATTTCAAAAGCAAATACCATTGCAAGTAATTGCTCAATTAACTTCAATACTGTCAACTGACAAAATATTTTAGTTTCAATCAGAAGTATTCGTAAGTACACCAAGATATTCGTTTTCATTTAAACGTCTTGACTTTTCAACGTTTCTTCGCCGCGCATTTCGCCGTCGCCTATTGATAGCACTACGATTATTTTCCAGTTAATTTTGTGAAGCTAAATCATGTTCTGCTCTATGCCGCTGTTGATATCGCCTAAGATATTCACGGCGATCCTTTTTCTTATAAAAGATATAAGTATTTGAAAGTAATCTTTGTTCAATATATTTTGATAATTTGGAATGTATATAGTTTTTTGAGAGAGTGTTGATTCGTGCTTCCAATAACTCTACCCGATTTATCAAAGCTATTAAAATACATCGGAATTCTGAAATAAATAACTGCGTTCTATCAAAACAAACATTTTATTTTAAAGCTTTAGAACAACTATCTTTTTACATTGTCACTCAAAATTATTAATAAACTGGATAATATTGCGTTAATGACACTTTTATCTAATGACATCATAAACAATCGTTTGCATAAAGTTTTGTTCATAATAATCACATATAATCGTTTGCATAAATGATCGTTCGGTCTTTTTATAGCTTTACATAACAAGTGTGAGATTTGTTTATTTTTTTAGACACTACCATGCTATTGCCCAATTGATTGAATCAAGCGATATTGCTCAACCATTGACTTGGACGTGTTTAACTTCTTCCATTGTTTACATTTCTTTGCTTTTATTCAAAAATATTTTTCCGAACTCAATACTCAGTTATCAACAAAAATCCATTCTTGATCAAAAAATTGTTTACATCAGTCAAAAAAAAAATAGTTGTAAATATTTTTTTTCCTTTTCTCATATAAAAATCTCATCACGTCAACGACTTTTTTTTTCTTACTTCAAAGTCGACCAAATAATCGACAATGTGTCGGTAATAAGTATTCCTTAAGGTGTCATGCCCTAGAGACGGCTTAATCTCAATTCTGAAGCCCTTACACAGGAAATGGGAAAACCATCCCTGCTTAAATGAAACACGAAGTGATCATCAAAGGCGGAGGCTGTCTTGCTCCTTTGTTTAATCCTGGGGGAAATTAAGGAGCTTTCTTGAGCGATGATGTTAAACACGAATTTTTCTTCGGTAATTAATATTTTAACACTTGTTATATTTTATCAATACGTATTTGAAGAATAATGGTTTTGTATAGCTTTAAAGAATCCGATTAAAATAATTGTGTATTCATATTTTGGTGCTTGTTTCCCAAATTATATTACGGAAAATCGGGATTGCTCCTGTCTATTCTATGATAAAATGTGAAATTTTGAAGTAGTAATTGAATCAATTTAACTTTTTATTTTATTTGAGTCCCATAGTAGAGTAGCAGTTTTCAGAATTGAGGTTTAAATGGAATACGTCTAACGATTCTTAAAAAAAAGGAAAATTTGAAATAACGACTTTATTGTAGTATTTTGCATAGAATTAAGCAATTCAAGACTCATCAGTACCTTTTGATGCTCATCAGTACCAAATTCACACAGTATAATACACTCATGTTCTTAAATTAAGGATGATTCAGAATCACTCGGAAATGGAAATTCAAATTAAAAATTTCACTTGTAGAATTATCATGCACATCTTCAAAAATAAAATCTAATTACAGTAAGCGACCAGAGATGCCAATAGTACGTCTCAATAACGAGAGCGTAAGAGCGCCGAATATATAAGGAATAATGACACAGATGTAAGCATTTACAAGAGCTCCGTAAGCTGCTGACTGTAATAGCCGAATAGTTATAACGCAGAGGACGCATGTGGAAAACTTTTACATGGTAAAAATATTTGTCGCATGAAATAAGATAGAAGTAGGAACTTGGAGTGGATATAATCGATAGAATGTAGATGTAATAGATAAAATGTGGATGTAACAGAAGTAGAAACTTGAAATTGCCCAAAAAGACATCTGAAGGCTTTTTCAGCAATGACAGATGTGAAAGTCAGTAGACACTACAGCACAGATCACCCTCAAGTTACGACTTCAAATAAAGACGTGTATTTGGCAGTAACTACAAAGAGAAGCTAACAGAGCCCAGCATCCAATCTGGATCATTAGCTATCTGCTTACATGGATACCACAGTTTCAAGGCAAACCGTGTATAAATCTTTGAGAAATATAGGTCAATAATCTCGAATGCAGAATGCAGCACGTCAACCACCTCAACCGTGTATACTGGAACTTCGCAGAGCATTGCTGATCCAATGGAGTGATCTTCCATAAAACCAGTTTGATAATTTGTTGCTGAGCATACTACCCAGCATATTTAAAACCTATATTATTTTTGTAAGAGAAAAGAAGCTATAGGAATCTCCATTGAGTTTGATTGCATAAGAAAAAGCGTTTGAAACCCAATTTAATTTTAGTTGGAAAAAAAAACTGTATGTTGCCCTTTAAGAAAGCGATATATGATAGATGCAAAGGATAATAAATGGTACATTAGACTGTTTTTCAAAAACCAATGAAATAAAGCACTACAATTATTTTATTCAAGTAAAAAAGAGTTTTTGAGCATTAGTATATATTTTATTTTTAAAACCTAAGTTGATAATCTTTCAAAATAAGAATGGATAGAATTTGATTGAAATCACTTCAGAAAACCAAAAATAGCCATAACGCATACAAAAAATTATAAAAGAAATTAAAATAATATAAAATAATTTAAATATGGGTTTAAAACGAAGAACGTAAGTTACAATTATTCTAATTATAATAGTTATTCTAATTACAGCAATTATTTCTATTATAATAATTATTCTAATTAGAATAATTATCATAATTATTTAAAATAGTAATTACTTGATAAAATCTAGTTAAGCGCCTTCTAAAAATCAGTTTTGTAAAAAATGAAATAAAACTAAATTATTTAAAAACATACTAAAGTACCAGTACTTGCTTTGGGACAATCTATAGCTAAATTTGATAAGCAAGAAAGCTGTACTCAAACAAAATTATAATGACAGTAAAATTTCATTGCAAAATTCATTTAAGCACAGTATATTTTACCATGTTTCATTGATAAAACGTTACTTTGTGCAAGGATTTAAAATCTGACAGCCATTTACTAACTAAATTTAAATGAATTGATGGTTAATACTTTCAACACTTTTGTTTTCGTTCAGGTTCACTGTGATAAATCACAATTTAATCTGTACAAAGGAATGAAATTCATTCATGCAACAACGGTTGTTGTTTGGATGGGAATATCATTTGTTCCCTTTATAATTAACAAATGTCATAATATAAATCTAGGTATTTTGATACGCGAGACTTGCTTTATGATTTATTGCCTTTACTGTGTGATTAATACACGCAAGGATGGATAGGTTGAATAGTTTAGAAAATATTATTTTATCCTTCGAGTATTTTGGAATGAATATGTCGTAAGTTCTCTATAAGGATACTAGTAGTATTTGAACTAGTATTGTTGACGCTGCATGAAATTACAGAGTTTGATTTTATAAATACATTTTTAACTATTGAAGACCTAAGGTGTACTAAGTTTGATTCCAACAGGGCATTTCGTAGTTTTTTTTATTGTTTTGTTTAAAAAAAATTTATTAAAATTACTTTCTATGAATCTTCCTCTAAAAACATATTTCATAATAATTAGTCCAACCTAATTCAAGTAATTGAACTCAATTGACAAAAATTCCAGCGAAAGCATTTTTTTTTTCTATAAATCGTCCTGTAAAAGTCTAATTCTTAATTTTTTTTGTAAGTTACATCCATCTTCCTCTAAAAACATATTTCATAATAATTAGTCCAACCTAATTCAAGTAATTGAACTCAATTGACAAAAATTCCAGCGAAAGCATTTTTTTTTCTATAAATCGTCCTGTAAAAGTCTAATTCTTAATTTTTTTTGTAAGTTACATCCATACAGTTTAATTCTTGTTATTCAACTCCGTAGATTGCTTGTCACTGCAAAAAAAGACGATACACTTCAAACAAAAATTACTCTCTAGGAATCTTCCTGTGGAGGTATTTATAATATTTTTTCCCTCATTATCTTCTTACTGTATAAACCTTCATATTGGACCCTTAGGACAATAGAATTTTAGAGAAGACTACGTTTTAGGAATCGTTTTGTGAAAATCTTTGTTGTAACTTTCGTTTCTTTGTAATATTCGGGGAGTATAATTCTTATAATCGAACTCTTAGGAAGAAAGACATCCAGCTAAAACTACGCTCAAGGAATCTTGTACAAGTCTCTGTCGTAATGTTTTTTTTTCTTAGTAATATTCGGGAAGTATTTTTTTTATCGGACTCCAAAGAAGGACTCTCAGCGAAAATTACTAAGTATCTTGGTGTAAAGCTTTTTTCATTATTTTCTTTACAAAATAATAATATTCATTCAATATGGAGAAGAAGAACTTCCTAATGTCTTAAAATTACTTTCTAAGAATCTTTGCGTAAAGTTTCGTTGCTTTTTTTCTCTTTAGTAATAGTCATCTAATAAAACTGTTGTTATTGTACTCTAAGAGAAAAAAGACCAACAGCGAAAGCTGCCTTTTAAGAATATTCTTGTAAAATTCTTTGTTGCAATTTTCCTTTCTTTGCAATATTCCTACAGTATAGTTTTAGTTAATGAACTCTTAGAATGAGAGACTTCCGTTGAAAACTTCCTTTTAAGAATCTTTTTCTAAAAGTCTTTGTAGCAATTTTCTTTTCTTCGTAATATTTGGGCATTTTTCTTGTTATTGGTCTCTAAGGAAGAAATACGTCCATTGAAAATTACTTTCTAAGAATCTTTGTGTAAAGTTTCGTTGCTTTTCTTTTTCTCTTTAGCAATAGTCATCTAACATAACTGTTGTTATTGTACTCTCAGGAAGAACGACCTACAGCGAAAGCTGCCTTTTAAGAATATTCTTGTAAAATTCTTTGTTGTAATTTTCCTTTCTTTGCAATATCCGAACAGTATAGTTCTTGTTATTGGACTCTTAGGATGAGAGACTAAGAAGAAAAACCTACAGCGGATACTACGTTTTAGGAAAATATTCTTGTTAAAGTCTCTTGTCATAATTCTCTTTTCTTTATATCATTTGTAGGCTATGTAATTCTTGTTATTAGACTCTCACGACAAAAGACTTTTACCGAAAACTACGTTTTAGGAACCTTGTTGTATCTCTTTTATAGTTTTCTTTTCTTTGTAATATTCGGGTATTATTCCTGTTATTAAACTGAAACTGTTATTAACTGAAGAAAGGCTTCCAGTGAAAATTACTTTCTATGAATCTTTGTGTAAAGTCTTTTTCATTATTTTCTCTTTTTAGTTATATTCATTGAGTATAACTCTCGTTATTGGACTCTGAGAAAGAAAGACTTCCAGCGAAAATTAATTTTTATGTTTCTTCTTGTAAAAATTTCTTTCAAAATTCTCGCTCTTTACATCAATCGTTCAACGTAACACATGTTTATACTTTTTTGAGAGTCATATGCTATTTTCATAACTGATGTGAGTGAACAGTGACACTCATGCTTGTTTGGTTAAGATTAGCCTATCTTTGACCATCACTCTATATGTTTATTCTGACAATGCCACGAAACGTCAATATTGAGAAAAGTCACAGTTTTGTGAAAATAAAAGGAGTTTATGGTCTAATTTTTTAATATTTAAAAACTTATTCCACTGCGACATTATCTAAGTTTATAACAATTTTCAAAAACTGAGAACAAAGGCAGTGATTTTGATAATTTTCATCTAAGTGGGAAAATACCGCCAAATTGGCGATTTTTTTAAAAAAAAAGTTAATAACCCTTAACATATTTTAAAAAAAAATTATCCGTTCTAAAGCCGAGATAATTCTTCACATCAGGATATCTATAGAAAATCATTGTTTTGCTTAAAGTGTAAGGTACTTGAACTGTGATATATTTTTTTTAATTTTCTTTGGTGACAGAGCTTCGAAAAATTATGTTAATGGATTCAAAGGACGAAAGATCACGAGAGAAAATATTTTTAAGTGAAAATAAAGCTGAAATATATCTAACTATAAAAAAATTCCTAATTTTCTATTTTTCACAATATCCGTACTGTAAAATTCTTGTAATTGGTCCCTAAGGGTGAGAGACTTCCAGCAAAAATTGCTTTCTAGAAATCTTACCGTTAGAGTCCTTTTATAATTTTCCCTTCATAGTAATATTCGTACTGAAAAATTCTTGCAAGTGTACTCTTATGACAAAAAGTCTCTAGTGAAACGTAAAAGGTGTTTCATCACCTTAAATCAAAAAGGAATGAAATGGGCGAATTCAAACCTTTTAAGAAGTTAAATAAATGCTATAAGGTTTGATGGAAATGTCACATTGGAGGCGTTAGTTAGAGTTTTTAAATTTATTTTAATTACTTAAGCTTGCAAAAGTTAAGGAACCCTAAAATATTCTGTGAAATTTAAGGTCATTACATGGATATCAAAATACATTCTTATAAACAGACATGGTAGAGCTTAAATTCATACAGAATTTAGGAAAAAAACAAAACAATGGATCTTACAAGATGTTGAATGTTTCAAAACTTATATAAAATAACTGAGGGGACAATTAAAGTATAAATTATAGTTAATTAGCAATGTATCTAACGTTGTTTATATAAATCTATATGATATTCACCATGTGAGATTTCTTTAATTCTATACAAATATATTTAAATTTGTCTTAAAAGATCAAAAAATTATGATGATCATTTGGACAAACTTGTGTAATGAAGAAATGTTTCTTATTTATTTGACTCCAAGACTATCTTAAGCCAAAATGCGTTAACAAAATGTATGTTTCATAAGGAAAAAAGAGAATTTAATAGAGATGCACATAAAATATGATAGTTTTTTTAGGGATTTTGTGTTTCTGCATATTTTTAAAAGGCAGCAATATATTCATCGTATTTATTTCTATATTATTATAGTTCTATATTAAGGCGGCAAGACTCAAGAGTTGTCAACTTAGTTTAAGAAATACCCATAATTTTGTGGCCCCGTAAGGTAATGGAAAAAATCATCAGGAATAAGCTTTATTTTAATTAATAACAAAGCAGGAGGTAAAATCATTTACTGCTTAGTATGTTTCGACTTTCTTCGATACTGTATCAACTTTAATACACCAATAATCAATAAAATACACAACAACGTACTTATAATTTTCTTTCTATATTTTTTTCTAATTTTCTAATTTTCTTTCTTTCGTACTTTAATTTTCTCTGAGACTTCTAACCAATACAAAATCGAATACAGAATTTTCAAACGACTTTGTACCACAAGTATACAAAAAGCTGCACATCATCCGGAATACAATATTTGCAAATGTAAATTTCGAAAATCGAAATAGAGAAAATTGGAAAGCTGGATTATTTCCTTTTCTCTTTCTTTTCTACTTATTTTTTCCATTGCTTTGTTTCTCCTGAAAAAATAACGAATCGTATTGAAACCAAGATATGTTCCACTGACTAACTTCTATCTTTCCTGGAACTGTTCTTTTCTTCTCTCTTGTTTGTTTTGCTGTTCTGTTTTTCTTTTCTAACACCCTTCCCCAATCTTTGTTTCTTTCCTCAACTAGGGAATAAGAAAGATATACGCCATGGCTCTCAGAACTTCGACCAAGATTCAGCGGTTTCTTTTGCCTGATTAACCAGGCGCTTCTTACGGTTTACGGGGGCTAATATTTTATCCAATGGTTGCATTCTTTCCTAAAAAGACTGTTTCCAAAATATCGATTTTTGATTTGTCCTTTCTTTATTCTGTTTTCTCTTCTAACAAAGTGTTTAAGTGTCATTTTATAAGACTCGCATTAATATATTAATAAATAATACAACTCGCAATTATGTACTCCATCATACTAATCTCCCTCTCTCTCTCACTGTATATATATATATATATATATATATATATATACANTAAAAAGACTGTTTCCAAAATATCGATTTTTGATTTGTCCTTTCTTTATTCTGTTTTCTCTTCTAACAAAGTGTTTAAGTGTCATTTTATAAGACTCGCATTAATATATTAATAAATAATACAACTCGCAATTATGTACTCCATCATACTAATCTCCCTCTCTCTCTCACTGTATATATATATATATATATATATTAGATTATAAATTGGGTTGCATTCATAATTATGAGGCTACTGCGTTACACATTGGTAATAAGAAATACTATATGCATCAGTTGTTCAACGTCGGTTATAGAAATTATTACTTTTTCGCAGTTTGTGTTAACGGCGTCGTAAACTTTGGAAATCTAGTCTAATTTTAAGATAAGTTATCCAAAAAGCATTGAATGGACATTTAAAAAATAAACGCCTCCTATGAATAATACCTTGATATTCTGATTTCATTTTATTTATTGAAACCATACAAAATTGTGACGTAAAATTCTTGTATTCAAGTATACTTACGAATTCTAAAATAAATGCTTCAAATCCTTTGGAAACATACTGAAATTTAGGTGCTTGCTTTATTCAAAAAATTGTGCATGCTTAGAAATCAGAAATAAAGCTAGTTTATTTTTTTTCTTCAAGATTTTTAAACAATGGGTTTCCTTTGTTAGGTAAGCAAACAGTTTCGTTCTGGTAACATTTATTATTGAAGGAATATTATTACTATAAAAGGTTTTGCAAAAGAACCATGAAAAGAAAATCTCATTTGCCACATACCGTAATTTAGAAAAGAAAGAATCGGACTCCTCATTCCAACAAAATCAATTTCATTTGCACAAAAAAAAATTCCAAATTACCATGATTAATTTTTTCTTCTTTTTTTTAACTTTGTTATTTCTTAATATTTCTAATTGGGTTCTCGAGTCGTGCCTTGGGAAGTCAAAAATGATGGAGTTGTCTTTTTGTAAATATTTAATTCAGTCTAAAGCATTGTTCGTTTACCGAAAAAAAGATGCTTACTGATTCTCAATATTTTTTTATTTAATATTTGTATAATGAAGATACTTTTATCATCATAATTAAATTATCCTCAAGTTTATAAAGATTTTATATTTCTTTTTAAGATGAACGATTTGGTATTGATTGAGGGCATTGATTGAGGGCTTAACAAATCAGTACCTCTGGGGTGACCCCAGAGGCATTGATTTGTTAAGGGAACTGACCACGACAGATTTAACATGCACCGATCACCATTTGGTATTGATTGAGGGCATTGATTGAGGGCTTAACAAATCAATACCTCTGGGGTGACCCCAGAGGCATTGATTTGTTAAGGGAACTGAGCACGACAGATTTAACATATACACGGAGATTCTTCAACCAGTGGGATATGAACTCATGTTCTCACAAACACGAGACCAATGTCCTAAAAACCAGGATATCCCAGCCTTCATAAGATTCTTAATATTTTATAACAGCGTTTAGGCGTATATATTTCCATGATTTGAATTAAAATCAATTTTAAAGATATAACTGGGCAAATGAAATCACAAACAGCGAACTCTATTATGAAACAGAAACTAAACCCATCAAATTAAAAATGAGAAAATGAAGATCATCTTGGATAGAACACACTAAGAATGTGTCCAGAAGACCTTTGATATAGACTCCAGGTTGAAAACGGAAAACAGGCGGGATGAAACTAACCAACAAAAAAGTAATGACAAACGAAAGAAACATCTAAAAGTAGCCTAGTCTGGGGATTGCTTTTAAACAGCAGGGATGGTACGAAAAACTTGAAGCCTCTTGCGCCACCTGGCATTAAGAGAATTAAGTAAAGTTGGTCAATATTTCAATTTTTAGACATATAATGGTACTTTATTCTCAAGTTAAGAATTGTATACGTATTTATTTATTTTTCCTTTATCTCCAAGTAATATTCTATATCTACGAAGCATTTTATTCATTATTTCTTTATTAAGAAAAATTCTATACACATAAGATGTATATATTTCTATGTATTTTATAGCAGGCTTTATATAGGCATATCAACTTTAATTCGAAATGAAATGTATTCAGAAGTTTTAAAATCTATGAATCATTTTATTTATTTATAACTTGTAAATTTTTAAAATTTCATAATTTATTCGAAAATTATAAAACTTATGAAGTAGTCAAGATTTTGTTTATATAAGACGAATGTATACACTTTCTTTCTGAAATTTTTTCGAATTTTCATTCTAAAATTACGGTAAAATAAACGGCATCAGTTTGTCCTTCTGATAAATCATGTAAACGTAATTTGAAATCTAATTATTGCGAAACAGTCTGTAAGTTTATTCTTAAAATATAGCATAATAAGGTAATATCATAGAATAACGTTGAAATTAAAGAAACAAGTATTTTAATTTCAAACTATTAATTTATTTAACAATCAAAATAGTAGAGTAAAATAGGAAAAATAAATACTACAGGAAAATACCTTCAAGTTTAAGAAACGAAAATATTTTACAAGAAAATAATACCTTTATGACTTTCATTAATTTTATGTTGATGAATGCCAAAAAAAATGAAAATTAATGTAAGGAAAGTGGATAATGCGATGTGATTATCAGTCCATTAAAAATTACAGACATCAATAGAGTTTTCCAAGTCAGAGGCTGAACTAGATCAATGTACCCTATCTTTCATTCAATTTCCGTTTGCCCTATTCCTAATACACGATTCGAATTCCCAACCCGATAGAAACGTATTCCTATTGGTTGCATTGTTGATCATTGGTGGAGTTTTAGTGAGCAGGTAAGTGAAGTGACGTTAGGTTGGAAACCTGTGACCAAATTACTTTATTTTTATAAATGCGTGCCGAGCAAGAGGATTTTGTTTCAATTGGAGATAAATGAAACAGTCTTTAAGACTCCAAAAATTTCTTATCAGAAATTTTTAGAAAATATAGCAATTTCCAGCACTTTATTACAGCACAAATATCAGTACTGCACACAACACACAGGCTTCACAATCTAAGTCACCAGAGACTCCCAGATTATTATAATATTGCAGTAGCAAACAAGCTAAGGCTTTACTACTTTTCCACTACAAGACACTTTCCTGTTCATATAAGCTTGGCGGCAAAACCTCAAAACTTTCGACGTGATTCCAGACAATTGCAGTATAACTCTGTAAATATTAGTCCAATTAAATTTTCCGTAACTATCATTATGTCGCCGAAATGGTAGCCAAGTCATTGAAATTATTCCTAAATCTTCAAAAATGTCACCAAACCGAGATTTTCATAAGAAATTTAGGCTTTATTTTCTCTCTAAATTACATTAGAATCATGCTAATTTCATGCAAATTTTCTAAATAAACTGTATTTAGAGTCTGTCTGAGATGTTCAGCTTATTAACAAAATAATATTCACAAAAGTATACAAATTTCTTACAATAGCTATATGTGCAAATGTAAAGATATGTAATTCAGTTATTCAAAAACAGGAAATGAAACATAATTAAATATTAACGTTAAAGTTTAATTCTGATTTATAAATATTCATTTATTTTAATATGTACATAAGACGAGAAATTAGAGTGAAAGATTGAAATAAACATCTAGAATAAAACCGGAGAAACATAGTAGGAAACTTCCGTTATTGTAAGATAAAGCATTTCCTAGATCCAGAGAAAATCGGAGATTATCCGTAATTGACATTGTATGCAACCATTCTTAATAGAAAAGAACGCTACGACTATTTGGAAATTGTTTCCGCTTGATTTATCTTAAATTTTTGAATTAAGGTTACGGTTTCATTTCAAGATAATATTGCTATGTGTATTGCGACGAAGGAATATTTTTATTGTTCAAAAAACATATCGTAAAATTTATTTTCATAATATTCTTGGAAATATTGATACATTTATAATTTTAGCAAAATTTTTTTGAAAAATAAACATAGAATAAATCATTTCTTAGATGCATTACGAGCCCACTTAACAGATAATCATATTTCTAAAAATAGTAAAACTGTTAAATAATTTTAAAATTTAAAAGAAGACAATTAAAAATTCACTGTTATTAAAATTCTTCTCGTGGCTTGTTTTATTTTTATATACTTTTTGAAATTTTTTTTTGTTTACTGATTTCAATGATACCTCAACAGTTCCGTGCGTTTATTTGCTAATATATCGCTTGGAATATTTCCCATTAATAATTATGTTCAAAATCGAAAAAAAAAGCTTGCGTTAAAAGCTATTTGTTACAAGAACATTTCGTAAAATTTATTTTTATTTTTAGCAATTTCATTATTTATAATTTTAACAATTTAAAGGTATTCTAGCAATTTTTTTTTTATTAAAAGTGAAATAAATAACTTTTTAATGAGTTACATACAGGCAGCGTAGATAATAACAGATAACCTATAATGTATTTCAAAAAAATAGTAAGGCTCTTAAATATTTTTAAATTACGAAAAAGTTAAGAAATTTACAATTGAGCTATAAAGCTTGATTTTTACCAACTTTTTGAAAAGTTTTCTTTTCTTTTTTTTTTTTTTTTTTTTTTTTTTTTTTNTTAATTAAAAATTTTTTTTTTTTTTTTTTTTTTTTTTTTTGATTGCAATGATCATCTCAACAGCTCCGCGCATTCATTCGATAATATATCAATTAGAGCATTTCCTAGAAATAATTTTGTTCAAAATAGATAAAAGAAGTTTTGAAATACCCGTTACACACGCATAGGATACTGTAAAAGCGTCAAAAGCTTATAAAATTACGTGCATAATATTAAAGTGCATTATATCTAGCGTAAAAACTTTATTTCAAAGCTTTATCTTTAATAGAAAAAACTCCTTTGGGATTAAATAAGATGTAAAAACAGAAATATCACGCGTGAAAAACGAACACTTTAAAGCTCCGTATATAAGTTAATTATAAGAAATCATAAGTTAACTATAAGTGAAATAAAATGAAATAAAATATGTTTTAAACATTATGCAATGCTACTTTATACAGATATAAATATTAAAAGCATAAAAATACTTCAAAAATTTTAAAAATATTTAACTGTATACATTTTTTGAAATCTGCGAACAGGTAGAGAGCAATTTTTTATATACGCGCATTATTATGAATTTATTTCTATTATCACGTTATAATCGTTATATCAAAGTTATAATGAATCATATAATTGCCGAAGGGGCATAAGCATAACTTATTTTCTTTAAAATCTGCCGAATTGTTAAGTTATGCCTTCTTTTTCTATTTTGTGGTCATCATATATGGCAGTACTTTTACTTTCGTTACTTGTACCGCCGGTACAAGTAAAAAGTACGTACTTTTACTTGTACTTCGTTACTTTTTAAATTTAGTACTTTTACTTGTACTTTCGTTACTTTTTTAGGGGAAAAGTACAAGTATTTGTAACGGAAATGTCGAATGAAATCGTTACCTTTTTCTAAAACTCGGTAAGCTTTCTAAAAAAAAGAGAAAAAAAAAGAAAAAAAAATGCTTATGTTTTTTTTAATTTAAAAAATTAATGTGACATATATATGCATTCGCAGATAACTTCGCGTTTAAATATCTTTATCTTTTAAAATTGTCTTTCCTGAAAGGTAAAAGACGGCTCTTTTGAAGAAGAGCTTCATAGTAACATTATTAAAACAATAGTTTGTAAACCTTAAACAAAGCTCTTTTAGATGGCGAACGCGAAAGGTTTCGCGATGTGAAATCGCAGGAAGATTTATTATATGCTGCAGGTCTGGTACCTTGAATCAAATTTAATTGGTTGGAAGAAAAAGCTAGGGAGGAGGCTACAAAAAATCTGGAAAGAATTGTCCAAGCTGAACACCCTGCTATAACTATAACGTAACAGAAAAAAAACCAGGGATTTTAAATTTTCTAAAGTTGAAAACATCATGCCAATCACCAGCGACAGAAGAATTTATGGCATACATGAGCTCAAATGTCGAAACCGAAAGCATATCAATTTTGAATCGATATCCAATCGTAAAAAAATTATATGTGAAATATAATACTGCAGTACCTTCTAGTGCTCCCGTGGAGCGCTTATTCAGCGTGGCTAAGCACGTTCTGAGAAATTCTCGCAGCAGACTCAGTGACACCACTTTCGAAATGCAATTATTTTGCAAAATGAATAAAAATATTAATTAGCAAGTTATTTTCATTCATTTTCGAGTTTTATGCATTTATTTAATACATTTTAAATAAAAAATGTTGGATTTTGTTATTACGTTTTTCAATTTTCTTTTTGAACTCACTAATAATACATTTTTGTCTTAATACATTTTTTACTAAATACATTTTTACCTAGTACATTTTTTACTAAAATTATGTTTATGCCCGACCTTGTCAAACAACGCCCAGTCAAATCTCTAAGAACTTCAGAACTATTTGTGCTATTGAAAACTATTATAATTACTATTTTAACTCTTGAAAACTCGAAGGTATTAATTTAGCCGCTGATACTAAAATTCGTTTACAAATTTTAATTATTCCGTTAGGCAGAAATGTTCGGAAAATGATTTTCTCGCATGACTTCAGCATTAGCCATTGTTACAAATAAAACTGTAGACTGTTCTGTTTCAACTTATACTGCACATTCAATTATTTTTTACTAGCTCAAAGATCACAAAGCTATCTGAAACCCCGTGTTTGCTTTGTTTATGTTTGTGCTTTTAAAACGCGTTTCTATAGAGTAAAACAATTTTAAATCAATGGTAATTTAAATAAATAAAAATAATAAACTAAAAATTAAAATCAATAGATAAAATTTCTTTTTCGTGCAAATCCATAAAAAGTTTGATATTAAAATTATATTTGATTTTAAAATTATATTATACGATTATATTATAAAATTATATTATAATATTCTTCCGAATTTAAAAATAAATTAATGTCCATAACTTTCAAAATTAAAAATAATTAAATAAATAACAACAATTTTGCAAAAACATTAAAGAACATAAGAATATTATTCAATAAAATTTTAGGTTACTTTGAATTTTCGATTTCCTAGAAATGTACTTTTAAATCGTTACTTTTTTGTTTAGAACTTGTACTTTTACTTGTACTTTTCACTCGTTACTTTTTAAAATAATGATTTTTTACTTTTCACTCGTTACTTTTTATAAAAATACTTGTACTTTTACTCGTTACTTTTTAAAAGTAACGTTGCCATATATGGTGGTCATTACGGCTTTTAATAGCAAGTCTTATTTTTGTCTTGCAGCAACAGCCTTGTTCCAACTTAATCAAATTAATCTTTCTTATGCCATGCTCTAAGGTATCATGTTAAAATTATCAAATTTTGCTACATTTACCAAATTTTATAACATATTATAAAACCATACTTTTTGCAATTATACCGAAATCATTACTAAAATGCTTCGGAAAAAATTACCGAAATTTTTGGTGCTTCATAGAGACAGAAGATTGTTAAATTTTAAATATTCTGGTAGTTTTGACAATGTGAGTGCATAATATAGTAAAAATTCATTGCATTCCTAAAATATTAAACTAATGGACGATATTAAACTAATCCACTCAAGTTAGACCATAATGCCCTGCAATAGAGTTCAAACAGTATGATAAGGTGGCTCAACATGCTCCAAAGTAATAAAACGATGTAAACTGAAATATGTTTATATTTCACATTTTAAGTACATAAGTATAAAATACTATACAATTCAAAAATATCAATTTCAGAAGTAGCATTTTAGTCATTATCAACCTTTTAAATGAATAAAATGATATTTGGAGAGGAAAAAAATGTATTGTTCATTGCTGTAATGAATCATCATAACATACCAGTAATGCCTGTTAAGAGAATCGGAGATAATGTTCAATCTTCATTGAGGAGAACCATAAGGAATATGAACGCTTTAATGGTGACTATAGACATAGAGGCAATTCGAAATGGTTTCCGCTCCATTTATCTAAATCCGGTAGAATCGAAGCAATGATTTTATCTCGAGATGTCTACCATTTTCTGGGATTGCGAAACTTCCGTAGATATATTTTTCTCCTGTTGATGTTTCTGTACAAAAATGATAATTGTAATATAAAATCTAAAAATATTAAAATAATTATTGGCTAGCAAAAGCATGAATAAAAATAAAAATATTAAAAAAATAAAGGGCCAGCAGAAGCATGAATAAAATAAAATAAACACATAAAGAAGTAAATAATAAAAATAATAAAAATAAGTAAGCAATAAGCAGAGAACCGCAGCACTTTACTATACTCAATACTCAATAAAAAAAAAAAAACAGACGATAAAATTAGAACAACAGAGAATTGTTGATATTTTTGAAAGTAGACTTGATTTTTGAATTTGAAGTTTATACTAGCCCGTTACGGGTCTTTCTATGTTTTTTTTAAGTTTATTCTAACTCGTTACGGGATTTTCTACATTGTATTGAAAGATTATTATTAACCCGATACGAGTAATTTAATGTCGTTACTGTATTTGTTGTGGCGTTAAATAAATGTTTTTTTTTTATTAAAACAGAGAACTGTTTCTTAATATAGCTTGATACGTTACAGTAATGACTTCTTTTTCGACTATGGTTTGAAGTTTTAAGACGTAATTTATATTTTAGTTTAAAAAATTAATCCATTTTATTTCGCTTAAGGCAGTTTAATTTTATCGTTTAAGAAAAAAATATCACATAATTTCAACATATGAAAATTATGTGATAATTTTTTCAATAATTAATTGCTTAAACACAAAATTACATAATTGTCGTAATTGCATCAGAATAGTTCAGGTATTTTAATAATAAATAAGTAATGGATGTGTTTAAATGCATTATTTCAAATGTATTCGTACTTGCGTAAGTATCATTGTTTCTGCTTCTTAAAAAATTTAATAAAATCCAGAAAATATTTCTTTTTATTCATTTTTTGTTTGATGTATTAGTAAAGCTTTTAAAATACTGTTAGACTCTATTTATCTAAATCCTGCAGAATCGAAAAAAAACGATTTTAACTCGAGATGTCGATCATTTTCTGAGATTGCAGAACTTCCCTAGAAATATTTTTCTCATGTTGATATTTCTGCACCTAAAAGTAATAATGATAATAACACCTTTTTCGACGATGAAATATTTTCAAGAATGGTTTGAAGTTTTAAGACGTAATTTAATATTTTAGTTTAAAAAAATTATTCTATTTTACTTCGTTTAAGGCAGTTTAATTTAATCGTTTAAGAATCAAATATAAAATATTTTTAACAAATAAAAAAATTGTGATCGCTTTATTACGATCACTGGTTACCCATTCGTCATATGCTTTTTTTCTGATTTACTCCGATAAATGCCACGGCGTTTCAGATCGTGGGTTGCAAAAACTGTCTCAATTTATGCCTGTCGTCTGATTGGTCATGGCTATATACGTATTTCAAGACGTCTCAAAATACTTTTCCCTCTTCAGTACTCATATTTATATTAAAATCACCGTCAAGACAGTAATTGTAAGTTAATAAATAGAATATAAAATATTTTAAATTATTATTATACATTAAGAATGACTGCTGGGGAAAATAAAGAGGAAAAAAGAATTCTAAAAAAATTATCAAACAGCAGCGGGCGCCATAGCAACGCATGCAATGACGACGCATGCGCACTGTTTACTACTACTCTTGAACACAATTGAAAAGTGTGATGACGTCCGGATACGGTGCGCACGCCATCAAACCCAAAACATTACCCATTTTGCCAATGGATAAAATAATACATTAGCAGCTTTAAATAATAATATACAAATGTTGGTAGGAATAATTATTGGAAGAGCTTGTGAGAAACAAAAATTTCAAAGAAAGAAGTTTCAAATATAAGTGGTTTTTTATTTTGCAATTTTTGGTAGTGTAACTACTAATTAATATTGTTTAATTTTTTTCTCTCTTTAATCATAAATCAAAAATATTATTTTTCTTTATTATAAAAATTCTGCTTATTTTATATTATTAGCCCAGTTCACACTCATTCGTAAGTAGAAATAAAATATAATAGTAAGTTAGAATTGCTTCAATTTAATAATGATGTAAATTAATGAATTCTTATGACTTTAATATGAATTATATTAACTAAATGAATTGGGTTTTTTTCAGCATAATTAAGTTTAACTATTACTTGAGCTACTTCAATTATTAAATTAAATTATCTCAACTTTAATTTGAAATATTTTACACTCAATATCAGATAATCTTTGAATGAATTATATTAAATTTAAATTGAATTAAATTTTAAATATTTAAACTGTAAATTATGAATATTTTATTTCATTAAACCGAATTTCAAGTAACGCTTCTGATAAAATAACGGAACAATAATCATTCTTAGCTTATCTTTAGCATCTTTTAAAATTTCCGAAACAAATATTTCATGATGGTTTACTAACACTTTTAACATGAAATAATCAATGAAAATGTAAATAGAATGTTTTATTTTATTCTTTAAAAATTTCAAAGCCTCAATCAAACTGCTTCATAAAATTAAATTTCATAAAGCCTATGTCGTCAAATGCAAATTCAGTCTCAAAATCCAATTTTGCAAAGCCTTTGATAAAAATAAAACATTAATGGCAGCTTTTATGCCATCAGACTTGTTATTGTATTCCTAAAATGTAATCTTGCAATTTTAAAACTAAGAGCATCAATTTTGAGAGTTACGGTAAAAAGTTCCCTTTAATAAAATTTTGCAATGATCTAATTTCTAAAAAAAAAGTTTAATAAATCTGTAGTGACAGCGAAATGGAAAGATACAAGCGTATTATTATGTCGTCGAGTGTAAACATAAAATTGATTGAACAGATTTGATGTTGTACAGCGTAAGGGTGAAAAGAAACAGGTGTTCTTCTAATTAATTTTGAATCTTCTCACTTGAGTTTGACAGATCCTTCAAAATTGCAGCCACTCTGTAACTGCTTGCAGTATTTTAATCAAGGCAAGCTTTTCTTTTTACACTTTCCCTTTTGATAGCAATATGCTGTTACGCTTTTTTAAATGCTGTACATGAAATAATCTGAAGTAATTTTATAAATATATCTCAGTAAAATAATTTGAACCTGCATGGAATAGCATAACAAAAGAGATAAATAATTCTTAAAAGACATTTTTATCTCTATTATTCCATATACTAAAAATTTTTAGTAATTTATTTTTTTCTAAGTATACATCACATTCATTCTTGAATTGTGAAAATTTATTCTTCATTCTTGCTTTTTTTTAAAAATGCTATTTATAAAATAATCTGAAATAATTTCATAAATATATCTCAGTAAAATAATTTGAACCTGGCTGGAATAGTATAATAAAAGAGGTAAATAATTCGTAAAATACATTTTCATCTACATTATTCTATGCTAGAAAGTTTCAGTAATTTATTTTTTTTTATACGTGTACAACTCATTCCTTCATCATTTGTGAAAATTCTTTCTTCATTCACAGTGTCTGTCCAAATTATTAGACGCACTTTAAGATTATATCTAAAATCCTAATTATCAGGTGATAATCTGCAGCTTTATTATTTTTACGTGGCTGAAACCTGTTTGCACTTGATTATGTTCGTGTATCAGTTGGTTAACATTATAATGCAATACGTTAAAAATAAATACAAATAAGAAGTATATAAAAAATCTCCTGAATAAAATTCCATTACATGTATATCTTAAATATAAAAGTATCGCATATAAACTCGCGTAAAACATATAAATATAAAAATAGTACAGTGCGTCTAATAATTTGATTTAATTATTACAGTATAATAATATAATACCTGATATAATAAATATTCTTTATATTATATATCGTTTAATTGATCCAATCGTCAAATTTATATAACATTTCACCTAATTTAACCATTTGGCACCCGATCGTAAACAAGTGCAAACCGGCTTCAGTCGCGTAAAAACAATAAAACTATGTAGTATCACCTGATAATTAAGATTTTACATAGAATCTTATAGTGCATCTATTAATTTGGCCAGGGACTTTATACATAAAATAATCTGAAGCAATTTTATAAATATATATCAGCAAAATAAGTTGAACCTGCATGGAATAGTATAATAAAAGAGGTAAATAATTCGTAAAATACATTTTTATCTCTATTAATCTACACTAAAAAGTTTCAGTATTTCTTTTTCTAAGTAAACATCACATTCCTTCTTCATTTGTGAAAATTTATTCATCAGTCTTGCGCAAAAATGCTTCGACATCATAAAAAAAGTAATTAAGAAAAACGAACAGAAATTGAAATGCATGGTTTGTTGCATTCTACTTAAAAAGAATGGTTTTTTTTTAAATCAAATTCTTAAAGTTGTTTAAAAGTTTTTTAACAGCTAGTAATGAATTTTCACAATTCAATAGTATTTAGTAAATTTTTAAAATATTGAAAAATTTTAAATACATTTTTTCTTTTAAACTTAATTTGTGGTAAAAAAGTCATGAAGTAAAAATAAATATATGGATGCTACTTAAGTACGACTAATTTTTAGTTAATTTACAAGAAGTTTAGTTAATTTACATTACTTCTTTTCTCCGAAATTAATTTTAAAAAATAGTATTATATAAGAATAAAATATTTATAAGCAATTAATTGATAAAAAACTTTTCTTATAGAATTCAAGCATTGCCCTCAGATTTTTTTTCTGTGTTCAAGCTTGTTGGGAATACAAGGTATTTCTTAAAGACCGCTATTATATGTTAATTTTCTATTTCTTATATAATGAAAGACTTTTGCAGTTTAAATTTCTTAATTTTTCTCGAAGTTCAATTTCTATATCTCCAAGAATATTTAAAAATTTAACAACTAAAAAAGAATGGAAAATATCGAAGCATTCTGTGATTTGACATCAAAACCGTTCACACGCATCATCTGATTAAAATTTCAGTTTTAATCAATATTTATAAGTTTAAAATTTAACTTTAAATCAATATGGAAAAAAGAGCAATTCTTAGTCTCGTCCTATACTCAGTCTTTTTATTACCACAGAACGCATATATTTTGGATTGCTGTTTCATTGGCATAATAATTATCACCAGTTCAGTTCTGAATAAGATTTTTTTTTCTTTCAAATTTTATTCTAAACTTTGATTTTTTCCTAATATTTTTGTAATATCAATACTGATTTATATTTAAATGGGGCAAAAACTAAATGCTGTCAGTTATTATTTTTAATTTATGATATTAATTATTTTTGACTATTTAGTCTCAATTACTTTATGTACATTAGCTTTTATCATTATAATTATCCTTTCTTCATAAACCTTTTGACTTTAACAATCCTTAATACATACATTTAAAATCCTTTGCTAAAACTAAAGTACAAGAAATATGTACATTAGGTGTTGCAAATTAATATTTAAGCAAGCAAACGAAACCATTCTAGAAAGAGGGTCTGAAATTATTAAAACCAATTTGATTGCCTAAAGAAAATGAGAATTTATGAAGAGGGTGATTGTTAATAACATCATCCAGCTTCCACAGGCAATCAATCTGGTTTTTTTCAATCCTCACTAGTGATATGAGGGTTTTCGACATTTTGCTTTGATTTTTTCTCCGAAGATGAATTAAGTAAAATTATAGAAATTTTGTTTTTAATTACAACTGCTGCTTTTTTTACTTCATTTCTAGCACGAAATTTGAAAATGAATAGATATTTATGGCGAATGCTTTTTATTTTATAAATATTCGTAGTGGTCATTAATAAATACCCTTCTTTTAACTCCTAATCAAATATCGACATTAAAAAAACTGAATTTAGATAGGAATAAATTTTGGCTATTCAATTTAAATTTATATCCCTGTGCCACAGATGAGACACCGGTGTATATTTCAATTTATAATTAAATAATATTTTTGGTACTTTTTTAATTATAAAAACGCAGTCTAATAGTTATTAAAATTTCTGTTAGATTATCGGAAATATATTTATTTTAAAAAATAAAAAATACAAAATCAAAAAAATTGCTTTAAAAAACATTTTATTCATGTTCAAAAATTTTCGAAAGCAGATTCTGTGAATTGCAGAAAGTCCATTTGTGAATAACTGTTTCTCTTAATTCTAAATAACTGCAAGTAAGTGCAAATTTGAAAAAAAAATTTTTGGAAGTGATCCATATTTGAAAGATTTTACCTTTATTTCAGAAAAAAAGATCCTGGCGTATCATGCTGCGTGTCATAACCATAAATTATTAAAATGCTAAAAAAAATATGAAAAATATGTTTAATAAAAATTCTGCTTCAAAGGAATAAAATAGTTAAAATGCGCTAAAGCTACATAAAAAAAAATTATATGGTAATTCATGAAATTATAAAATTAATTCAGGAGAAGGAAAAAAAATAATTGTAGACAAAAAAATAATAAAATTTCAATTTCATAAAAAATAATTGCATCTTATTGAAAGAAATTATAGACCTTTGAAATATATATTTCCTACTATAATCTCGGACCCAAATCACATACACATTTCTTCATTTAATCTCGGACACAAATCTGTTTTGTCCCATAGCATGAACATTAAATCTGTTGTAGAACCGTGCGTAGCTAAAGTTCGAATTCACAGTCTAGTGATTAAATCAGGAGAGCACCACGTAAAAGCAAATGATATTTCAGGCAGAACGAAATCAGTGCAGAAACACTGAATACAAATGAATCTACTCTTATTAAATCATTCAACGGTTCAGACGTGACACTGAATCAAATAAAGTTATTGTATCAATTCCTTATTCTACTTGCATTTCTGCTTTGATAACGATTTGTTATTGTGTACACATAAGAAATTAAGCAAAATGAGTTTAAAAATATATTTTATATGAAGCAGAAATATGAAAAAAATAAGATTTTAAATTACCATTTTTGTTGTATATAGTATATAATACATTTGGCGAACAGTATGTGGGCTTTTAATAAAAGTAATACGAAGAAATTTTTACCTTTATTAATTTTAAGAAATTTCCTAATTATTGAGAGACTTAGTCGTTAATTTATACAGTCAGATTCTTTATTTGAGAAAAAAAAATCCGGCGTCCGTAATGTAACTCTCTACATACTGTTCGCCGTAATGTTTACTCCCTATTAAAGAGGACATTCTTTTCAGCGTCAGGTCACGTTGACAACAAACACGTAATTTTTTCACTCCTCAAAAGATGGCAGCACTGCGCAACTTTGCCATATTCCGAGGTTTGCTTTGATCATTCACCGGACTAGTTATCAAATTATATATATATATATATATATATATATATCGTTGTTGAACTTCCGATTCTGTTTTTTGGGCTTATGACTACCAATGTTCAACTCCGTAGCCTTGCAATTTTGAACCCAATACAGAAGGCAATCGAATTCCTGGATCAAATATTGGAAGAAATTTGCTATCGTGAATGACTTTTTGATGGAACTAGCCCATGATCCGTCTACCACGGAGTAGATTTTGCGTCAATATTGTGGTCAGTGCGAACCGGATGTGGAATTCTTGTCTAGCAGTTTTGATTGTGATTCGAACCCGGTTCACCTCAGTAGGAGGCTAACGCTCTTCTTACTAAACCACCACTACTCACATAATGTGGATTTTCGGTTAGTAGCCTATTCAAGGTGAGACCTAAATTCTTATGTTCTTTGTAGCTTTACGAACATGAATTTATTCTCATAGATCAGTGACTGGAACACATTTTGACCGTCCCTGACCGTATTCTAGCGGTGGAATTTTTTACAGTGTATGTGAGACAACATTAATTTAAAATGAAATTTTATCCTATAAGTATGAAAAGTCATGAATATAAGTATGAAAAGTCACTTTACGAGTTAAAGTTAATACTAATAAAATTCCCTTATAGAGTGCTTAGAAATTTTCCCCATCAGAATCGATCGCAAACAGTTCTCAAAGCTTTATTTTTAAGACAAAGAACTCGATTTCTTAATTCCTTTTGTTCAATTCAATTTTATTAATTTTCCAGATTCTACAAGCACAATTTATTCATAAAATTAACTCCGGTGAAAGCTCATCAATCTAATTAATCTTCTGACTTCATTGATTTACTCATTACTTTAAACTCATCTAATGTTCAAATTGATGTTTTTGATAAAATAAGTTGCTTTCTATTCCAATCAACAAATTAATTTACCATAATTCTAATATTTCTATCAGCAACTATAGAAACGAATTTTTATCTCAAATAAATCGTCTTGAGTTTATTTGTAATAATGTTCTCATTTTAAATGATTCAAAATTTCTACATAAACTTCGCTTGAATGATGATATCCTGATTTGATTTATAGACAGGCACTTGATTTAGTGGAGGATTGCCTTTCGGCAAATTAGTGCTCAGCTTTACGCTGTGATAGCGCCATTCTGGCATTGAAGGTTTGTTTCAATCACTTTGAATTAAATTAAGTGCCTGTCTGTATTTTCAATTGATTAGTTGGCTTTTATTTCTATCAATATTTTTCTGTTACACCTCTTCAGCAATTTTAGTCATCCACATCAATCAAACCTGCGAAATTTGATTCTACTTTGATTTTCTGGAACTTAATATGATATTTTCATCTAACATGATCTCATGTTCTTTGTTTTTGTTTATTACTCTTTCTAGGGATAGCCGGGTGTATGGTTGTTTACAGCATTTTACTACCGACAGAAAAAATTGCTCTAGCACTGACGGTGTTGAAGACAGTAGCATGTCTGTCAGTGCTCTTTCTTTCCATTTTTCTTCTTTATTTTGTGGATATTTGCTATTGTGGAGGTGTTTTAATTCTGGTTGTAAAAAATAAAGATAGTTTAAAATTAATAACATAACTGGTTAAATAGACTCAAAAAGTTTTATGACTCTTGTCAATGAACTTCCACGTGTGCTTTGGAAATCCCTTTGTATCTCACGGTATTCACGGGAGTTTTCAGATCCCCATATGCGCACATTATGGCGATTAACAATGTCAGAAACATGAAAGGATGTGCTGGCAGAGTTTAGTGCGTTGTGGAAAATGCCCAGCAAGCATAATGAAAAAGTCATCTTTTAACTAATCATAAATTTTATTAGCAAGAAAAATCATAACTTAACTTAAACATCATAAAGGAGAAACAATCCTCTCCATAACATGAGGTAACGTATTCAATACATACAGTCATGAAAATCAAACGAAACAAAAACTCCAAATCCAATCTTGATTTGTTATATATATACAAAATAACACTTGCATAATGAGGGTACTTACACATTCAAAATTAATACTATGCAAATTCTGTCTTCGAATTATTTTTAAATGTTCGAACTCCCTCCTTCAGAGGTTTTTCGAACTCGTGATCTCTGACTCTTACTCGAACCATGTTCATTGAAATTCATTGTCTGACAGGATGCTTGGTCGGAGAACATTATGCGCTTCAGAAAATCAGCAGCATCTTCTATCCTTCCTACCATATCTGTTGCAAACGCCATCCTCCTAGGCCTATCGTCCGGTTCCAAACCTTGAACAAGTTGAACTTTGTATGCATGCAGTCTTAATTGTTTCTTAAGAACCTTGTACACCGTCTAAATTGGCATATCCAATTATCTTTCCGCTGATCTCACAGATCTTCTAAAAATTGTCTAAAAATGTCTGTCAGACACGCTCAACGTCAAAATCAATTGTGCTCTCCGTGCGACGAAGGGGCACACGTGGAAGTTCACTGACAAGGGTCATGAAACTTTTGTAGTCTGTCTAACCATTTATGTTATTAATTTTAATCTATCTTTATTATTTTATGAGTTATTAAACATCAAAATGGGTCCGGAACTTTATAAACACCCTGTATATTCAAAAAACCAAATGTAATTTGCTCCTTTGAAAGGTTAATTAAAAAATGCAAATAGAATTTTGTACTTCATTTATTCTATAACTTTCTAGTTCAAGAATATACTACAGGGAATAACATTAAAATAAGATGTTTGTAATTTGTTATATGCATGTGAGATATATATCTACACTGTAAAGGATCCAGAGCTAGTTACGGTAAAAAGTATTTTAACCAGTGGTGCATCATATGTAAAATTAATTTTTACCGCAAAATTTTATATCGTTATTTTAACAGTATTTACTTAATAATAATGATTCAGTAACTTTATATTCAATCTAACCGTTAAAATTTAGATTTTTCGTATTTTTGTATCGTAAAAGTTTAAGGTAGAATCTACAGAAAAAAGTACCAGCACCTTGAGTCCCAATACCTTTTACTGTAATTTAAACAGAAAATCTTTTCAGTAAAATTCTTTTCTTATAGTGATTCTTACTATTTCAATATTTTATACAAATATACTTTGGAAAGTTTTTTTCTTCTACGGTTATACTAGAATATAAAATGTAATTTAAATAAAAATACCTTTAAATCTAATTGCGAACATTTATGTTAGCAAAAATTCGAGGATTTGTTGAACCTTTTCTTTGAGCATAAGCTTTATTCAAGCTGTCAGAAAATTCAGGAGTCCGATACAGAACAGAGTCCGATAATGCGACTCTGTAGCTGGGCACTATTAGAATTTTCAATCTAAAATTATGGTAAAAAAGCCGGCAGCAACCTGTTTAACTGGAAATTTTTTTCTTTCACGGTTTTGAAACCATTTACTAGGAGTATGATTAAGAAACCAAGAAAACAAAACTATACAGTTTGGGCTTAGTTGGTGAGATAAAATTTAGGTTGTTTAACCGTATTAGGTGAACGCTGTTAATTATCGGGTTTTTTCTTCACAGTTAATAGTTCGAAAACCATCTTATTTATGGTTTTTTGATTGTTTTGTTTTAATATAGTAAAATAACAATTAAATAAATTGTAATTTAACCATTTTTCCGAGAAATTTCGAAGAGTTTGCTAATGTCTCTACAGTTCTACTGAAATTGTAAAATAGAACATCACATTAATTTTAGACAAATATTTCTTTGCAAAATCGGCGTACATTTTTTTAGTTATAATTACCAAATAGTTCAGATGAATTAAGTCTGAAAACAAATTAGCGGATTCCAATCATTTTTGTATTTAATTTTACGGTGATAAAACGGTTTTTTCTTAATTTGATAAAAAAGCGTTCAAGACAATTAATTATTTTTTTTAATCTATCAAGTATGTCATATTTCTTTTAAAAATGAGAAACAAAAAAAACTGAAAAAATTGTATTATATGAAGTTATTTTCTTCTAATAAATGTAAAAAAACTTTAAGAAAAGTATGGAGCACCATTAACGAGTGATTAATTTCCCACTTAAAATAAATTATTTTACTGCTAAAGGGCATAAGGAAGTAAATATTTGATAACTCGGGTGTTTTTTTTTAATAACAAAGACTTTTTTTTATCCCACAATTTCCAACAAAAATAGCATATTTTAATGATATTTTTGTTTAAAAGCAGAGGAATAAAAATTAATTACTTAATATCTTTGGTCGAGACAAAAAAAAAACATAAATATTTCAGTTTTATTATTTCATATTTTTCAGACATCATTAAAAAAATTTAAGTCATTTCTAATTGAATATTCCAGTTGATTTTAAACTTGTTTCCGGTAATTCTTTGTTAAAAAAATTTATTTAGATTAATTTCTTGGAAAAAAACTGTAGAAACAATAAGTTTACCATCTTTAAAAATTAAAGTATATTTAACTCAAAACTCTTTTTATAGTTGTTTATTTTATTGTCTTGGAATAAAGATGCGGAACATCAAAAAAAACTTAACTAAGGCTTTGAATTTCATGTACTATAAAACAATCTTAATGATTGAAGGGAATATGTCATACACAGGGTGTGCCGCAACCACCACTCTTAATATGTAATCAGAATTCTTATCGAAACTGAAATTTAAAGTTTTTCACAATGGGAGCTGCCTGATCACTAATATTTCAGATAAGACGAGAAAGCGCTTTTGAATTGAATATAAAATTTATTTTTTCATACATAGATATTTATTATGACTCTCAGTTTGAGAATCTCTTCTACAGTGGACTGAACGCATTTGACCCAGTTCCCATTAAATCACTGAAATCAAGCATCACTGGCTGCGGTCTGAGATTGTGTGAATTATCACTTTGATCAAACTTGCGAAGGGACCTAGGGTGTGTGGTGTCAGTCCTCGTTAAATTGTGCTCAGTTTTGCCTCAGTCATTCCTTCTGCAGAGGATCAAAATTATGATGCCATGTCTTCATATCATCCTCAGGGATGTTTTCCAGACCATTGTCAATAGCCTATTAAGCAGTTATAGAGCAATGTAAATAAAGTATTGCTTCTAATACTACACTTTATATGCTATAATTTTTCCCTTTAGTTTCAATTAGGGTTCTGAAAGTCTATAGAGGGGCGACTGAATGAGAAAATAGACAATCTTATACATGTAATAATGGTACAAATACGTATTTTAGTAACGAAATCGAAAGTAAACTATACTCGCGGCAAATCTAGCGTTGAATATTTAAATTTTCCCCACAATAAAATAATTCTCAGAAATAGTGTTTATAGCCTTGTTATAATTAGGGATAGTAAGCAAATGAATTCAGATTCTATTGATGAGAATATTATGAAGAAGTTGCTTAATAAGGTACTCATAAGGTACTCTAAATTTATTTTTAAAAAAACTCCTAAAATGTGCCTTGATAAAAAGCGAAAAGAAAATCAATCTTGATGTACTTATTGGCATATATTTATTGCAGAAATATTTATTGCAACCCTTCATCATCCTTTTTTCGTTTTCAACAAAATTCACATTTCTTCATTTTCATTCATTAATGATACAGTTAAAAATTACTTGCATTTGAAAACTTCCGAAAATTTCGTCATAGTTCATTGCATAAATTTCTTATTCATGATATACTCAATAATTAACTTACCAATTAACTTACATTTTCAATTTTTTTTAACTAACATCGCGTTAAAAGAATAATTGTTTTATTTTGAGTCATTAAAAATATTAACGTGGCATTTGAGTAATTGCGAGGATATGCGTTTTTGAGGGTTAATTTTTTTAATCTCTTATTACGAATGATTCTTTACCTACTTAAGCCTTTTTGTTCTCAGAATTAAAAAAAATGGTGAATCATATTGTTTTCAATTACTTCAATAATGTATATTTAAGATACGGAGAGTAGTTTTAATAATGGATGGTGATGATACGGTGAGTAATTTTAATAATGGATGGTGATGATACGGTGAGTAATTTTAATAATGGATGGTTATGATGCGGAGAATAATTTTAATAATGTAGGATTATGATACGGCAAGTAATTTTAATGATGTATAGTTATGATACGGAGAGTACTTTTAATAATGGATGGTTATGATATAGAATGCATTTTTTATAATGGTCATGATAATGAAAGTAATTTTCATAATGGATGGTAATGATACGGAGAGTAATTTTAATAATGAATGGTTGAGATATGGAGAGTAATTTTAACAATGATGGTTAGGATACGGAGAGTAATTTTAATAATGGATTGTTAGGATACGGGGAGTAATTTTAATAATGGATGGTTATGATATGAGGAGCAATTTTTATAATGGATGGTCATGCTACATAGAATAATTTTAATATTGGATGGTTATGGTACAGCAATTTTAATAAAGGTTGGTTATGATACGGAGATTAATTGCAACTTCGATCATCCATCTGCACCAGCCGCAGCTCTGGCACATGTTTCAAGAATCCAAAAGATTTTGCACAGCACAGCTTCGCTTGTTTCTTTACTCGTTTCTTCGCTTGTTTGATATCATTAAGAATATTAAACAATAACAAAAATGACTACCAAATTACTAATATTTGAATAAACAATTTTTATAAATATGTATAAATTAATGATATTTCCCTCCATTCTTTGGAGTAATAACCATTAAAAACAAAATATGCCCCAAAGATATCGAAATTATCCAACTATTTTCTTTTAACCTTAGTGAATTAGAATTAAAATTCTCTTCTGTTCTCTCTTTTTTGTAATTGCTATAAATTAAAACCATTAAATAAAGTACAAGTTCTGATTTTAAATAAACCTTACAATTATCTCAAAATTACTTCTTTCGAATGGATTACAATCAAAAATAAAAGGTAGAAAAGTCTCAAAGGCGAATATTTTTTTTCTTCATGGCGATTTGATTCTTTTTAATGAAGAAAATGTTCGGTTGAAACAAAATGGATGATACAAACTAATGAGAATGACTTTTACAAGAACTTTTTAATTGGTTTCACCTCACAGCTATGCTCAAAAAGTTTCAAAATTAGTTACCCAAGTAGAAATATCTCTCAAAAGAAATAAAAAGGAAAGAAAACACAAGGCAATCTTGTATCTAGAAATTAAAGAGAATTATCATTCAAGTAGAAAATAACGAAGTGACAACGACATCAACTAAGATTAATGACACAATCAAGTTAAAGAGAGACGACATTACCTGGATTTACGACGTCATCAAGAGCAGATGACGTCACCTGCGTTGGTATCATGTCTTTAAGGCTTAAGTGCTTTTATGGTTGGGGTGATACATAAAGAAAAGAAAAGAAAAATGAAAAGAGTTAATATGCAAATACATGGCGGTCATAAAGCGTGAGTCGCGTTTCTCATTTTTGATTGGAAAGCCATAAAATTTAAAATATAGAGTAATATTCGTGTTTTTAATGACGTCACTAATTGAAATAGCATCAAAATAGAGATTTTATGGTTTACTGTTTTAAAGATTAAAGTAATTTTTTGTTGCACAAATATTTTATTATTCTTCAAATCATTATTGAAGTATTATGAATTTTACGTGAAGTTCAATTCTTTTGTTTATTATGTCTTCAGTTAATGTGCACGTTATTAAAAATGCTTTTTTGCGTGAATTTTAATGCAGATTTACTTTTTTTATGTATTTACCTTAATAATTGACAAAAATTAAATATGGAATATCATGAATTTTATACTCATAAATTTTAAAAAAATAATGAAAGATTAGAGCTTACGTTTCGTATTTATTTTAATCCCCGGCTAAAAATTGTTGAGATCATTATGTTAGGATATAAAATATCACGTGAATCGCGTATTGTATGTTTATTTGTAAAATAAAATGAATGTTTAATTCTAATTTATATTTTAAAGCATTCAAGTAAAGCTTGACTGTAAAAAAGTTAAATGTTGTAAGTTATTTTAAGGAAAAACTAACTTATTTTTGTTTAATTGAGAAATAGAACAAACTTTTGATTCAAATATAAATGTTAGCTCAAATGTATTCTTTCAAAGGTCTCGGAGCTAAACTATTTCAAAATTAGCGATGTGATTTACTTTAATGACATATTTATTGATATGTGTTTTTTTTTCAATGAAATGTAGATACAGGTTGTCCCGTAAATGTTGCAACAAACTTCCAGGGGAGTAGGGCTCATCATAAGGATTAAGAATGACATGGAAGGAAACTATGACTGGAAATGTCATATTACGCTGCTAGGGGCGATTTATTATTATAGACATGTTGCCCGTGTGCCTTTGAACTTGCTCTCTCATTTTTCCATAATATATAAATTTCATGTTATTATTATTTTATTCAATAACCGTCGTTGAACAGCTGACCCAATTTCGGGTATACGACTACCAATTCTCAAGTCCGTAGCCTTGTATTTTCAAACCAAATCCAGAAGACAAGATGGATCAAATATTGGAAAAAACTTGCCTTCGTAGAGGTCTTTAAGATGGAAATAACCCTCATTTGCGTTACATGGAGAGAAAAACCACGAAAACATCTCACGGATAGCCTGACGGCAAGGGGACTCTAACGCATGATCCGTCTACCACTGAGGATATTTTACATCAACATTGTGCTTGGTATGAGCCGGATGCAGGATTCGTATCGATCAGCTATCGCTGGAATTCGAATCCTTTCACCTCATTGGTGGGCGAACGCTCTATCCCCGGATCCACAATAGCTGTATGATACAATTATTTTATTTTATTTTATAACCGTTGTTAAAAACAGCCAACCCAATTTTTGGGTTCAGAAGTATTCCGAAGCCTTGTAATTTTGAACCCAATCAAGAATTCAAAGATAATTCCATGCAAAAAATAAATTTTAGTAAATATTTATTATTCTATTTAATAAAAGACGAAAAAATTTCAATGTGAGGAATGAAGTTTTTCCCTTTATTTTAAAGTACGTAATTAACCAAAATACGTAATTTTAGCAAAATCGATTGAATAGTTCCTGAGAAACCGAATTTTAGGAAGTCCTATTTTTTGAATTTGATTTCTCATGAACCGCTGATTCAACCGATTTCGCTAAAATTCCGTAATTTGTCATAAAAATTACATTCTTTTAAATGATGCAAAAATTGTATACCTTACAACTTAAATTTTTTAGGATTATTATTAAATTAAATAATAAAAAATAATAAATAATTTATGAAATTTATTTTTGCTTGGAAATTATTTTTGGATAAGCGAATTTTATAATTATATGCAAAAATTTTCAATTCGCTTCAAAATTTCTCGTGATATAGCGATATACGCAAAGTAAAATTATCATTAAGAGGACCATACTTCGGATCACTGTCCTGATCAAACTATGGGACCACATTTTCTAGGTTGCGGGGGTTAGAAATCTGAATCCGTTGAAAAAAGCTATGTTTATTCAGAGTAAGTATGTTTTNGTAATAATCAATATTTTTGTATGTTTCTATTGTTTTATCATCTAATTAAATAATGAAAAAAGAATAAACCAAAAGAAGAATAGTTTAACTTAAAAAAATAGAAATTTGAAAAAAAAACATGCTTTTCAGCTCTTTTTAAAATGTGTCGGGTAGTCCCGCCCAGTTACAAAAATTATGTTTTTTGACTGTTTTTTCTGGTGTAAATGAAAATGACCAATGTACAATAGACAAATCTCATTTATCATTTTTATCACAAAATTCAACCGATTTTTCCTTATTTCATGACTACTGTATTCAACGTATTTTCAAAACTATTGTTTACCACGTTACCAGCTGCATAAATACTTGAAACTTTGAAAATAATCTTTTTTTAATATAACAATTAATGTCCGATGGCCCATTGACTTGAAAAAATATTCTATACATATGAAATTGGCAGTGGGCGGAGGTAAAACACTCCAATTCAGGTTGTCCCGTAAATGTTGCAATAAACTTCCAGGGGAAGTAGGTGCATCATAAGGATTAAGAATGACATGGAAGGAAACTATGACCGCAAATGTCATATTACGCTGCTAGGGGCGATTTACTATTATAGACATGTTGCCCATGTGCCAGTGATTCCGCTCAAATTCTGTAATTTGTCTTAAAAATTACATGCTTTTAAATGATGTAAAAATTGTATACCTTACAATTAAAATTTTTTTGGACTATTATTGAATAAAATAATAAAAAATAATAAATAATTACTGAAATTTATTTTTTGCATGGAAATTATTTTTGGATAAGCGAGTTTTATAATTATATGCAAAAATTTTCAATTCGCTTCAAAACTTCTCGAGATATAGCGATATACGCAAAGTAAAATTATCATTAAGAGGACCATACTTCGGATCACTGTCCTGATCAAACTATGGGACCATATTTTCTAGGTTGCGGGGGTTAGAAATCTGAATCCGTTGAAAAAAGCTATGTTTATTCAGAGTAAGTATGTTTTTGAGTTTAATTTCGTGAGGTTAATTAATTAGCATATTTGAGGTCACCCTTTCTAACCATTAAGAATGAGTCCTAAAACGCGAAGGTCCGATCATTAGATCAAAAGTTATTCAGGTTGGTCCATTTTCTTTTTCTTTTTGTTGTATTGTTCATGATTTTTCTTAGACGCAATAATGAAAAAATAATTCAATCGGAACGAAGCAGCTTAGTAAACAAAGCTACTTGATTAATCGAATCCAGCATACAATGTAATTTCACAAAAACTGTTGCAAAACTGTTTTTGCTATGTTGCCAAACTGTTCTAACTTATATTGTAATTTAACAAAAACTTACATTCTTGAGCACCGTTGACCACAATTCCTGCTCCACAATTCATCTTCATAATGTTTACAGAAATACTAAATCATAACCAGGCATAAAGCATAAAAATTGAACATTTCTCTTATAGGGGTCCAAATGACCCCTTTTGGCTTTTTTAGATATTTCCATATTTATTTATTTTACTAAGCAACGGAAAAGCATGAAATTTTGACATAGTATAGTTAGAAACAATTTTGAAAAAATAAAAAAGTATGAATTTCGAAATTCACATGTATCTTCAAACATAACATAAATTACAAAAAAATGTAAAACAAAATAAATAAAAAAAAAACGCTCAAAATGACCCCAAAGGCGTTTCAGAGGTCTAATTACGAAATCAGGTACAGAAGCGTATTTTCCTTAAATAAACATGTCTTTTTTCAACGGATTTTTATTAAAAAATATGTGAGGTAGCCGCAATCCCGAAAATACTGCTTCAATAATTTAGTCAGGAGTGTGGTCCTAAATTTGAACCGCTTAATGTTAATTTTTTTTTATGTATTTCGTCAAATTTCGAAGCTTCTTTAAGCAAATTGAAAAAAAATTTAGACGCAGCTGTAAAATTCGTTTATCGAACGTTAACTAATTATATGCAAAAAATATTTTTAAGTAAATATTTATAATTTTAATTAATAGTGGTCGAAAAAATTCGTAAAGCATACAATTTTTACATCAAGTTAAAAAATGTAATTTTAAATGGCAAAATACAAAATTTGAGCGAATAGTTCCTGAGAAATCAAATTTTAAATAAGTCGTATAGTTAAAATTCAATATCTCAAAAACTAAACGACCGATTTCCCACAAATTTTATATTTTGCTCCGTAAAATTACATTCTTAAAAATGATTTTAAAATTGAAAAAAAAAAGCATTTGTTACAAATAATTATCTTCGAATAAATGAATTTCCTAACTGTGTGAAAAAAATATTTCGATTTTCTTAGGATGTTTTCAAGATATTTCGAAATTTGCAAAAAGTAAAATCAACATCAAAGGGTCGATACTTTGAACTGGTTCTGACCAAACTATTGGGCCTGTTTATTCCAGATTGAGGCTACCCTCTATATTTCGGAGGTCGAAATAAAAAGGTATGATTATTCAGAGAAAGTACATTTTTGTGTCTGATTTCGTAACTAAAGTATCGTTTGCACTAATTAATTAGCCTGTCGAACCTTTACGATTGTGTCCTAGAATATGACGATCCGTTCTTTAGATGAAAAGTTAGTCATAGTCCTCCGTTATATTTATTTATTTATTTATTTGTTATTATTATTATTATTATTGCTCACTGCACATCCCTACTGCCTTTCAAGCTTTTTTAGGGTACAGACATGAGGGAAAGCAGGAGCCAGTTCATGACTTATAACATATTATCAAAAAACAAAATTTGAGATCACCCTTCGAACCATTGAATTTGAGTTCTAGATCTTTCATTCGATCAAAGATTATTCAAGGTGGTTTTTTGTGCACTGTACATTAATTTAAATTGTATTTTCTTAATTATTTTTCTTACAAAAATAAATAAGAAAAATGCTAGCGATGTTTTTATACTTTACAGTTAATATTCGAAACCAATATCTGTGTTTGTTCGTCATTTGCCTCCAAAATGCATTGTGAAAACTATCTGGAATGAGTGATTAATCTCACATTTCTATCTTAATCGCCTATGTTGTATAATGTAACAATTTTCCCTCCAGCTTTTCATTAATTTGGAGTTATACTAATTTTAAACGGCTGCTTTCCTAATTAAGATCGCAAATAAAATGTATCCTTTACTGAAATGATTGCAACTCTCTCTTTGACAATAGCAACTACAGGAATTGTAACAATCACTGAATGCTACTAAATCTGTTTCAATAATAATGAAATATATTTCCATCAAGGATTTATAGAATGAATAATGGATCGTCGAAGCTTTCGAAGCGTTGCCCGTCGACATTATTACAATGGCCCTCTGAATTATCTAACTTAATTTCACCTCCTGAACCCCGAGCTTTAAAGAACGGCAAAAAATGCGATTTTTATTTTGAAATAGGTAGCTTAAAAGAAAATGTATTCAAAAAAAATAATTATAAAAGAATGATTTAAACTTAATTAACTTTTTGTAACTGTGATTATTATTACTTAAAACATTAAAAAAAATTACATTTTTAGCATTGCTATCATTTTTCAGAATATTTTTACAGTGTAATTCTTCAGATTTCGGTCGTGAAACAAAAAGATTAGGCTTCATAACATATTGATTTGCTATAAAATTTTGAAAAGAGCGGAATAAAACTTTGAATCCTTAATTTGAGCTTGTAAGTTTATAATTAAGCTACAAATATTTCTCTTGAAGTAAAAAAAAAAAATAAAAAAAGAATATTTTTTATTAATGATTGATCTCACATTTCAAGTCTACTCATTTTCGTTGCGTAACGTAAAGATCTCTAGATTTTCATTAATTTGGCGAGAGTTTGGTATCATATTAATTTAAATCATGAATAACCTATCTCCTTCATTCGAATAAATGTAAATTGTAATTATCTCTTTGACAAAAGCAGTTGCAACGGATTATAACAATTACAGTATGATGTTAAATCTGTTTAACTTGCAATAACACATTTCTGCCAGGAATTTATATAGTAAGAATAAATTATTGCATTATGCCCGAAATTCGTACTAGAAATTAATTAATTTCGAAACCATACACTTTTTTTAGTTTAGTTATTTGTTTCGAACCGAAATGTTTTTCTTTATTGAACAGTTATACTTTTCAAATTTTAATAATAAATTAAATTAAGCTGTATTATTAGAAATAACGCTAAAATATATCATGTATCACAAAACCATAATTTATTGTTAATTCTACCAGAATCATTACCATGTATTTCATATTCTTAATCATATTGTTAATTTCACCGGAATCACTTCGGTAAGAATCACTTAGGCTCTTGGTGTTCCCATTGAGCCAAAAGTATGGTAAATTTTACGATAGGTAGCTTTAACCATATTTTTACTCAGTTACTTTTTTTTCCAGTGTAAAACTGTAAATTTATTTTATTAATTTGGTAACAATTGACCTTATTTTTATTGGTATCCAAACCACGCCATTATTTTAGAGATATATTGAAAAAAAATTTTTGCTTTTTTTTTTCCTTCAAAATGTCTAATTTTTAATCTGTGAATGAAGATATTACTTCCTTAGATCGAATTGTTTGCGCTGTAATTTTAACTATATTATTTAATAACACAAAACATTAAAAACCATTTATTTGGAAAAATTAAGTTTGGCATTTTAGCTGAAAATTAGAACTTTTCAGTTTTGCATTTTTTTACTAAATGTGCGGTAATAAGAAATATAATTATGAAATCAAAAGCTGCCGTTAAATCCTTACCATATGACTGGAAAAATTACCAAAGAATGGTTTACCGCATAGTACAGTATGTTTTGACTTTATTAACCAAAATTACCACATATTTTTACCACTTATGTTTTTACCATGCAGTAAGCGCTTCCAAAAATTAAGGTGTTTTTGAGGTTGTTGTGTGGTAGACAGAAGTAAAAAACTACACCTGAGGTCGAAGTTGATGTTATGTTTCGCAGTTAAAATAACCTCTTTAATGTACCTCAATTTCAAACTCATTTACACCTCAAAAAATAAACCTCATAGATTACTTTAAATTAAGTTTAGTTAAGTTCAGGTGAAATTATTCACATCTCAAATATACGTATTTGCTTGACGTGAAGAGAAAATAATCCGTACACCTCAAAAACAAAGTAGATTTCCATCAACTTCGAAGCAACCTAAAGTGTGAATAAAACAACTTCCTACACCTTGATTATACACCCTGGAAGCAGGGCTGAAAGCCTATATATACCTAGACGGAAAGGAGCAAAACTGGTACGAAAGGCATTTCATTTTAGCACTTATTTCGATAAAAATTAAATTTTTGTAACAACCGAGATTTTTTTCACAATTATAGCATACATATAAAACTGCTTCTTTATTGAGAAAAAGTAAATTTTGTTGAATAGTAAAAAGAAGCGAATAGGTTTACTCCTTCCGAAAACTTGTTAACACTGAAATGGTTATGCTACCAGCTTTTCCTTTTTTCTGCCTTGTTTTCATCCATACTTGGAAGGTTGATCTTGTGAGGTTGTTTTTGAAATATTTTTCGAATAAATCTCAAATCATCCTAGACACCTCAAAATAACCTCAAATAAACCTCAAAAATGCCTTTTAAAATATGTATATATATATATATATATGACTGAGTGTCCCTGGGACGCTCCCGTGTCCCAGGTCCTGGGTTCGAACCTAGTGCCGGGGAAGGTTGACTCAGCTTTTTAACCCTTCAGTGGGTCGATAAATGAGTACCAAGCATGCTTGGGAACTAAGCATTGGGGGTTTCGTGTTCGACTAGACACCTAACCGGAACATCTGCTCCTACACCCCAGAGCCCAAGGTCAAGTGGGGTTTTGGGTTCTTTTAAAACCAAAAGTGTTTTAATTTGAGGAGGCAAACCTATAGATAGACCCTCAATTATATGATCATTACTTAAATTTATTTTTCGGCCTAACTCTACCTTTTCAGTAAAATATGAATTTAGGTCTTTAGCTTGCCCAGAAAATTTTAAATTTTGAAAATCGTTGAAGCCAAAGGGAGGTGAAAAATAATGTTCTTGAAAAATTTCAACTATTTCTTGATATGAATTACAATTAAGGCAGTTATTAATATACAATTTCAAAGCTGAACCTTTAATGAATTTTTGAAAATTTTTAAATTTTCAGTCGTCATTTAATTTAGCATCGATAGTTAGTTTTTCGAAATGTTTGAGCCAGGCTGTGAATTGAACACCAATGTCAGGCTCAAAGATTAGTATGTCTGGTTTATCCTGTACATTTTGATCTATACTTAATTTTTGTAAATTATCATTTACTTCATTTACAGAATTTTCTGCATTGCTGTTAGCGTTTTCATCCATGTTAAATTTGTAGTTTTTGCCACTCCGTAAGGGCATTCAAATAACCAAAATAAATTTCATTAACTAAATATAATATTTAGAAGGAAAAAAATTTAAATTTATGAATAGCACATATTTTGCTTTTTTAAACACCATAATAAAATAAAAATTTAAATTTTACTTCTACAATCAATATAATATACGCTGTGATATATAATGCAATATAAAAAGTGATTCCTTAAATAATAATTAAAACTATAATCATATTGAATCATAAGTGGGAAAAAAATATGTGATAGCACTAAATTTTAATATCATTATTTAAATTAAACAAATAATATTATAAACCATTGAATAATAGTATCAATAAATGGAACGGTTATCAAAATATAAATATCAATAGATAAATATAAAATTACTGGAATAAATATTTGGAACAATAAACATAAAATTATATGTTCCTATTTCAAGATATGAGCGTAAATGATTCAAAAGTATTCACGTGTAAAAACTTAAACTGGTATAGAAAATTTTGAGAGTAAATACCAATCACATCTGTATTTAATCACCAATAAATCACTTCTAATATTTGTTGAATCACGCGCACACGCGAGCGGAATCATAGCCACGACTTGAGATCACATTTTTGGTCATCTTCCGTTCAAGGAAACACAGAAGAACACTCGAGAAAATCGCCGAAAAAAACAAACATGTCGATCACATACTGAACTTTTATCAACCCTCAATGAGACCGAGAAGCAGCAAGCAAGAAGGGTAACACAGCCAGCACCAGCTGTAAATCCGCAAGAGGCTAACTGTTGATGGTAACACTCTATCTAAAAGGCTTTGGTAACACACGGTAGACGAAAATGAAACAAAACAGCGACGACATCAAATCTCTAACGGCAATTCCGGTACAACGGTAACCCATTATGAAGGAAAGTCCCGAAATTCTCTTCTTTTAATTTTATGGCATCATATACTTTTAGTCAGGATAATATCTGTTTCACGAGCAACGCCGGCATCTCCCAAAATTTCATTCGATTGTTTTCTTCTTTCCTTTTGTATTTATATATATTTTTTTCTACTTATTTGAAAAAAGCATTTTTAAAATGGAACCAGTGAAAAAAAGTGCCAAACCAACTGCAAAATTTATCCTGCAAGGCTTGAAAGGTTAGCAGTCATGGTGAGTGTTGTTTGGCCACGCAGATAGCAGTTGGAAGGCAAAAAATATTTTATTAGCTTCACATAGTATATTCAAGACATTTTCTAGCAAAGGCGGAGCTCAAATTCACACTCCAAAACTGTGTGCTTAAGTTTTTATCCTAGGGAAAGTAGCAAAGGAATTTCCCTTTATTTTGTTATATTTGAGGGGAAAAGAGAAATCCCAAGGATTACTATTGGTATATGAAAGAGATCGAGCGTTTCCCACACACAGCAAAGGGAAATATGTCCTGCTCTTAATTAAATGCATAGTTGAGCCAAAAATAGATTTAAGAACAGGATGTGGCTTTTAAAAGTGCGAGAAAGAATTTCGAATAGAATAATTAATTAGTAATAAAGTAGGAGTTGTTTTATAGCAAAGAAACTAACATAAAAAGATTAATAGAAGCTTTTTATGTTACATATATGCATGTATGTATGTTAGATACTGTTATTGTATAATATATTTCTATGAATTATTCGCAATCAACAAATTTAGTAAATACGAAAACCACAAGATTTAAAATTTCCGCATAAATAATTAGTTGGAAGCATTTGTAATTAAAATTTTTATTTCCCTCAAAGGGTTGCTTTGCATTATTAATTATTCAAAAGTATTTTATGTTATTTAAAACTTATTCTACTGCAATTACTTTATTGTCTAGAAACATTTATTTTTACACCCCTATCTATGCATAATTTATAAAGGAGTAGAATTTCGCAATTTCTAAATGTTACGTATATGTTTTTCCAAGAAAGATCTTTGTAAAAATCTTTCTGAATTTTAATATTTAACACTCTTTTCGGGGAACTGTTAAGTAAATGTATCGTGAAATTATTGAACTCTGGATAATTAGAAATATCCGGAGAAAATAAAACTTAAATGAGGTTTAAATTACCGGTTTCAGAGTCATTACTCGATGGTGCCAATAATTAGAGGGGGTAATTTAAGTTTATCGATCTAGGATGGAACTCATCAATACCAATTTATGGTGTGAGTTGGTGTTCTATTCTCAAGCTAGTTATTTAAATTTTAGAATTAACGCTTATTTATTTTAAATACTGTAGTTTTAGTGCAATTCACAAAATAAAAAAACTCTAATTAAAAACTTAATTTGATATAGATTTAAATACATGGATCAAGGCTTTTTTTTTTTCATTTGTATAATGAGTATTCTTTTATTTGTTCTGCTTTTTGACGTTTTCAGTGGGCTTCCTCATTAGAAAAAGTATTATTTTAGAGAACAAATGGAAACTAAGAACATTTTCGTTAATAGTTCAAGCAATAACACTTCGTTTCTACCTAATATTAAAATACTACACTGAGAAAAAAAATATGTTCAAAACTACCAGAGTATGGTATAATGTGAGCCATAATATCCGAATATGGTAAGGGAACACTAAAAATCTCAGAAATTTTTCCCGAAGCGTTTTATTAATGATTTCTTTAAGATGAACAATAAAATATTGTGTTTTAAAATGTTATGAAATTGGGAAAATGTGGTAAAATGTGATAATTTTATCAGGGTCCTTAGAACATAGCATGAAACTATACATTCAGAAAAACTACGTTTTAGTTTTAGATTTTTTATTATGTGTATATTTCATTACATTATTATATTTTAATTTTGGAAACCATTTCTATAAATCGAAAAAATTTCCAAATTAATGGTTTAAATACCGTATATTTTAGTTTTATGAACCAGAGCTATGTTTTTTTTTAACCCAGAAATATGTCATTACTAAACAGTACGGAAATTTTACCAGATTTTTTTTCTCCTTGATGATATATTAAATTGGACTAACGCAAAAGCAAATTTGCTTCTGTTAGTTTGGCGATGGCCATCGTGAACTAAAAACCTATCCATCAATAAAGGGTCATTAACGAATAAATATTTTATTTTCTAATTTAATTGTATATTCAGAAGATTTCTTAAAAAGAATTTGAAATAAAGACATATTTTATGAAAACTATTATAATTGCTGTTAGATTCAATATCCACAGACTAAAGACATTACGCTAACTGCATTCATAATGAGAATAGTTTTTCTCATTAAAAAGTTTAAAAAAATTAACTATTACATATGAAAGAGGAAGAAACATTTCTTTTTACATCTTACTAAAATGTAAAGGAATCCATTCAAAAAAATAATATTTCCCTCTAATCGTATTCATTATATATTCGAATTATCATATTCATTATGTATATGCGAATTTAAATCTCATTTGCAAAATGCATTCTAAGAAAATTAGTTAATAACTATTAGTGATTGTTATTTAGAAACTATTAGCTGTTTATAATTTATTAGGAAACTATTAAACTCTCTGAGTCAAATTTATCTATTAGAATAGTTTATTCTTGAACGGATTTAGAATATTTTCGTTCAAAACTATTCTCAAACTATTCACTTTATTTTTCAAACTAGCTGAATACTCATTCTATGTACTGGGTGAAAAAAAGAAATAATAAATTAATCAGTACTGAACGACACTATGAAATCATGCATAAAACTGTAAGAAAATTCTGACACCAATAAAAACACTAAAATAATTCATATTTATTTTCTTTATTTATTATTATTTTTTGCTCTTTTCAGTGGCTTTACGTTACTAGATTAAGCAAAATGCACAATCAGTCGTTTATCCCGTCAAAGTAAAGGTTAAACGTATTCGGCATCATCTGGCAGAAAGTTGATGTTCTAGGTAACTCATGATATTTAAAATTTACCACAATAAAGATATTTTATTCTATACTTATATCTGCAAAGTCTGTTTTCTCAGTATTTATCATGAAAATGTAAAGCATTGATGCAGCTGTAACGGACATCAAATTTACTCATTAAGTACATTTTACCTAGACAAGATTATATTTGGTATCTAATAAAAGCACATCAATTTCCATAATGATGTCTGTAATGCCTACTACCAACATCATTAGTTTCAAAAGTAATATGGCGACTTCTTAACAAATATGTACATTTTTCCGGTGTTGACCAGCTGACCCAAATATGAGTTTACGGCTATCAATGTTCAACTCCGTAGTTTTGTTGTTTTCAACTCAACCAAGAAGACAAGGAAACTCCTGGATCAGGTATTGGGACAAACTAGCCTTTTTAGAGGACTTTTCGATGGAACTAACCCACATTTGAATTTCATGAGGAGTAAAACCAAATCTAGCACGGTTAGCCTGACAGCAAGGGGATTTTAACTCATGCTCCGTCTGACGCGGAGGAAATTTACCATAGCACCGTGGTCGGCACGATAAGAGAGCTGAATTTGTATGAACCAGTCACCGCAGGGAATATAACTTGAATCACCTCATTGGAAAGCAAACGCTTTATTCCCTGAGCCACCGCGACGCAAATAAGCTTCATGGACATCAAAAATAGTTTGCTGGAGCCGCGATGGCTCAAAGGATAGAGCGTTTGCAGTCCAGTGTTGTCTGGTCGATACGAATGCCGCACCCGGCTCAAGCCGACCACAGTGCTGACGTAAAATATCCTCAGTGGACGAATCATGGGTTAGAGTCAGACTATTCGCAGCAGGTTTCGTGGTTTTCGTGTTATGTAAGGCAATTTTGGGTTGGTTTCGTCAAAAAGTTCTTCACGAAGGCACAATTTTTTCTCAATACTTGATCCAGGAGTTCTCTTGTCTTCTGGATTGGGTTCAAAATTGTAAAGCTACGGAGTTGAACATTGGCAGTCGTAAACTCAAAATTGGATCGGCTGTTCAGCGTTATAAAAAATAATAATTCACCGATATTTTATGCTCTCTTAAATTAATTAGTATCATCGCTCTATTAATTTTGATTTTTTGTACCTAGCTTATTATTTTACTTCAGTTAGTAACTTTGACCGAAATTCTTTATTTTATTATATATATAGATTTAAATTATTATAAGTTTTGTCCGCAAAGTAAAAACCATAGTGATATTTTAGAAAGCAATTACAATTGTTAAAAGATCAAAAATAACCAACAATAAAAGACGTTAATGTGATTGCAGAATTCGGTGAAAAATATTTCACGAGTGAAAAAAGAGTACAATTTCTGTTAAGCCCTTCGGGATTGAACACAAAAGAAACGAGTTTTCAAAAATCCCTTTTATTGCGATTAAGTGTTTTTAGAATTACCAAAAAGAGCAATGAAACAACCCATTCTAATTTCGCTTCCAATTATTACTTCCTGTAAAGTGTCATCGAGTTTTTTTTAAACCTTGTAATCAAAACTTGGAAAAAGAAACTCAACTGTAATTTTATTCATAAATTCTTTATGAGTTTAGTAACGGCTTTTTACGAGATGTCATAGTTTTCATTAGTTAATGATGTATTTTTATTACCACTTAAATAGGGTAAGACTAGATGGCCATAGTTTTTTTTTTAAATCGAAATAAAAGTACTAAGAATCTAGATACCGAAATGTTTATACATATTTTAAATTCTCATACATATACGTTACAAATTTTGAGCAAAAGATAATAAATTATGGAATCCTATGCAGTTTTATTCCTAGTGATGTGCCCTAACTCCCCTAGCCGCAACATTTATGCGACCCGCCACATTTAGCCGCAACATTTATGTCTTATTTGACGTTTTTAAGCATGTAAATTTCTACAAAAAATAGACTAAAATTTTCATTTTTAAAGAATATTGTAGAAATTATTCTATGTATGCAGATTTTTAGTATTTCAATTCGAAAATAAAAGTACTGAAAATCTACATACTAGAAATGTTTATGCGTATTTTAAATTCTCACGCATATACTTAACATATTTTGAGCACAAATTATACAGTATTAAGTGTGCAGTTTTATTCCTAATTATGTGACCTAACTCCCCAAGCCGCAAAATTTTTGAGACCCCCCCCCCTAGTAATATTTTACGTTTCAAATCTTGTACATTTTGACAAAATAATAGACTTAAATTTTCGTTTTTAAGGAAAGTTGTACCTTTGAACGAGAGACTAATTGCAGATTTGAAATCAGTGAATATCCAAGATCCGTTAAATTATCCCATGTAACGGAAAACAACAAAAATTATTCTCCGTAGTAATTAATATAGTGAGAAAATTAAATTTTATTTACTTGCTCCATTTTATCTTGAAAACAATCCATAAAAAGAAGCCTAATTTTAGGTTTCTGATCATCCATCCTCAATTTTTCGAGTCTATAAACTCACCTTTCATAGAAAAGTAATTTCTTAATCCACTAATGGTATAACTTTTGCTCCGCCTTTTCATACATCGCCTGAAAAGAGCTTAATTTTAGAAAAGGGTCGCAAGTTTTTAAAGTTTTCTTTTTATAAAACTAATAGAATGGAAGAAGTAATATCTTTACGAGTCTGCAAAACTTTACGGCTGTTTAAGTACCGCGACTGTTATATTATTTAACGTTATCGTCCGTCTGGAAAAACCAGACTCGTGCTTAAACTGCGAGGTTTATTAAGCATTTCTTTTTTACCGTCTTTTTTGGTCTGTAAGTAATTTCGGAGCTACCTATTGAGAATGTTTAGATTGAATTCGTAAAATGTTTTCTCTTCATAATTGATTTCCTGTCACTCAGTTAATTATATGAAAGGGGAAATTTAATGCTGCTAACAGGTAAATCCTATCAAACCATATATTCGCAAGCAACGGAGTGAAAATAATTGAACCTATAACAAAGATTAGCTTATTCATGCGTGTGTATGACGTATTTGTTTCTGATATAAATCTATGGTATAAAAAGTACTAGACAGTTAATTAAGTTCTTTTCATCGTGTCGTTTTTGTTTTTAGCTATAATAGGACATAAAGAATATCCTTTTAAAAATAATAGAAATGTGCAATAATTCAACAACAAGTATGAACATGAAAATCTAATAAAATTTGCTATTATTAATGGGTAGTCAAAATTTAACAGCCGCATATATATCCATGCGTGTAATTCTCAGTACAAAGAATGGATAACATACCCTTGAAGATTTGAAAAGTGTGGAGGAGGCTAGTACAAGGATAAACCTTGCATAATGACCGTACACAAATACGCTCACTAAAGGCTTAAGAGCGTTTTCATGGATTTCCTCATGTTTTGTGTACTCATCACAAAGTTCAGATCATATGTCCCTGATAAATGTAAGAAACGATAACACAAGTTTAAAAAGAACATCACAGATATACATGGAAGGTTTAAGGCGGGATTTCAAACTACTACTTTAACTCAAAGAATTAGGCGGAATGGTGAAGGTACTTGGTCTCAGAGTTTGCGATATAGAAAGGGTAAACACAGGCTGGAAATTAGTTTACCGACTCCAACCACTCGTGAAAAGATAGAGGATAAAAAAAGTTCTCTTCTGAGTAAATCAAACTTTTTACTCTGTAGAGATGACTCTGTTTTGTTTGCCTGTAAATTCTATAATTAGCCATTTAATTTTAAAGACCATACCAGCTACTTTTTTTAAAAAAGATCACACATTTATTTAGATTTATGTATGTAATAAATAAATAACGTTATGAGTGAGAATTTTTCGTGATAAAAGAATTGTGCTCTATGAGTCTGGTAGACTAAGAAACTAAGATCCAAGTGCATCGCGTCTGTTCTGTAATGAAAATGCAACGAAATCGTATCCCGCCATTAGATTTCCTCATTAATATTTTTGTGAAGCAGTTTATAATAAGAAATTGCATCGTGTCTGTTCTGAAATTTGAATGTCACGGAGTCTTTGTGGTGTCTTTCTATAATTTCGGCAGTCTGTCCTTTATATTGACAAAGATTTATTAGCTGTCCCTTATATCAAACACATATATCCATATCAAATGTCTATTGTCAATGTTAATGCTCTTAACTAAACATGGGGACACTAAAACTCTTCTACGATAGGCTGACTTTAAGACACGATTGCCAAAAGATCATCGAACCTAAGCATTACTCTTAACAATGAGTGTGCTGCTCGGTGACCACTTTGATCAGTCTGTAAAGGTACCAAGGATATGAGGTGTCGGTTCTCAGTACAGAATAATAAATAATTTAAGACTGAGTTTGCAAACTGAATTAATTTTTCTTTAGCACATAAAATGTAAATATTACCGAAATAAGTTTCCTTACTTACATTCCAGTGATTTCAGATTTTCAAATTAAGCTTTTGACTTCAGAAGGACATTAAATATTATGTAAAAAATCAATTCCATTTCTTTTTATGAATATTATTCTCTAGTAATTTTTATTCTCGATTTATTTCAATGTCTGTTATCTGCGTGCATATTATAAGGTATTAAACTCTGCGTTAAGAATAATAGTAAAAATAAATAAAATAAAAAATGAGATCTAAAATCACAAACATTAAAATTTATTCAAAACCTAAAAGCGTTTCGGCGTTACATGTGTACAGCTCAAAAGTAAGACAAATAGAAGAGATGGCAAAATGGAGATGATATAATTCGACGGTGATTAATTCACGTTATTGAGACAAAAATATATTTAAATAATAAAAATAATAAATGTCAGTAAAAGTTGCGAATTCAATAAGAAAAATTATTTAAATTTGTTTAAATCAGTGCAGTGTAACATCTTTAAAATTACTTGAGATAGATGTACAATTAAAAAGTAACAATGATAAATAGACAATAAAAAATTACAAATTTAATAATATTAAAGAGTAACAAGAATAAATTGATAGTAAAAGTTGTAAATCTAATAAAATTATTGATCATGCCATTTGCCCTACTGATAAAGGTGCAGCAAACGCTTTTAGGTTCTATTTTTTTAATATAAAATTAAGTAATTGTAGTTTTAAACGCAGTTTCTTATTCAATTTCTGTAACAGTTTCATTTCATTGTATTAACATCTTTTTCAATAAAAATGTATCGCGAAATAACTATTGAATCTACTACAAAGCATATCGTTTTTAAATATCAGTTGCATTCATAAGTCGAGAAAGCTTCTGATCTAAGTAATATTTTCTCCTCATCTCAAAATTCGATATTTTTTACAAAAATAATGTTAATTTTCTCAACAAAATATTTAATTATCATAATTTTATGCATCAATTTGTTATTATGTTAATCGTAAAAAAATGGATGATCAACTTGATTTGAAGATTTACCAATTGTACTTGAAAAAAGTTATAATTAGTTATACGGATTATATGACAAAATAAAAACAAACAAACAAGAAATTAGTTTACACGTTAAAGAGACTTATATCATTATGAAGAGTTAGAATAGGGTACGACAGTTCTCTGTATTGAACTAAGTTTTTATAATTCGAAGAGTTTCAATACATATGTTTAAGATTTATATTTGGCAATGTCTAATTTATGTTTCCTCCTTTTGCTGCTTTAGACATAAACTCAAATGTTAGCCAATAAAATAAGAACCTCAAAAGAGATGAATAAATATCCCTACATCGAAGTACATGGTTTAAAAAAACGCTACTATTTTGGGGTTTCGTTTTGGGATTAATTGGCTTTTTTTTGGGGGGGGGATTATTTCGTTTTTTAAGATATTAACGAAAATAATTTTGTGTTTGAATTTTAATTTTTATTTCACCTATAGCTTAAAAGAAAACGTTCGTAGCGAAATAATAATTCCCCAATAAATTAAAATAAGCATTAACTTTAGTGTTAAACTTTCTTTTGCTGAAGATATTAATAAAAGTTTCTAATTCTCTTTCTTCTTTAATCAGAGATGAAAACATGTTATTGTGGTAAAAAAAATATGCTTTCTTTTCAGGTTGTTTCCGAACATATTTGATACTCGTGAGCTATATATTTTTATATTCTGCTGTTTAAGTTTTTAAATTACAAAAAATAACTTAAAATTGCATTAACTTTTGCATAAATTGGAATTTTGAAAATTGGATTATATTAAGTTCATAATCAAAAACGAATCATTCTGCAAATCATATTTTTACTCCATAGTTGAACTTCTGTGAGATGCAAAGCAGCCCACGTGTTATTTTTTATTACACGTTTAACAGCTAATTATTTTTGCGCCTAGTTACTTAATTTAATTTTTTATTTCATCATAACTCCCTATATATTTTTACAACGTCATTATTTCCTTCTTCTAAGTTCGTAATTTTTGCGCAACGAAGCAGAATGCAGCGGAAAGTTTAGTATCTAAAACAGTAGTGGCAGATCTTATGATATATTAATATGGAAAAATTAAAATATAGTTTTAGACTACATAAATGTGAGATTCATATAAACGAGTAAAATAAGAAAACAAAAACCGAAAATAGTCGAACGTGGAGTTAACAACAAAATACTTTACTAACATAAACTAATAAAAATCAATATAATTGAAATATATTATGTTTCTCGCCTAAAAGGGTAAATTATAATTTTAAGAAATAATGAATAATAAATTAAAGAATATTAAATTAAAGAAAATTAAAGAACAAATAATAAATGAAAGAATAAGAGTACTAACAAATAATAAGATAATGAGTGTATTAACATGGTGACACAGAAAATAATAGATCTTTGCTCCGGTGCCGAAAGTATTCTTGAAAGTTATCTTCTCAAATTGAATAGGAGCTAAAACTTTCAATTCCTATTCCATTCCTCATTTAAAATTTGTCTCAAAGGCAGAGGCGGATGCAACACTTATTGTTAATCGAAATTTATATACTCTTATTAGAAACTCAACTTAGTTTTCAAAACCTTTAAGTTATAGCTTGTAGTCCCTTTTCGATGTATTCCTTAAATCATTAAACTAAGTTCGGATGAGTGAACCCTTTCGCTCGACGCATCCTACCAACAAACCATTATTCGGAAAAGAATCCATCTTCTTTGTTCACAGTAAGCCATATTTGTGAAGAAAATTCCCAATAAAACATTTTACGGGTGAAAACCCCCTTCAAAGAAATAAGAGGAATTCCAACATTCAATTGAAAATGATTAGTGGTAAAGATAAGTAATTTTCCAATATTTGATAAAGTTACGGCGCCATCAAATATATTTCAGCAACTCCCATATGGTCGCCCGTTAACGGAAAGAAATGTATTTGCTCTCGTATCTCATTTTAAGACAGCAAATATAGTCTAATGGCAGATCCTTCAGGCCCTTTTAATTTGCCGTTTCGTCATCTAATTTATCTCAGTAATTCGATTTGCTAGAGGAGATGAAATAGATGTTCTTGTAATTAAGGAAACATGGAAATAGTTGGGTGTAAAAGAGAACTTGAGAAAAATAAACAGTTTTATGAGTGGGTGAAAAGTTAGTTCTTTTTATACCTATCTTTATAGCTTGAAGATAACATAGCATGTAGTTGAAAATATCATTTATTCCATTTCGAGGTATTTCAAAAATCCAATGCCAATGTACCATTAATCTTGCAGTTTCTTAATGCTTAAGTTTTATTTTTTAAACTAATACATTCTAGCTGAAGAGATATTTTAGAATATTTAAATTTTGTTTATTTATTATTATTGCAAGCCCTCTTCGTAGATGACCTTGGTCACCTTTCTAAATTGTCCTGTACACCATATATTTTTCATTGACAACCAAGCCAAATGCCCAGAAAAACTGCATTTAAATATTTTAATTCTTCTACCCCCACCTCCAATCTCAGCAGCATAATTAGTATTCCAAAATAATTTAGCCAAATTCTTTCATCATCTAGCTGTTGTCCGTGACATCACTCGTTCAGAACCATTTTGATTTAAATTTTAACCATTTTCAAGAGATATCTGAGATATTGACAGAGTTCTTTAAGTATTGCATTAGAAATAATTTAAAACCTGTCCGGATGCAATTAAATTACACAAACCATCAGTGACCTTTTATCACAGCAGAAATATCAAATATATTTCTTTCTCTGTCGTGGCAAAAGATACAAAACTCATCCCAATGGTCTATTATGATCCGCTACTTCCCCGCGCAGCTCTAGAGCCATGACTAGGGACACGAAGTTTTCAGTAACTCCCAAATAGTCTCTTATTACGGAAAGAAATGTATTTGCTTTGACATCTCATATTAAGACTCCAAACATCACGACAGCTCTAGAGCCATTGCTTAAAACTAGACGTCTTCAAATGTATTTCAGTGACTACCAGATAGTCGCTTGTTAGGGAAAGAAATGTATGTGTTTTGTTATCTCATTTTAAGACACCAAATAACGCGCAGCTTTTGTGCCATAACTTGAAACTCGACGTTTTCAAATGTATTTCAGTGACTTCCAGATAGTCGCTTATTACGAAAAGAAATGTATTTGTCTTGTTATCTCATTTTAAGACGCCAAACATCACGGCAGCTCTAGAGCCATTACTTAAAACTAGACGTCTTCAAATGTATTTCAGTGACTACCAGATAGTCGCTTATTACGGAAAGAAATGTATTTGTTTTGTTATCTCATTTTAAGACACCAAATAACGCGCAGCTTTTGTGCCATAACTTGAAACTCGACGTTTTCAAATGAATTTCAGTGACTTCCAGATAGTCGCTTGTTAGGGAAAGGAATGTATTTGTTTTAGTATCTCATTGTAAAACACCAAATAACGCGCAGCTTTTGTGCCATAACTTGAAACTCGACGTTTTCAAATGAATTTCAGTGACTTCCAGATAGTCGCTTGTTACGAAAAGAAATGTATTTGTCTTGCTGTCTCATATTAAGACTCCAAATAACACGTAGTTTTAGAGCCATAACTTGACATCGACTTCTTCAAATCTATTTCAGTGACTTTCAGATAGTTACTTGTTAGTGAAATAAATGTATTTGCTGTCGTATCTCATTTTCAGACACCAAATATAGTCTAATGGTATATCTTTCAATTTTTGTATATGACATTTATTCATCTAATTTATCTTTATTCATCTATTTATTTGGTAGAAGAGATGAAAATGATGTTTTTTTAATAAAAGAAACATAAAACTGTTCGAGTATAAAAGTGAAATTGAGACAAATAAATAATTTTGCATGAGTTGGTGAAAAGTTTTTTTCCCTCCGCGTCCATAGTTTTAGACAGCATATGGTTATCAATACACTTTCTTGTAGATTAGATAGTACTCCAAATGAACTATCTATCATTTACCTTGTCACTTTAATCGGTGTTTATATATTTTTTTTACTGAAATATTCTAACTTTGAGAGATATATTAAATTATTTCTTTAAATTTAATTTTGTATGATCATTATTATTATTTATGAAATACTGTTTTTTTTTAATTTGATTTATTATGGAACAATATATATTTTTAAAATAGTTGTTCAGTTAGATTTGTTATTACTTTCTACTTTCTGAATCATCAAAGATATTATATAAGCGCATCCGCAACTCTAATCTCTAAAAGAAAAATTTCAAAAATATAGAGTACGGTAAGAAATTGTCAACAATGTAAAAAATTCCGGATTAATTAATGATAAAAAGTACCGACACTTACGGTGCTTGTACATTTCACTGTAAAGTCCATTTCTATTGGAACTAGTTGCAGTACAAAAAACTGGTATACCTTAAATTTTACAGTAATAATTACTTTAAAATCACTAAATCACTGAAATATTACTGTAAAAATTACGGTTAAATAATATAAGGTTAAAATGGATTTAACGGTAAAATGGATTTTACGGCTGATACCCCCAAAGCGCCAGTACTTTATACCATAGTTTTTTATAGAGTCGGCCAATAAAAATTACAATTAAAAACATTTTTGTTTTCATTGAAGATTTTCAAAAAAAATTTGTTTTGTTCCTTTTCTTGTCACTGGCGCTTTAGTAAAGACTTAGTAAGAAAAATTCCAATTTTTGATTATTTTTTTTAAAAATTTACTGTCAATGTTAAAGTAATTTTTGTGATATTCAAATTACAATTTTAAAAGTCAAATCAGCATAATTTATTCAAATTCAACATATGCAATATTTTAAAGGGACCCGAGCAAATAATGAGTTTTTAAAGGCAGGGATTAAACTGATTTCAAAATAAACTAAACATTAAAAAAAATATATATATTTTTATTTCTGCAAATATTGATCTTAGAACAGCAGCAAAGTATTCTCATTAAAATGTCATTTAAAGTATATAAGGATTGAATAAAAAGTAATATAAGATCGTTAGTATTAGTAAATTAATGCATTACTATTAATCGATGCACTAGTCTCCAACCATCTGACGATTCGGACATAAGTTTTGTTCGACGGTTGACATTTATGTTGTTTCATGAATATTTTATGATTGTTATATCGACCTCATCAATGCTTAGAAGTCCTTGCATAACACCACATGTCGTTGGCATACATAATAAATGAGTCGTTATCTTTTCCTTACCATGCAAATATCGATTTTGGAAGAAAAAAAAAGGATTTTGGTAAAAATAGATGCCTGAAACGATGTTGTTCGGATAGATGTTAAGACGAAAATTAAACTTCTGAACACTGTTATCCAATTTTCATAAGGATACGATATTTCGAAGAGTTTTATGAATTGAAAAAAAAAATAATTAAGCCAAAGTAATTGATACGATTTTTGTGAAATGTAATATATAATAAGTTGATCTTAACAGAGTATGTTATAGCTCGTAAGGCAATAGTTTAAGTGATCAATTTTTTGAAAACAAAATTAAAATGTCAGTTATTTTATAATAAAAGTTAATTGTCAATTATTTTATTATAAAGGTAAAGTGCCAGTTATTTTAATACACACATAAAATGTCAGCTATTTCTTAAAAAAGCCAGTTATTTTCATCGCATTATTGTTTGATATCTTAATATTAATAAGAAAACAGAGAAATAATTGAATATAAAAATTAATTACCATGCATTTTTAATATGGATATTATTCGTCGGTGTAAATTACAATAACATAAAGGTAAAATGCCCAAAATGTAAACTACGTATAACTGAAGACCATATTAGATAAGAGTATAGAATATTTAATGCCTTGATTTTGATATTTGAATCTTAGAGAAATTATTAGTGTATCCTTCACTTAATCTTTAATCTCTTTTTGCAATAGTAAAACGTATTAGCATTAAGTATTGTAGATATGTAATATTTGTTGTTCCGCATTATAAGAATGCGAAAGAAGCTGCACGAAATCATGCAAAATATGCTAAATTAGATATGAATCATACTGTCTAAAAAATAGTCAAACAGCATAGAACTTTTATGGCCTCATGTGGATGTCAATGCATGAATATTAAAGCTATAATTATTGTATCTATCACCTAATCTTTCAATTCCTATGTTTATTGCTGTGGCAAAAATTTCGGTGCAATGGTAAAACGGATTAGCATTAAGTATTGCAGGTATGTTATGTTTGCTGTTCCGAATTATACGTATGCAAAAGAAGATGCTCCAAATCATGCAAAATATGTCAAGTTAAAAAAAGAATTAATTGATTGAAAAGTTGCAATAAATATAAGATACACATTTTGACGAAAATTATGTATACTTGGTGACTATTTAAGCTATTTTTTAAAACTCTGCATTGTCTTATAGTTTAACACTAGATTGCCTAAGGAAGTCATTTTGACTGCCTTCCAATTTCAATTTGAAAAACAATTATATATATAATGACACAGCTTCTTAGAATTTTATGACTTTTTGTACAACATATAGAAGCGTTTATTAATCATTGTAATTGCCACCCCCTCCGTCATTTCTGGTAAAAAAAATATGTGTTATACCTATATTGCCTAAAAGCAGTCATTTTTACTACTTGGGAAAGCCGGGATAGCCTGGTTTATAGGGCACTGGGCACAAGTCCAAGGGGGTCGTGGGTTCGATCTTCGCCGGCCGAAGACTCCTCGTGTAGTAAATGGTGACTGATTTTAGCCCACGCGCCTCGTTCCCCTTGAACGCGCTTCAGCGTAATAACCGTGAGCTGCACACGCGTCGACTTAGGATAGGCCTGCTTTATGCAGTGATAGTCGTTCTGACACGTTGTTCAGTTGATTTCTTTTGCGCCCTAAATTCATGAAAGAAATGTCGAATAGAAGGGAGTTATTGTAAAAGCTAAAGAACATAGGTGAACAGTGTTCCGATATAGAATCAGATACAACAAATTGGGAACTATCATCTGAAGATGAATCGGATTATATTCAAAGTGAGACAGCTGATGTTGAAGATAGCGATGAAGAGGCGATCACCAACGATGAAAATGAAGGCGTCATCAATGTGTCCAGGAAAAGGTGTAGGGTGCTAAGTAGTTCAGACTCTGATGAAGAAACTGATAACACCTTTCAAAAGACCGAAACAGCTGCCGATGGTACTGTGTGGTTAAAATTTGACGAAGGTGGAATTCCTGGAAGGTTACCATCTACTTGTGTTTTCAAGGGTGTGAAAGGTCCATCAGGCTACGCAAAAAGGAACATTATGGCAGATAATCTTGTCAGTGCATTCTCGTTGATAATAGATAACTATATTATCGAACATATAAAAAACTGCACAGAAGAAGAAGGCCGCCGAATTTTGGGGAACGATTGGACAACAACATTACCGGAAATCCGTGCATTTATTGGGATTTTATATGCTCGTGGAGCCTACGAGGCAAAAAATTTAAAACTGAGTTATTTATGGTCAGCAAAGTGGGGTCCCGAATTTTTCAGAAGAACTATGACCAGAGATAAGTTCAAGCAAATCCTAATACGATTTATTCGTTTTGACAAAAAAAACGAAAGAAGTAAACGTCTCCAAACAAATAAATTTGCCTTGGTTTCGGAAATATGAGGCAAATTCATTTAAAATAGTCAATCTTGCTATCAACCAGGGTAAAATATAACGGTTGACGAGCAATTATTTCCGACAAAAGCCAGATGTAAGTTTTAACAGTATATGCCTAATAAACCCAACAAATTTGGCATCAAATTCTGATGAATATTCTGGCTTGCATCAGATGTTAGAAGCAAGTACGTTTTGAATGGTTTTCCTTACTTCGGGAAAGATGAACAACGACCATCGTCAATGATTCTCAGTGAACACGTTGTTCTGAAACTTGTCGAGCCATATACAAGCTGCGGAAGGAATATCACGACCGATAACTTTTTCACTAGCATGTCACTCGCGACTAAATTATTGGCCGAAAAAAACAACACTAATTGGAACTATTAGAGGAAATAAAAGAGAGCTTCCCAAAGCAGCCAAACAAACGAAGGATAGCATGTCTCGTTTTTCCACTCTCCTATATAAATCACAAAATTGTGTCCTTACAATATATAAAAGCAAACCGAATAAGAGAGTAGCTGTTCTAAGTTCCAGGCATAAATTTGTGAAAATTTAATAAAAGTAATAAAAAAATGTTACCGAACTCTATTCAATTTTATAACAAAACAAAATTTGGAGTTGATATGGCGGATCAATTGGGCAGAAAATATGCAGTAAAATCTAGTTCTCGTAGATGGCCCCTCCAAATATTTTTCAATATTTTAGATTTGGCTGCTATAAATGCTTGGATCCTTTACAAAGAAGCTACAGGAATACAAATGCAAAGAAAACAGTTCCTGTTTCAATAAGCAGAACAACTTTCCACCGATTACAGAGCTGCAAGGCCAAAAAATTCATCAGAACATGGAGACCCACAAAGATCAACTGCATCATCAAATACAACATATTCTAGCAAACGCAAAATTTGTCAAGTACGACTTTGCCACAAAAGCAAAAAAAATAATATATGTGAAAAATGTCAAAAGTATGTTTGCGGAAGATGTACTCATAAGAAGATTTCCATTTTCATTTGCTTAAAATGTTCAAATAATGAAAGAATTATTTTTTTCCGAGTGAAGTAAGTTTTTTTTGTTGTTAATGCTTATTAATAACTTGTTGCATGACTGTAAAAAATATTAAAAATTAATTTTAAACAAATTTCTTTACACATCAGTTATTCTTTCACAATCCAGCCATTTTGTCTGCTTTTGGGCAATATAGGTATATACTAAGTTTCAGTCTTTCTATAGTGTTAACTGTTTTTGCTTTGTCATACCTTCTTATCAGTACTGATCTGTGATGATGGATTGTGTTGACAACTAATTGGCGCGGAACCATGACAAATGATTTAAGATTGCTGTTGATATTTAAATATTCGGTAGTTTCTGGTGCTTTAAGTATGTTAAAGTTGAGCT
>NC_092210.1:11123223-11153237 GCF_043381705.1 Parasteatoda tepidariorum
TCGTCAATGCTTCTCAGTGAACACGTTGTTCTGAAACTTGTCGAGCCATATACAAGCTGCGGAAGGAATATCACGACCGATAACTTTTTCACTAGCATGTCACTCGCGACTAAATTATTGGCCAAAAAAACAACACTGGTTGGAACTATTAGAGGAAATAAAAGAGAACTACCCAAAGCAGCCAAACAAACGAAGGATAGCATGCCTCGTTTTTCCACTCTCCTATATAAATCACAAAATTGTGTCCTTACAATATATAAAAGCAAACCGAATAAGAGAGTAGCTGTTCTAAGTTCCAGGCATAAATTTGTGAAAATTGATAAAAGTAATAAAAAAATATTACCGGACTCTATTCAATTTTATAACAAAACAAAATTTGGAGTTGATATGGCGGATCAAATGGGCAGAAAATATGCAGTAAAATCTAGTTCTCGTAGATGGCACCTCCTAATATTTTTCAATATTTTAGATTTGGCTGCTATAAATGCTTGGATCCTTTACAAAGAAGCGACAGGAATACAAATGCAAAGAAAACAGTTCCTGTTTCAATAAGCAGAACAACTTTCCACCTATTACAGAGCTGCAAGGCGGAAAAATTCATCAGAACATGGAGACCCACAAAGATCAACTGCATCATCAAATACAACATATTCTAGCAAACGCAAAATTTGTCAAGTACGACTTTGCCACAAAAGCAAAAAAAATAATATATGTGAAAAATGTCAAAAGTATGTTTGCGGAAGATGTACTCATAAGAAGATTTCCATTTTAATTTGCTTAAAATGTTCAAATAATGAAAGAATTATTTTTTTCCGAGTGAAGTAAGCTTTTTTTTGTTAATACTTATTAATAGCTTGTTGCATGGCTGTAAATAATATTAAAAATTAATTTTAAACAAATTTCTTTACATAATAGTTATTCTTTCACAATGCAGTCATTTTGACTGCTTTCGGGCAATATAGGTATATACTAAGTTTCCGTCTTTCTAGTGCTAATTATGTAATTACAAGAAGCACATGGAATTCACTTTTGATAGAATGTATTAAGTTTAAAATAAGACAATTGTTTTTAGACTGTTAGGTTTTGATTTGTTTGTTACTACACTGCTTGACAAATGTTAAGGAAGAGTTATATTTTTCGGAATAAATAATAATAGACGTTTATTGATGAACTGAAACAATGTTCATATTTAGTATAGGGAATATTCAATTATTACGATACAAAATAGTGTAGATATCGACAAATCGAGAAATGATAAAATAAAAAATAAAAATAGGCACATTGGAAGATTTCCAAACAGTCATGTAAAATGGATTTTCTTGTCAGAATGAAACAGAAATGAGTACTTCGGTAAAATAAGTGAATTCCTCGGACACTAATGCACATGTTGCATCTGTTATTCATGCCTTCCATTACTTTTTAGAAGAGTCTTTAAAGGATGATGTCCCACTCCTTTCTGAAAGCAGTTTAGAGCCTGCACGGTTTGGAAAAGGTGTATTCTTTGTAAAACACGTTTGCCAAAGGTTTCCTAGGTATACTTAAGCCATGACATACGGTCAATATATTTACTTTTATTTTTCCCGACACCTCAGCGCACCTGTGTGGCCACGCATTGTCGTCCATAAACAGAAAGTCTGGACTTACCACGCCTTTAAGATGAAGAATATGATCCAGAATAATCTCTGTGCAATACCGTAACGCTACCTCACTCCAAGATTTAAAGCGATGTTCAGCCATTTTGCATGATGTCTGCTTATACCGGCAAGCTTGGGTCATGCCGATCACGTTAATGATACGTTGTGCATAGCAATGGTGCTATGCACAACTTATTCCCTTCTCTCTCTACACTAACTGGTGGCCAGAATCACTGGTCATATTGAATCAGGATTCATTGGAGTACATCATTCTTGAGCATTCATTTGGTTACCCCAATCAATACGTTTCTCATACCAACGAAATCTTTCTCAAATACCACGTTCATCGAATAGGTTTCCGTGCACGTAAACCAATTTGATTTCATCGCCGTGAGATAGTTCAGGCAGAAACATGTGTACCGATAGTGGTAGCAAGATCTGCAGTTAGGAGTGACATTTCTGTTCCTTTTCACTATGAGGCTACATATCGTTTCCCTTGAGGAGTGGTGTTCCTACTACCACATATGCTATCGCATAGCCATTTCTACCTCCTACGATCTTTTTTAACCGCGAGATGACATTTGACATTCTCGATACTGAGGCCACAGTGGTGACAATGGAACCTGCTTCCAATCGTCCAATTGCTCATCCACTATCGTAAGAACTCAAATGATATCTTGCTAAAATTTTGCACTTAATTATTACATCACAACACTGAATTTCACGGAAATAAGTTCAACAATCTACGGTGGTATTTTAGTCAAATACCTAACATTATGAATTTTCAAATGAATGAAGATACTGTGTACACTGTCTTTTATTCAGATAACGGGTTCTGCTCAGTCACGCCCTCTAACCTTTATTTAACTGTTATTGGTAGGCTGTCAAGAGCGCTACTTTGCATATATCAGTAGTTCCTTGGCGATTGTCAAGCAGTTTCGTTGCAACGTAAAAGCTCTAAAATAATTTTAAACGGTTCAAAATTAAGTTCAAATTATGTTCAATTATTTAAAGATGAATAAAGAAATTGCAATACAATCCCCATTCTAAAAATTAATAAACTGAACTCAGTGGCGTGACAGCCTATAGAGAGCCAAGACCTACTGTGCCCATCTAAGTTTTTTTGACCTTGGGTGTGTTCCGGTTGGGTTTATCAGCCGAAAGCGGATTCCACAGTTCTTAGTTCCCAAACTCGCTTGGTACTCATTTTATTGACCCACTGAAGGAATGAAAGGCAGAGTCAACCTTACCCGTTCCAAGGATCGAACCAATGTTCTGTGGCACGAAAGCGCGGAGTTACCATTAAGCCACCGGGCGTCACTAGAAATTATTACTATGTTTTAAAGTAAATATTTTAACATTGAAATAAATTATTTTTAATGATTAAAAATTCAATGTTTTTTTTTCTAAAATCAGACTAATACATGGGTGATTCTTTGGAAACATGACAATTCGGACCAAAAACTTTCTTCAAATTTTAAGTCTTCAAAATAATCTAATTTGTTTTGTACACTTCTTTCGTTACATTTATTAATATCTTGCTGACAGCAGTGTAGTTTATTGACATTTGCTCGAGAGAAAAAAATAAATAGAAATTCACAAAATCTTGAATACGAGGAAAATTACATGTTAGCTTAGAAGTTTAAAAAACAGTCATTTTAAGTTAATAGTAAGCAACTCAACTTAAGCCTTTATGTTAGATGGACAATAAATTTCTTAAATTAATTATTTTATCCACTGTAGGGAGAATCAAAAAATTTTTTTGTTGCTGATATGTGCAGAATAAAATTGTGCATAATAATCAATCATTAAATAAATAAATAACTTTGATTACACTCAAGCATATTACAATCACACATAAACTTGGTTTCAGGTTAATATTTGCTTTCCCTCTTTACAATATACTGTTTAAAAAGTCTTCTGGTAGCATGTCAAAGTGCTGGCATTCATAAGCCAGGAAAATGACAGCTGGGATAATGACAAATTTGCCATTTTATAGCATTTAACTTTACTTTAATTTAACATTTTGGCTTAAGACGTTTACATTCCACAGAAAACAACAGGATTTCTTGAAATAACTCAGATAAATCTATGTAGTTTTTGTTATTAATGATTTCAAGAAGACAAGAAAATGACAACATAAAAACCTACCCACCGTGAAGAAATTTTTGAAATAGATTTTGAGCCAGAAATTTGGTTCTTCATTCATGCAACAAGACATGTTCAGATAGGATGGTATCTAATCAATCTATTAACATAAGATATTGATTACTGCCTCTATCTATTTTGGTTATAAATCACTAAATAAGCCAGGAAAATGACAGGTTTTCATGTGACAAACAGATTATTGACAGAAGAAATTATTTTAAACGAAGTTTTAGTAGATAATATCATCTGCGTATATTCTAGAAATGCTTGCAATGGTTGAGATAAAAAAATTAGGTATTGAAAAATTTATGTGAAGTTTTGACGATAGTTATTATTGGAAATATTGTTTGTGACATACCGGAAACAAGACAATTAGAAATTCAATTAATTTTTTAAAATTTCAAAACAATCAATGCTATGTCCAAGTCATTTTAAAATGCTAACAGCATTGCTATTTATTAATTGTTTTTAAAAAAAAGTTCTTTTAGTAGTATAGTATTAGATCTTGGAGCAAGGGACTGTGAATTGTCATATTTCGTGAGAATTACTCACATACCATTTTTATGCAAAACAATTACTATTTTCTTTAAATAATAATATCTATTTGTTTGTCTTTTAATTAAAACCAAACTTTTATTTATTATATTAACACAATTTGTACAATTTTATTTATTTTCAGACTACATTCAAATTAAAACATTTTTTTTAAAAAAAAGTATGCGGGATTTTAATTTTATTCTTTACGTAATTAAATTTAATAACTAAATTCTGTCTATAAATTAATGTTTTAACAATGACTATTCGAATTGCATCGTATCAAATGCAAACCGTAAAGTATTAAAAAATCAAGCTCTATTTTAAAAAAAATATTCTATTGAATTTATTTTCTCTTTGGATCATTCTAGTCACGTTCAATGCTGAAGAAAAATTCGATTAAAAAGGACTTAAGTATGCTTATCTGTCCATCAACTTCTACCTGGTGGGAATGCGATGCAATTTGCGTGCTAAATAACTACACTCGAACATTCTTACTCTAGAACATCACGCTTTGCCTATTAAAGATTCTTTCGGGTTACCATTTCCCTCTTAACTTTAACCTCAACTTTCAGACTTTAATGCGAAAGTTAACAAGCGCTAGTTTGCAGTTTACCAGAGTGTAATTTCCACTACTTAAACTCCCAAATACTTTCGAGAGTTATAGTAAGTTTCAAAATGTTCAGACGATATGTTAGACTATTGAGGTTACGGAGAGTCTGCTTAAATGTAGATAAAACAGTGAAAATTTAATCATGTCACACAGAAAACGCTTCATTTAGTTGAACAGTGAACGTTTAATGTAGATGAATAGGATCGAAAATTTAACTTTCATTGTAATAAAACATGAAATGCTACAAAACTGCGATTTAATTAGACAGAATTAATAACTTTCTGTGTAGAAAAACAGTTAACTCGTAACATAAGGAAATAACAAAGAGACAATAATATTAGCCAAGTCAAAATTCTTAATGGTCCCATCAAAAACTTTTTATGGTTTATGTTGGTTTCAGTGCGATTCATAATGGTTCAACATCATTTGATGGTTACCATTATTCAGCATTTTCCAATACATGTTCATGGTTTTTGATATACCAACTAATTTCCATCATTCTATGAGGGAAAATGCTACTTTAATACTATGATGGTTAACCATCAAGAGAAGTTTGACTCTCATGGACCACCAATCCATGATGATCTGTGACGGTTCATGATGGTTCCAACTATACATTTTCATGATGGTTTAAGGGGAATTCTTGTTGGTTCTCAGGAATATACCATCAAAACAATTTAGGTTTTTTTTATGCAGCACCATCATAAATCAGTCCGAATTCCTACATTGGGATAGTGGTTATTCATGAACATTCCGACATTTGATTTCTAAAATATTGAGGTAGAAATTCGTGATGGTTCAACAGGAACAAACCATCAAAACAAGTCAAATAATTCTTATGCTGGTCTATCATAATTCAGTCCGAATTCCTACATTGAGGTGATGGTTACTTATGTTGGTTACAATAAAAAAATATAATGGTTCATGATGGAATTATTGATGGTTAACATCCAGATTATGTTGGACCATCAAAGGAGAGCCATCAAAAATTTTGACTTGGGTAAAAAAGAGTAGGTAGCAACACAAGGAAATTACACAGCTGCTAGGAAGTAGCATAAGAGCATGACAGAAGATAATGAACTAACACCTGAAATCGGAAGTAACATAAGAGTAGGAAGTAACACAAGAGTTAAGAAGTCACCTTAACCCAAATAGAATAAAAATGTTGAGAAATTATGGAATCTTCTGACCACTAAAAAAGTTCTCATATTTATTTATAATTAACGGGATTTTGCTTGTCTTTCAATAAATTTGTAAATGTTTCTTTTCACTTTGAATTCACCTTTACCGACTTTAGATTGACATGCAACCAAACGAAAACACCTCCGCGAAACTTAATTCCTTATTCAAATTCGACTTCTTAACATATCTTTGAATTATTATCTCTTTAAGCTTAAGCTAACAATTCCGATGCATCACCATGTCGAACACATATTTGACGTAATTTTAATTAGCAAACACTCACAAAGAGGTGCTAACGACAGTTTGAGAGCTTCCTAGTAAGCTTTTATCTGTTGATTTAAATTATCGGTTTTAATAAAAAGAATGGCATTAGATATTTTATGGCAGGAATGCAAAAATAATTGGCAATTTCAAACTACCAAATGATATAATGACGGATCTTAAGATTATTTTGTTTATATTTGTTTTAAAAATGGAAAAAAATAATCGTTATTTTTTACAGATGCGTTGCAATAATTCATGCACAATGTATACCTTTTTAATGAATAGTCAACTAATCTTTATTTTGTATTTGTACTTATTAACCCTTTAACCCACTGACGGACTAGCGAATGGGTAAAATTTGAAGAATGTGTATTTCCCTAATACATTATTTATCTAATAAGATGGGAAAACCGGTTTTGCTATGCGGAGAAGACTGCAGGTTAAAATACGATTTCTTACGTGCAGAACAGTTAGTTAATAATTTTGGAACCGTGATCCCATGTACGAGGGTTGCTATTGATATTTCTGGCCTTGGCAACAGTAAGTGTTGCTAGGCGACCGCAGACGATTTTAATCGAAAGTTTGATATTTTTAAACATAAATTCAGCAGACGATTTACCATTATAGCTTCATTTGTGTTGTTGACAGTAAATTGAAAAGTTCTTCTCTTTCAAAAAATGGAATTGAATCGTGAACATTTTCGTGCCATTATTTTTCATAACTTTCGACGTGGATTGTCAAGACAAGAGTGCTTCGATGAACTTAATTCTTTATTCAGCGATAAAGCGCCATCCTACAGCACTGTAAAAAATTGGTATAACGAATTTAATCGTGGTCGATGTTCGATCCAGGACGAATCCCGTGCAGGTCGTCCAAAATCCGTTGTTGTGCCAGAAAAGATCGATGCTGTGCGTGAACTGATAAAGCAAGATCGTCATGTGACATACCGTGAGATAGAGGCGTCTTTGGACATTAGTATGACTAGCATCAATAAAATATTGCATGAACATTTGAGCGTAAAAAAAATTTGTTCGCGTTGGATCCCGCATAATCTGACAAACGCTCAAAAAAAGGCTCGTGTCGATTGGTGCAAGGAAATGTTGGAAAAATACGTTCAAGGTACATCAAAGGCTGTGTATAACATCTACACAGGTGACGAATCATGGATCTATGCATATGAGCCGGAAACAAAACAGCAATCAACTGTATGGGTCTTCCAAGACGAGGCAAAACCAACAAAAGTTGTTCGAGGAAGAAGCACATCGAAACAAATGATTGCCTGTTTCTTCGGCATTAACGGTCATGTGGCAACAGTGGCGTTAGAGCAACGCAGGACGGTCAATTCTGAATGGTACACGACCATTTGTTTGCCAGAAGTCATCGGAGAAATTCGAAAAAAGCAGAAGAACAGGCGAATCATTCTTCATCATGACAATGCGAGCTCTCACACATCGACTCAAACAAAGGCATTTCTGACGGAGCGAAAGATCGAACTGATGGGTCATCCGCCGTACAGCCCTGATTTGGCACCCAATGACTTCTTCTTATTCCCACACATCAAAAATAAATTACGTGGACAACGATTTTCGACCCCCGAAGAAGCGGTTGATGCATCCAAAACGCATGTTTTGGAGTTACCTCAATCGGACTGGAAAAAGTGCTTTGAAAATTGGTTCAAACGCATGCAAAAGTGTATTGATCATCATGGAGAATATTTTGAAAAACAATAAAACCAATTTCGATCCTACATATTTGTTTTTTCATTATTAGGCCAGAAATATAAATAGCAACCCTCTTACGTAATCGGGGGATACATGGTCCACTGTATCATATATAGAAAACGAGTCTGTCAAATTCTGGTGGTCTACGAAAACAAAAACGCTATCCTTATTTGGTACTTTTTTGTTACATCTCGTATAAATACACTTACGTACACCTTTATACTTATAAATTAAGAATGCGTGTAAGAAGTAGTTTAATACATATAAACGCGGAGTGAGGGGGTGCATTTCCCCCCATTTGTCCTAAAGGGGTTAAATAGTGGAGAGAGATTGTCCCATAAATTTGTAATGATAATGGAAGCAAATTAAAATTGTAATAGATTTTATTTTTAAAGCTGTTCGGGTTTTAATCAACCACTTCAAAGTTTGAAAAATATAGGAACAAACCAATAGTATCTATTTGCACATGCATACTAATGATCTTAATTTTAATGGGTCTTTTTAATTGTAATTTTGGATCAAATTTTTCTGAAATTTTGATTCAAATACTCGCAAACGTTTAAAAAAGTGCTTCTTTAGTCCAAATTTTCAGTTTCTATAAACAATTGTAATAAATTGGGTTCCAAAAATAACTATAGAAATATTATGGTGAAGTAAAACTGTGGAAGTAAAGAAATTGCAAACAAATCGAATGGGCAGATATTGAGGACAGCAATATTGCTTGGTTCTAAAGAAATTTATAGATGTATAGTTTAAGTACTTTACAATACTTTTAAAATATGAAACTGTATCGTTTTTTTTTTTAATTAAATAGTAAAAGTTTTAAGTAGTTTAAACTTACACAAACAAACAGTGCAATGACATTTCAAAATTAAGCATTAATAGATTTTGAAATAATTAAAGGATTTAATGGTACGCTATGTTAGCTAACAGTTTTAATTTTTTTTAAGTTTATGAACACAATACATTGCAAACGCTAATTTTGTACACTGCGTTAATTTATCTTCTGATATTTTAACAACTAGTTTCTTTCTTAAAGTAACACTTAAAAGCAAGTCCGTAGCTTTTCAGAAGTACATACCATGTATACGGTGCTCTATTAGGACCACCCTTAATGCGTATGTTTAGAATCCTTATTAAAAATAAAAATTAAATGTACATTAAAGGTCACAAATCGAAGAAAAAATTTTAAAAAATTGTTCAAAATTTCACAATTTTTCAAAATTTGATTTTTATATCTTGTTAGTTGTAAGGTTTAAATTTATATCAATCATGATACAGAAAGACATGAGTAACAAACAATAAGACAGATTTCATAGTAGCGAGGAGGGGATGGTGGAAAAACGTCTGTTAGCAAACCTTCAAGTTGGTTAGAAAACCTTGTCCAAGGAAATCTTGAAAAAGTAAGTTCTAGCAAACTTTTTCAAAACTTTGAAAAAGTAAGTTCAAAAAAACCTTTTCAAAACCTTGAAAAAGTTAGTTCAGGAAAATCTCGTCAAAAACTGAAATGAAACCTGTTTTGATATTTATGACGTCTGCCACCCTCAACTGTATTTGGTGATATTTCGAAAGCTTTTTTCTTATATTAAATATTAGTTTACTATACCCGATTCATATACTTTTCAGTTTTTATTCGCTCTAAATGTTTTAAAAATGCATGTTTAGGGTGGTCTTTATGGAACACTCTGTATATTTAAGGCATCTTTTTTATGAATTTGAAATTATACACATATCATGTATTTGTTTTATAATCTGAATATTCTGTGTTAAAAATATTTTTTTTAATTTGGCAAATTATGCTTAACGTATTTTAATTCCTCAAAAGTGTGGAAAAACTGATTTCACTGAACAGACAAAACATGAATACACTTTGAAAATCATTTATTATTACAAATGACAAATAGGTAATATTTGACAAACACAGTAATGTAAGCATTCTGATAAATTTTATACATTTTCTTCTGTAAATACGTTATATACTTAATGCCTAATCTCATAAATTTAATACAGTGTTTGATTTTTATGTCCTGTAAGGTTTAAATTTATAACATTTTCTAAAATCACTCTAAAATATAAAAATTTATTTTTTTGCTAATGTCATTACATAACTTTTCATATGAATAAATTACTGTAGCTTCCAAAATTAAATAAATAATTTCCAGTTCGTTTACTTTTTTGTGAGCTTCAGTTACAAAATTTAGTCTCCTGTAATAATTATTAGTTTCATGATGACAAATTAAAATCTTTTAGAAATCTGCAGCAAACAGTTTTAAGTGGGTAGAAAATCAACCTACATAAAAAATAACTATGAAAATAAAATTTATGTTACTGGTTATGTTATGTTACTAAACTTATGAATTAGTATTGAAATATTATGCTAATAAACGTTTGATCAAAGTTAAAAACATTGTTTATGCAATTTAAAAATATTAAGTCAAAAAAATAAATAGCCTTCACTAAATATTTTTAAACTACATGGAAAAATTCAGTTGTTAAAACTAAAACGTTTAAAATTGCATGAAAACGTTACATATCAAAACAATTTCCATCAAACATTATTATAATTACAAAAATAAGATTCAATTTTAAAAAAAATGCATAAAAGCATTAAATTCCAATTAATTTTTATCAAATATTATTTTAATACTGCATAAAAAATGAGATACTTCGGAAATTTTGTTTGTAACTGCAGAATACAAAGTGAAATTACTCTTAAATTTGGAAGCCACTACACTTGATGTGATGAATATTCATAATTTTTGATAAAAAATAAAAGATATGAGAGATTCACTTGTTAGAAAAGTGATATGTTTTCTAAATTCAAATACATGCATATGTTTTCTAACTTACATATTCTCGCATACCTTACGTCATAAAAAATAAACACACATCATTTTGAGTTATTATTAAGAATAACGGATATTAAAAATGTTACATCAACATAATCTAGCTAAAAATATAGATATAAGGTGCGTTTCGTGTTGCCCTTGCTTTGGGCAGACAGCAGTTAAAACTCATTTTTAATATTTCAGATGATTTAAGGTACTGAATACCTCGAATACTTAATGTGCTGCTCAAATACTCTCTGTACTGCTTAGTTTAATTTAAATACTTTTTACAGTTTAAAATGTTTCTAAAATATAGGTATAATTCAGAAGCATGTATTCGACATATGATACTCAGAATATGAAAAGAAACTTTGATTTAAATTAGGTTTTGTACTGCTGTAAATAATCCTCTAAGTAATAGTTAAGTTTAATTTTAAGTTTAATTTTAAGAGTTTAATTAAGTTTAAGTTAAGTTTAATTTTAAGACCGAAAATAAAAAGCAAAAAGGGAAAAAAATTATATATATTTTTTAAATATTAAAATGAATTTGTTAAAAAATAAATAAATATTTTAATTTTTTTGTGTTATCATAAATTTTTTTTTTGAATTATTATAAATTTTATTTTTGATGTAGTATTACAATTATCAAAAATATAATTTATATACAGATATAACATAAACGCGTGTCAATAAAAAATTTAATTCATACCCTCCAATATTAAATTTTAAAATAATATTTTTGATTATTGATAGATGTTAATTTTTCTTTAGTTTCCTTTCAATAATAACTTTGATGTTAATAATAATTAATAATAATAATAATAATTAACAATAATAATAATTATAATAATAAAAATAATAATATTAATAATAATTAATAATAATAATCAATAATAATAATAATAATAACAATAATAACGTTTGAAGAATTTAAAATTGAATAGACTGAAAATGTTAATTTAGAAGCGTTAAAAAATTACTTAAATACGCTAATTCTAAATGAAAAATCAGACACTAAGGAAAAAAATTACAAATTGACCATATTCTATAATATAAAAAATCCCAGATCAAATTACTATAAAATATTTGGCAACAAAAAAATTAAATATAGCATAATTTTTATAGTAATATTTATTGTAAAATCACTGAATTACTGTAGTTAAATGATTACTGTAAAATATACGGTATAAAATATTACTGTAAAAATAGATTGTATAGTATAATCAACTTAACGGATGATGCACACATAGTGACAGTACTTTTTACAGCAATTTGATACGGAGTTTTTTATAGTAGAGTACGGTTAAGATTAGTTATTAACGTCTTAAATGTTGCAATGAAGATATTTACTTTAAATACAGTTTAATGTGCGAATTATCAAATTGTGTGTATTTAACAAATACCCAAATTCCTTTTAAACTATTTTGGTTAACTATTAACAAACGAAATTAAATATTAAATTAAATCCTTAACAATAAAAATACTTCAAGTTAATTTAGTGATATGTAACGAAAGCACCTTCTTATAAAATAGATAAATGATAATGCCCTCTACATGTGATTGCAGTTGTATGATAATCCTTGTAATTGTCACTTATCAACTTTAAGTAAATGACATGAATTGTAATTTAGATAATAAATTTAGCAATGACTCTTTGAATGTTATAATTTTGAGAACAAAATTATATATTCTAAGTATTCGATGTATTCTCTTTTAAAGACATTGTCAAATTTTCAAGCTTAAAGCTCTGAGTTATTCACAATTGTAGAAGTCAACATTCACCCATATAGCTCAAATAGAGGTTTCTAAATTATTATAAATTAAATATTATCACATTGAATTCAATCACAATTTATCATTATTTTCCACTTGAATTGTTGTATTACGTCTTTCTAACTGGCAAATTGAAGACCTGATTGCTTTCATTCATTTCTAATTGTTTTTTTAGTGTTATATCACGGTATAAAAGAACACAGAATGGGAATGTTTGTGCAAATTTGCTCACACTTTTGCGTATTAAAAGGCTAAGCGTTCTTTGAAAACTTTGCTCAGGGATATGAACCTTGATTGCACACATTCCGAAGTTCAGAAATGAGTAAATTTTATCATTTTCATAAAATCTTATTATAATACATTATCCAGCATTGGGATATTGTAAGAAGGCCTAATTTAAGTAGTGAGCCAATTCTGTCTTTGTTTGTTCATTTTGAATTAAAGAGCCATTAAGTTTAGTTATGTTGTTTTCCCAATCCAAATCTTTGCAAATAGAACAGACGTCTTGAGTGGGAAAAAGTTAGATTTGCGAGACCATGGTAACGCAGAGGGTAAAAGTGATGAGAGTGAGAAAATCACTTAGTTTTGAGACGCATATTCTATTTACAAATACAAACTATAATCTGATTTCTAGAGTTCTTCATTTTTCAGAAGAATCAGGAGGTGTAATAGTTTTAAAATATATGAGGATGACTTATATAAATATAACTAACCTCATATCTTTTTAAATATATAAATGGGGTTGATCCACTATTCAAACACGACCTTCATGCATTAAATATGTAGCATTCGTAGTAATTAATGAAGGTACACCACCTTGCTTTACTCCTATTATAAACTATTGCATTGCGATACATTAAACTCGCATCAGTGATGAGATATACACTGGTTTTGTTGCTTTGTGTTTTCAATCATTAATTAGAAATTCTGAGTTGAAAAACTATATACATTGCTATTTTTGTTACATAACATTTTCCAGCCAAAGAGTATCTGACAACCAATCCAAAGTTTCTTGCTTTGATTTCCGCTGCTGTTACAAGAATACTTCTTTCATCATCCTGTTACATAAATACTATCTTTAATGAGATTAACGACCTGTTATAAGTTTAGTTCTTCAAAAGATCTTGTTAGAAATCAAAGACCTTTCAATATAGAAATCTGATAGTGCCAAGGCAAAGAGCTTTAATGATACGAAACAGTACATTTAAACTTTAATATCACAAGAACCTTTGAGAGCATTGTGCTGTTACGAAGAACTTCGCAGAAAGTTAAAACAATTAATTGTTCTTCACAAGATCTTGTGGGAATTTAAAGGTCTTTTAAAAGACCAGATAGCAAGTTGTTAATAGCAAGTCTATTAAGGAAAAAAAGCTTCATTGTTAGCAAAGAGCAGCTTTAAACTCTAATATCACAAGTACCTTTGAGAGTATTGTGCAATTACCTGGTGTGTCATAAAGGATTAAAAACAAATAGTTAGTGCCAAGACTGTTTCTCAATAAAAATTTTGGTCGTACATTTCTCCTTATATTTTAATGGTTTAAATTTCTTTTTTATAATTCATTGTGGTCTTCAGCATCGTAGGAAGTTACGAAACTTCAAGGTTGAAGTCACTGGTTGTTGTAAGAAAGTCGAAGAGCTATATGGGTCACTTTTCCCAATGGAATATCTTGTTTTTTCTCTGTACAGGCAGTTTTCATATCATATCTTCTCAAAATATTCAGTTATTTCTATTTAGAGTGTAAAAGCTTGTTGTTTAAATTAATAAAGTCAAATGGACGGTAGTATTAGATAACATATTTTTCTAGAAGCCTGAACTAGCAAGTTTCTGTGCAATTACATTTAATTATCCATAGAACATCCTTTTGCATGATGTTAGTCCCTTCCTCGTCAATGCAACGAAACTGAATTCTTTTGCTCGTCGTTACTTTGGGAAAGCAACAGTGGTGCGTCGTGCAGTAGCCACAGTATTTAGGTTGAAAGAGCTCAACACTAGTGCAATTCCCTTCATCGGTTAATCGAATGGGAGTGGTGCTGCGTATTGTTGCTCGGCATAAATGGTTCTTCTAGAAAGAAAAGAAAGATATCTTTAAAATTGTTTTGTAATACGGTAATTAAACGTTTTAATAGATATTGAGGGGGTTTTTTTAAGAAAAAAATGTAACGAGAAATAAGCCACGTGATCAATTTTTTCAGTAGAGTGTTTCTGTTGAAACACTCCAGTATTTTTATGTAGAGAAAAAAATAAAGTTGTGCGCTGTAAAAATTCCGGATCAAACTACGGTATGAGAAACCGGCACTTCGGTTACGCTATCCGTAAAATCCATTTTCACCGTAAAATGTTATACCCCAATTTTTACAGTAATAATTGCAATAAAACCCGTGTATCACCCTAATTAAATAAATATTACAGTAAAAATTATGGCATATCAGGTTTTTTGTTCCTTAACATTCATCAGTAAAATTGGATTTTATTACAAATCATCTTGAGTGCTCGTAACTTGATCCGGATTTTTCACAGTATTTGATTTTGTCAATTAGTCGGTACCTATATGTAAGTAATACTGAGGAATAATATCATATAAAAAGTGTAACTCTCAGAAAAATTATGGTATATATATATATATTTTGTCCCAAGCTCTTATTCAGATTAGATATATTTTTACCATTATTTTATATATGTATACATGTATATCATATGTATGTTATACTATATGTGTTTATATGTGTGATATGTTATACTTTTATGTGTGTGAACATTTTTAAAATATGGTATTGAAATTATTGTAATTGTATTGAAAATTTTACAAATTTAACGAATCATTCGTAAATGTGTGTGTGTATATATATATATATANAATATATTATATTATATATAATAAATTAAGTAATCTATTTACAGTTTTTTTTTAAATTACATAATTAAAATAGAAAAACAATTTAAATTTATGTTATTATTTTTTTTAAATTTTTAAGAAAAGAATTAGACCTTGCATGATTTTTGAATAATTTATCCAGAATGTAAGATTAACTTAATATATACGTACAATTTTTTTTATTTTGTATATTTTAATGATAACAAAATGCTATTTGCTTTATAGAAAAACATATAAAGAATGTAACGCGATAATATAATGTATGTATAACATAAACATTATGTTTTCAAACGTACGAAATTTTATTTTTTTAATTTCATATTTTGTGTGATTTACTACTTTAAGTTATCAAATTAATTATTTATCAGTACGTTTTCTTTAAATACTGAGTCTTAGGAGTTATTTTTTATTTTAGTACAGTCAATGGAACAGCCATCTAAATAAAATTCAGAAGCTTAAAATTAAGTGCAGAATTATCATTTTAAAAGGCCTTAAAATATAATGTAAATAATATATTATAAATATTTCATATATAATATCAATAATATACATGATAATATTACGAAATCATAAAATAAATTTAAAATTAACGCTTTAAATTTAATATTAAGAAAGAGTATAATAGATGTAATTTTCCATCTGAATAAAATAATTTGGTTAATCATTAAGAAATAACTATTATTATGAAAAATAAAAATAAAAAAAAACAAAACAGCAGCATTTTTACTTTCTAAAAAATTATATCAGATATATTCTGATCATGAAATAAGAGTTTTAAAAATAAAATGAAGATCACGAAAGGTAGCACATATTAATTTCAAATAAAAAAATTATATTACTTAAAAACGAAAACTAGCAGATTAAAATACATATTATATAAAAACAAAAATTACCGGTGTTAAATGAGTATCCCTAAAAGCTTAAAAGTTTTCAAAAGATCGCAATAACCCTCTTAAATATTTACGACATGGGGATATTTATCGAATATAATGAAAAGGAGTTCATTTAAGTTGATGTTCATAACTTTTTTTAGTGATTCTCTCTGTGTTGTATCAGTTCCTTCGGAGTGAAAAATTTAATAACAGTTTTAAAAATAGAAACGCTACACTAAATGTTCCCATTTGACGGAAGAAAAAAAAAGATTTTACGAACCAAGCAGCGCATTAAATGCTCATTGTGGACTTTTATTACAGGAAGTTCTTTAGAAAACTTTAAATTGATTCTTAAAACTGTGAAAACTGTTTCAAAAGTTATTTTCTGGTTATTGAGTTTAAATACAAAAGAAGTTGAACCATTACATTTTGAACATTGAATTAAGTACGGTTAATGATTGTAAATGCTAATGGAATAATAAATTACTAACTAGCTACCTTCTTAGAATTTCGGAATTAATTTCAATGAACTTGCATTAACATTTTAATGAGAAAATTCATTGAAATTTTAATATCTTTTACGTAGATTGTTTCAAATAAATATTAAAGATTGTAAATAGGATTATGATTTGACATTAAGCAATTACTTCGCATTTTATAGCTTGTTTGAATCATTAGCAAGAAAGAAAAATAGATGGGAAGGTAATATTCAATAAAATAATATAAATTGTACGTCATACGAGATTTCCTCATCATTGAAATGAAATAAATGTGAACGATATTAATACGAGATAACATTGGAGAACAGATATTTTGTTGCATTTGTGCAAATACTTGATCTTGCATAATTCGGGTGTGGGAATTTCAAATCCGAAATTTGTTTTGTTCCCATAGCTACAGATATTTTTAAATGGCATCTTAAGTTTAGTTTTTGTCGAAATGTACAAGTTTAAAAATGTTATATATGGGGTAACGTAAATGTTGCGAAAAACTTCTAGGAGTTCACGCACATCATCAGGTTTAAAATTGCATAAGAACCCATACCGGAAATATCATCGTATGCGGCCATGAACACTTTCGTATTATGGCCTGTTTAAAAGCATACGAAGAAACAATTTATAATAGGGAAGCGGCCCTAGAGGCTAAAGAAGATATTTCCTTATATGCATTAGTCGCGCAGTGGGCTGATCGTTAAGACACAGTTTCCTGTGGAACCGCGGTATAGGTTCTCATTAAACGGTTCTACCGTAAAGTTCTCGACTTCACGTGCAGGTCGTCGGGCTACCAAAGCTGGGGAACCATCCCCTCTGCAGAGGATCAAAATTGCGATGGCATGTCCTTGGATCATCCTCAGGGATGCTTCCCAGACCTTCGCCAATAGCCCATTATGCAGCTCTATTGCGACGTAAATAAAGTACCTACCTTATAAGCATTGGAAACCATGCCCGGAAATGTCATACGCAGCTAGAGGTACTTCCCCTATTACAAACTGCTTCTATGAGTGATTCGAAACAGGTCATAACAGGAAAGCTTCCCTAGCCGCATGCGAAGGAATTTCCGGGCATTGGTTCCTATACAATTTTAATCCTGATGATGTTCCCTAAATCCCCTAGAAGTCTGTCCCAACATTTATGCGATGTCCTGTTATATCTAACGTTTTTAATTTCGTACATTTCATCAAAAATTAGACTAAAAATTTCGTTTAAGAAACTGTAGTTTCAGGAAGAGAAACCGATTGCAGATTTAAAATAAGTGGTACGAAAATATCTAAGAACTGTGCATTAGCGTTGCCCAAATGTTAATGAATATTTGTATATTAATGTTCATTATGCACATGCGTTGCCCGTTACTAATGTACATTTGCGTTGCATTGAAGTAGAAACCCAACTAAAAACAATCATAGGTAGTCCGACGGCTAGGGGAATTTAGCCCATGATTGGTCTACTGAAGATATTTTACGTCTCCATTGTGGTCAGTGCGAATCTGGAGCAGAATTCGTATAGATAAACAATCACCGAGATTTGTACTTCAGTCAACTCATCGGGAGGCAAGCCTGAGCCAGTTAAAAGATTTTTATTTTTTTTCGCATGAAATAAAATTTTAATTGCTTCATTGTAGAAGTTGTTTGGAACAAGGGTAGTCATCTGTTTACTTTACCACCTACTTTTGTACCTTCACTGTCATTAAAATATTTTGAACTTTCTTGCAGTAAGTGTATTTAACACAACTGAATAGTACGTGTACATTTCGTATAGTGTTTATATTTATTCAAACGGATGCATGGATTAAGTACACTAACGCTCACAATAAAATATTGATTTCATTTGCTCTAATGGGTGGTAGGATCTGGGTTGACTACTGGTAGGATCTGGGTTGGTTCTGGAATAACAAAGTGAACAAATGAATCGAACGTACTCTTACATGATGTCCATGAGAAGTGAATTGTGGAATGTCCTCTTTTGTTGGACAGGGTCTCAGTAAACAAAGCCTTGTTTCATTTTTTAACTTACACTCGGGGTTGTCGTTTGATATGCGTGATGATATACCTGTACCGCATGTTGTAGAACATGAGGTCCATTCACTTGTGTAAGGTTGACAGTGTTTCTTCCTATCTAAAAAAAGAGTAAGAAATAATTTCAGAAATGCTCATAAGCAACTTTTAGAACAAAGAAATTTTCTCCACTTTTTACTTTTGGAGTACTAAAGTGGGATCGATTTGATAGAAGATGTATTTTATTTGTGTTTACTGTAAGAATACATAAACATATTTTCTTGGAATTCTCATATGATGTAAAAAACATTTCAACTTTTTTTTAAATAGTATGTTTCGTTCAGTAGTTTATTTTCTATGTTAAAATTGAGTCTGAGGATTAAACGTTTTCAAAAAAACAAAGTAGGTATTAGAGAGTGGCCTAAATTAGCCTGTGACCTGGAGCTGACTAGTTCTTGACCTTTGGCCAGGATTGAAAAAACTATTTCCTGTTTGGAGAACTGCAACTTGAGTTTATCGTATATGCTGGCCAAACAAGTCAAAATCACAAGTCATCATCATGAAGTATTGTGTAGCATGATAAACGGGTCTAAAAACTTTTTTTTCAGCACTCTATAAGCAATTTTCTAAATAGCATCTTCTCCGAGTTCCATACGTTCTAGTTAACATAGTTCATCATACATAGTTCATAAAATTTAATTAATTTTCTGCAATAGTCTGTGGCTTTCTGGATCGACCAATCCTGTATCTTAACGGGAGTGATGTTCAAACAGGGTATTCAATATAGGTTAAGGAATATCCGAGTTTTTACAAATCGCAAACAAGTCCTAACTTTCGGTATCTATGTATTCCTTCCACGGAATCTTGGAGCTATACTAAGTATATTTTGGGAATCGCTTGTTAACATTTGCAATAACTTGTTCCGACTTCGAACCTATTAGAGTGCGAATTAAGCTCTCAGATTCAATTATTTTTGGGTAACATATAACAATAAACAAATAACTTTTGCAAAGAATATGAAAGTTATATGACTAAAACTACCAGATATTGAATTACAGAAAGAGTTGTTGCAACCTCGGCATAGAGGGTAAAAACAAACTTTTTTTTTTAAATTTTACCTTCAATCAAGGTTGAATCACAAAGCCATTCTCGACAGCAGGATCCATGCATTTTAACCAGTTGTGGATGATGACACTTTGATGATGGTCGAACATTTTCATGAGGACACAAAGACACACACCCATAAGTCCCATTCTGACATGTGCACTGTGTACGACAGTCCAGTTTAAATGTTTCACCATCTCTGTAAGTTGTCTGTCCAACATGACAGCCTTGTCCTCTTCTTACTATTTGGACAAAGGCAAAATTTAATCAATGCACCTTTTAGTATGAAAACAGTATTTTGAATTCAATACATCAAGTAATGCATGTCATATTAATAATAAAAACTATGCGCTCTATCTTAATCAATGCCTAGAAATCGATAAATGACAAGATATCTTACTTATAAATATTGATGAATGCAATTCCTTTACATTATTAGATGATAGTTTAAGACAGTGGTATCTAATTATTTTCGGCTGTGGAACCCTAAACGATCAACTTTTGGCGGAACTCCGAGACGTGATGAATATGCTACTATCAATATGAATAGACACTTAGTATTTATACTAACCGGTCAATATTAATAATTACCAAATAAGCCTGTTAAGCTGAATAATTTCAGCAAATTTATCACATTAACCGGTTATTATTAATAATAACCGATGAAGTTTGGTCAGTGTCATTCTTTCGCGTTTTTATTTCTCACTTTGACCAAAAGAAGCAGTTATAATTAATCTTGACCGGTTAATCCGTTTAATCATATTTTCCAAACTTCACTGGTTTTTATTAATAACAACCGGTTAAAGTGAATAACGTGCGATATTTCTAACTTTGACCAAAAGAAGTGGTTATTATTAATTTTCACAAGTAAGTATTAATAGTAATCGGATTTATCACTTTAACTGTGACACATGTTCAAAGAGGCACACCCATGTTCTAGTGTTATGTAAGGCATTTAATCTCATTGGCCAAACTTCATTGGTTATTATTGATAATAACCGGTTAAAGTGAATAACTTGCGATATTTCTCACTTTGACCGAAAGAAGCGGTTATTATTATTATTGACCGGTTAGTATTAATAATAACCGGATTTATCACTTTAACCGTAACAAATACACTTCATTAGCAATTGTGAGCAGACTATAAACGAAAAACGATTCATAATTTTAAAAATCGGCAACGATCTAAATTTTATTAATTAGTTTGAATGAAGAATGAAATTTACATCGCTTTATCAATATTAATCTTAAAATTGTGTTCTATCTCGGAGAGTTGAATTTGCAGTTCTGGTGCGACATCTAATCTTGTTCTTCATCAGATCTCCGTGAAAAAACTCATGAGATCATAGTGCAGTATGTAGAAACTGAAAATAAATTAACTAAAATATGGTTTTCGTTAAAATAAAAACCAAAAAATGACAAATATAAACTTTGAGAATAGTAAAACGTTAAAAAAAGACATATTTCTTCAAATTTGAATTTGTTTATTTTTATTCGATGTGTAATACTGATGCAATTTTTCATAAATGCATATACTATTAATTCATTACATTCATTACACTATTAATTCATTACATTGTTATTAGAAAATACATTGCTTTGAATTTTCATAAAAATAACGGAAATATATAATAAATTCAAGATTATTTTAATAATTGGATATAGATTTAATTGCAAGTTTCAAAATTCATAACCTGTTTAAAAAAAACTCATAAATCTCGGAATCCCTGAAACGTTTCCACAGATTTCCAGGGCTCCGTGGAGCACCAATGAAAATCTGTGAGGTTGAACTTATAGTTCCTAAATTTTATATTTTAATTTTGCAAGTATTTTTAGAGCATCCACTTAGAAAAACTTTAAACTTTGACAAATTTTAAAACTACTAACAGCTATAAAGTTTAAAATTTGGTAAAAGATTTCATTGGAAAACATCGCAATGAACAATTCTCAATGAACAAAAATTAAAAATATTCATTAGTTACCTAGTAAATAAGGCAATTTCGGATACATGTAGATTAATATTGAGTAAAAATCCTTTTTTCGGTTTCCAATAATTTCTCTCAAACCATTACCTGTTTTTGACATAATATTAAACGATACGGTATTTTGTGTAATGGGTACGCTATTTTTGACATAAAAACGCTCTGGTTCTGTCGGCATCAACTTGCTCTCTTCGTCTTGCCTGCATGTAGCAAAGAGAGATAAAAGCTATAAGAGAGAAAAAGCCCCCTAATAGCTCGAAATTAATGTTTCGTATTTTTTCTCCATTAAAGAGTATATTTGCGAAATATAAGTAAACGAAAAGAGAAATAAATATGAACTTAATAAATATAACAGATAACTTGACGTACCTTAAAAGTCAATTATTCTTAAAATATTTCCTTTAATTGTTATTAATTGTTATTGAAAATGACCTACCATGTTAAATACCGTTTTACTATTATACATATAGTGAGAGGTTAATTTTTTTAATGTGCTTAAATTATTATGCCAAAGTATTTTCAATGTTCAACTAATAATTACAATATTTTCCATGTTTACTAATTGTTCATCTAATAAACTATTTTAAATGTTCGACAATTAAGCATCACATCCATTAGTTACAACCGATTTCATTTGCATTAATAAAATTTAACTAAAATGGTTATATAATTTGAAACACATTTGAACTATCGATTACAGTTATTACCCAATTTACGAACGTATATCTTCGAAACAGGTGAATGTAGTTCATTCAAAGATTCCATTTAATTTGATCCTAATAAACATAGCGATGGAAATTTTCCAATAAAGCATTTTATGGATGAAAAGACCTTACAAAGCTAAAAGAGAAATTTAACATTTCCCTCTAAGTTTTTGGCTGTTATTGGGCAGAAATTTTCCGATATTTGATAAAGTTTGGCGTCATCAAGTTCATTCAAGCAAATCCCTAATGGTGATGCCTTCGCAGAAAGGAACAAAATGCTTCCCCTAGTTAAGTCATCCCTTCTTCCTTTGAATTGGCTCTTAAAGTAACTTGGCGAAAATCGGTATTTCGCCAGGTCCTTTTAATTTACCGCTTAGTCATCTAATTTGTCTTAGCAATTGGATTTGCAAGTGGAACGGAATTTTGATGCACTGTTAATTAAGGAAACAGGATAACAGCTAAAAATAAAATATTTCCTTTGGGCTAGAAAATAACTCAACGTGTTTATTAGAAATCTAATTTTCTTGATAGCTCTCGTTAACTTGGCAGGAGACATTACTTTATAAATAGCGTATGACTGCAATATCGACGTGATGAATGCTGAGTCACTAAAAATTAATTATTTCCCCCTTTTTTATTGCTAGATTATTTTGGAAAAAATATTTTTTTTAATAAAGCTATGTGAAGCGTTATGAAAAAAAATAACAGAGTATTATTTTTTTTTTGGTAAAAAATTGAATTAAAAATTTCTCAAACGAAATGAAATAATATACAAATATAATATTACCAGAAAACTATCTTACTCAGCCAAAAGTATTTGGATTATCAAATTATGCATCATTAAACAACAGTTAATTTTATAACAGTTAATTCTTGTCAGGAGACTAGTAAAAATAACTGAGCTATATAAAGCTCTCTTCGGTGGAAAAATATAGAGCGCTATACTCGGAAGCCCAATATGACAAACAGTCCCAGGACAAGGAAATAGCGTGATTTAGTTGATCCATAATATATGGATTTACTTATAGGCCAAAGAAATAAGCGTCGTATAACCGTATACAGAAAGTTTCATGCTTATCAAAGGCAAAAAAAAATAACAATAAATAAATGAAACATTGATAGGGTAATCTGAAATCATGGCAAAAGAAATATGTCAGTCAACAATACTATATTAATTGTGGTATAAATGAAAGAATGATAGAATACGCTTGTCGAGGGGAAGAAAAAAAAAGGTCGGTATATCCGGATGCACGGAATTCTTGTCGAAGGTAAACGAAACAGAAATGGGTTTTTCTGAGTCCATGGTAAAACAAACATGACAGGGGACAATATATAATTGTGATATAAATGAAAGTGTGATGTGGTATAAATGGAGTGTGAAATAAAAGTTGGATATATAGCTCTTGTTGGGTACAAGGAAAAAAAGCTCGGTGTATCCAAATTCGTGACATAACAGAAGTATTTTCTTATATCATCCAGGCGGGCATCTGGAAGAATTTAAAAAGAACGTCTTTAACTTCACATCAATATTAGGAATTCAGTTGACTTTGTTTTTATAGCAATATATCAAAACATTTAATTTCGTACATTTTTTCCTACCAATTTTTAAAATTTTTCTACGTTGAAGATGCTTGTCGGGTATGAAAAAATAGAGAAGAGATTTTTTTAATCGAAAACGTGATATAAAGTGTAATTATAAAAAAAGCAAAAAACAATAATGTAAAAGAATATTTATTGCCTTAGGTCTGCAAAGTGGGCTAGAGGCAACGGCTGGGAAACATACCCGAGGAAGATCCGAAGATGTGCCCTCACAATTTTGATCATTTACTGAAAGAGTGGCTCTCTTTATTTAGCCCCTTCCTTCTCGCTCCCGTGAAAATAACGGGGGGAGATTTCGCCCGCTATTTCTCGCTCCCGTGATATTGACGGGCCGGAGTGTTCAGTAGTAACGCGCCGATAAGAATAAAACTAACTCATTTCTTTTGCCCGGAAAGAATTTTATTTCTCATTTTATACACCTGATGACAGTAACAGGATATTTTTAAGGTAATTGAAGGTAGTTCGTTTATTTTAAACTAGTTGCAGCACTAATCAAATACGTAATACAAATATAAAAGCCAAAAGATAGGCACTTATATGGCCGTTTTCTTGAAAATCAACCGATCGTTAAGAGATTAATAGCCCAACGACTTGCACGTGTATTCGAACACTTTATGGTAGGACCGATAGCCCGAACCCTCAGTCTCTTCGTTGGTTGATCAGAGTAATCAGAGGTCAACCACTCTGTGTTTCCTTAAGAAAAGGGATAAACTGGTTGTGTAAGGATGCAAAAAGGAAGCTCTTGAGTCAGGATATGGAAAAAAATCATGAGGCATGCTAATCATCATTTTATTTTCTTAAAAAAGAAACCATAAGCCATCTGTTTTTTCTAAATTTGTAACGTAAAAAAAAGTTTCTTTACTTAATTTTGTTTACAATTCATATCCAAAACGCTAGCTCTAATGTAGTGGATTTGGTACTCGTGATTTTGTACTTTGCCTTATAAGTTAATAATTTGCAGAGCTTCAAGATCTCCTGACATTTATGGGCTGAATAAGGATGATTCTTCTGTGTTTTTTCCAACATTTTGCAGTTTGTGCTTGCCAGTTCCGTAGCAGGCCTCCGCCTATTAAGGCTTGTTTGACATTTTCAATTTTAACCTATTCTAACACATATCCTAAGATATGGAATACAAATATGCACAGTGCGCAAAAAAATAAATAAATAAATAAACAGACCACTCTGAATAAAACCTTTGATCTAATGATCGGATCATCACGTTCCAGGACTCAATCTCAATTGGTTAGAGGAAGTGATCTCAAATATGCTAACAAATTAGAGTTTAAACGATATTTTAAGTTATGAAACCAAACACAAAAACTTGCTCACTCTGAATTAGACAACCATTTTTACAACGGACTTGTATTTCCGACCCTCAAAATGTAAGGGGGTATTCGCAATCTGGGAAATATGGCCCCCATAGCTTGGTCAGGAGAGCGGTTTAAAGTTTGGACCCCTTAATGTTTTGTGTACTTCAAAATATTTCCAGAAATTTTGAAGCGAATTATAAAAAAAATTTCCCACAGAAGTTCCCTGTGCTCCTGGAAGTTATGATGCTGGATAAGGATGATTTTTCTGCGTTCTTTCCCACATTTTGCAGTTTTATGCTTGACAGTTTCGTTGCATGGCCTCCTCTTCCTCTTAATGTTTGTTTGACATTTTCAATTTTAACCTATTCCAGCGCATGCCCTAATATATAGAATGCAAATATGGATTTTGGATATTTGTGTTTTCAATAAAGTCACAAAGTGCTCTGATATTCTGTGACATATGCGAGTATATATTGAGTGCAATATAAAGTCTAAAACGCATCTTTTCAAAATTTACCTCTACATATACCAGATGTTGAGAATACATCTGCATAAATGCACTGCAGCTTTCTTGTTACGTCACAAACCTGTACAGAATTACAGGTATCTCCCTGTTGCCGTGCACATACTGGACAGCAACCACAACCATCCATCACAACTGGAACACCATCTTGGCATTGTGGATAAATGTCTGAACATCTGCATATTTCTGGGCAGCGCACCATTCTGTCGTCCATCACCTAAAACCACAAAATGGTTTAAATTTAGTTCATTTATCGTTGTAAAAATGGAACAATCAGTTTTGTAAAAACAGAAAAGTTTTCAATTTTTCTTAATGTTGTACAATCTGTAGTTTCCTTTTAAACTATATATATATATATATATATACAGTTTTTATTCAGTTACCTACACTCGGACTACAAAATTCCAAAAGGCTTTAAAAAAATCATAAAAATTTATTAGACATCTTGGAAGCAAAATCNAATATATATAAACCTCTTCAATTGGTGTTTTTCTATTTTAATAAAATTATGTGTGAACTCCAATCACTTATTCGAATATTAAGTGTTTTTTTAATGAGGTACAGATTCCTTGAAATATAAACTGGACACCAGGATTCAATTGAGATTTGAACCTTAAGCCTTGTGAGCTTTAAAATATTAAGAACGAAAAGAAAAACAGTGGGTCATTTGATAGTTAAGGGTTATTAAAAAGAGGACCCTACATGATAAAAAAGTGAATTCTCATTGTAGAGCAATATTTCTACCGAAACTGAGTCAGTCTCTGGTCTCGAAATGTCTGTTTCAATGATCAGAGATCTTCGGTTTATGCCTATGCCAACAGGCCCATAATCATTTACTCCTTTAAAAAAAGAAAGTGATGACTACCTCAACGAAATTTAGCCACGCTTATGCAAAATAATCATTGAAATTTTTGTCAAACGAGTATGTATTGAGCAAAAAAAACACGGAGCTGAAGTGTACTCTTTTGAAGAAAAAAAATGCCACTTGAAATTTGTACCGTAAATGGACAGATGAAAAACTGATTTAAATTAACCATGCAACATTCAGGAAATCTATATGTAATCATTAAAGTTCGATAGCCGTTAATGTGCACTTAACCTACATAATCTGCAAATTCGCTCTGTTAAAGAGCAGAATGAAAGCTTTCTGCAATTTTCCTATAGTTTTTCTGAAGTAAGAATTCTCCTAGCCATTCGTCAAGTAGGGGTGTGGGGTCATTGCCTAGGACAGGTTTTGGCTCGTTTCGGCGAGAGAAAGGGAATCTTTCTCTTCGGTCTATTGTGTTAGCCCTAGAGTAAAGAGAAGCAACCCTCCCCGGCAGCAGACGGAGCCAGACTTAGATCCGGGAGGAGTTCTTACAGTATACAAACTGTAAGTAATGTGCACGTTATCGACTTCCATATCGTTAAAGAATATTTTTCTTTCATTTTATCAACCAATTTGGGGACCTTGACACTATTGACTTGTTACCGAAAATAAATAAGTGGTATTATGTTAATTTTGGTGGTATTATGCAAACCATTTGATTTTTATTGATTGTTGATTCTATCAACTAATGTGTTCATTGTTTGATTGTACTAATTCATAAGTCATAACTGTCGAATATCTACTATTTTTCCTTAAATTGTGCTAAACAAGTGCATTTGAGTTTAATGTATTACCGTAAAGAAGAATTTAAATCTCGAAATTTTTTTTTAAAATCTGACTTAACCCGTTAATGGGCCCTTTCTAGTAAAGGTAAATTAAAGTATTTTTGGAATTGAAATTGTTTTAAAAACAGCAATTGATATAAAAAAAACTCATTTAGTTTATAAAAATGCCATTTTTTTGGTGGTAAATATATTTAACATGACCTATTAGGAACTTACTGACTTTTATTTTTCTTTATTTATAAAATAAATTCCTTAAATGCTACAAACTTCAAAAGGAATTATGTGTTTTATAACTTTTATACGTTTTTTAAAAGTGACAAATGGTTACGAATTTTATTCAAACTCACTTCAAGAAAGCTGAAGTTATTGAAAAATGGAAACCTAAATTAAAAGTGGTAAAACGTGGTGGTAAGTATACTTACCACGGCCTTCAAAAGGGTTTAAGGTTAATTTACCAAGAACCAGATCAAAACTAATAATCAAAGTATGTTTTTCAGACCTAATTACATTTTTTTAGAAAAAAAAACAGATTTTTTTTATATTGTAATATACTTTTTATAATATCTTATTACATCCGTGTCATTTTTTTATCTTTATCATCGGATAAAAGAATAATGAAAGTTTTCCGAAACTTATGACCTCAACTACTACCCATCAGAAGCACTAAGCTATGTTTCACTGTCATTGATCGAGTACAGACCGACATTTTTAGATTGCTCGATTTTTTCTTCCTTTTTTTTATCTTCAGATAGTATTACTTTTTTTGCACTAACATGGCAGCCTTTTTTTTTTAACATTTCCTGTCTGTTGGAAAAGTTAAGTTTTGTACCATTTAGAAAGAATTTTTTATTGCTTGTAGCTGTGTTCTTTCTTTTTCAAGCTTTCGTTGTGACGCCCTTTAGCAGCGCAATTGTCACAGTTAATCTTAGATAACTTACTCCTGATGTTATTTAGGGATAAAAGAAAGTTCGAAGGAAGAAAAATGCAACAAAAAATACAATCTGTCAGCAGTGGCATTTGGAGGACACTTAAAAAGATTTATTTGGTATTAGGAGTAAAGGCTCAATGAATGAAACATATTCCATTTTTTTCTTACTTTACCAATATTATTTTTTCATTCGTAAATAATTTTAATAGGCACTAGATACCTTCGGTGATCAGCGAGGTCTCCTTTCAAAATTATTTTAACCAACATAAAATGTTTAGTGGTAACCAAACCAAATGCACTTTAAAATTGCACTTAAATATTCAAATTCTTTAACTCACCTCCGCTAATCCGAACACCTTATTTAGTCTTAAATGATAACCAAATATTATTAATTTTTTACGACCTAGTAGTACTAATTTTACTAATTTTTTTGCAAATTTTTTCCAAAAAGTTTTTTTTTCCAAAATTACTAATTTTTTTACGACCTAGTTGTTACCCACGGCTTTTCAGTACCGGAGTACTATGATTTCAATTTTAACTACTTTCAAGTGATGTCTGCAATATTGTCACAACAGTTCTTCAGGTTTTGAATTCTAGTAATAATTTAAAATTGGACGAAAATGGTAAGCTTTATCCCTAATAATTAGTAAGTTATCCCTAATAACTAGTAAGTAATAATTATCAAGCTCATTAACACCACGTAAATTTAAAATATTTACATCCATTACAGAATAAATCTAACTAATATCTAAATAATTACTTCGTAACTATGTTTTTATTTATATACAAATAAAAAAAATTTCTAAATAAATACTTAGGGTATAATTATACTCCATTGAAAGTTAAGAACATCGCGGAATAGGATTTAAATAATCATCTATAGCTGCATACAGTTCTGATTTATATCGTTATCAAATTTCGTTATCATTTCATTTTCTACACGTAATTTTCTTTTCTGCTTTACAGAGTCTAGATATACACCGAAGAGCCATTACATTATAACCACCCTTCATCGATAACAATGGGCTCACCCAGGTTTTCATGGTTTCTCGCCCAGGAACAATGATTTCATGGGGCACATTAGGACCCATAATCCTCATCGAACAATCCCTGACGCCTGTAAGATTCTTGAACATAGTTCACCCATTCAAGCAACAGTTTTTCCTGTGGGGGGATGGTGTTTACCAACAGGATAATGCACCATATTATAAGGGTCGAATCGTCATGGATTGGTTCGAGGAACATTCCAGTAAGCTTCTTGCTTTACCAGAAATTATA